>NC_061862.1:137148837-137461501 GCF_907164915.1 Impatiens glandulifera | reverse complement strand
TGACATGGAACATAAGAGGACTCAATGACCCTCTAAAATGTAAAGAAATCAGGAGGATCATTGAGAATCAGAACATCACTATTATGGGTATTCTTGAGACAAAAGTCAAAAGTCGGAACGTTGAGAAGGTTAGCAAACTGTGTATTGATAGTAGCTGGGAAATCATTCACAACTCAAATGACAAAACGGGCAGAATCTGGGTTATTTGGGATAACAAAGTTGTTGAGGTGATGACTCTTTTTTCGAATGATCAAGCAATCCTGGTGGAGGTCAAAGACAGAATCACAAGAATCGTGTTTAATCTTGCTATTGTCTATGGTAGCAACTCAAGCACGGACAGAAGACTCCTCTGGAATTGTCTTAGAAACTGGATCGGTATTGATAAATCTTGGGCTGTCCTCGGTGATTACAACGTAACTAGAAACGAATCTGATCGTAGCCCAGAATCTGAAATTACTCGGGATATGATTGAATTTAATTACTGCATCAGAGATATGGGTTGTATCGAGCCTACCAATTCTGGGAACTTCTTCACTTGGTCTTCTACGAGAGAGAATGAGCAAATTAGAAAAAGTAGAATTGACAGATGTCTGGTAAATGAGAACTGGATTAACCAATTTCCGAGAAGTCAACTTCATGTTTTGAATCCGGGTATATATGATCACTGCCCGATTAAATTGTTCTGGGAAAAGGAAGAAAGGTTCAAAAGGCCCTTTAAATTTTTCAATTTCTGGATGGATAACGATAAATTCAAGGGTATCCTCGAAAGCGTATGGTCAACAGATGTCAGAGGTTCTAACATGTACAAGGTTTCTGAGAAGCTTAAGCTCCTGAAAAATCATCTCCAAAGCTTTGACAAGAAGAAGTTCAGCAATATCTCCAATAGAGTTCTGGCTGCTAGAGAAGAACTGGAAGAGGTTCAGAAAAAGTTATTAAGGGATGATAGTGATGAACAACTCAATGAAACAGAAAGATATGCGCTTGAAAACTTCAGGAAGCTGAGTCTGCTTGAAGAGAATTTTGTTAGACAGAAATCAAGACAGAGCTGGCTTTCGTTGGGTGACAAAAACACAGCTTTCTTCTACAGAAAATGTAAGGCTAGAACATGAGAAACAATGTGTACAGGCTGAAAAATGATGATGGTGAATATGTTCAGGGTCAAAAGGGTGTCCAAGATCTGGCTATTGATTTCTATAAGCAACTTATGGGTACAAGAAAGCAACATCAAAGTCACCTGAATACCTTGTATCAAATTATTGATAGGAAAATCTCTGCAGAAGATAGTCGCGAGTTGATAAGGATGGTCACGAAGGTTGAGGTTAAAGAAGCTCTGTTTGGTATTGATGGAAATAAAAGCCCGGGTCCTGATGGGTTTAATGCGCAGTTCTTCAAAGATAATTGGTCGGTTGTGGGTAAAGATGTTACTGATGGGGTTCTGGAGTTTTTCAAAAACAGGAAGATGTTAAAGCAATGGAATACAGCGGTCCTAACCTTGATCCCCAAAATTGCGGTACCTGAGAAAGTACAAGATTTCAGACCAATTTCCTGCTGCAATGTGATTTATAAAATAATTTCAAAAATCATTTCTAAACGTTTTAAAAATGTTATAGGAAAAATAATAAATCTTAATCAATCTGCATTCATCCCCGGTAGGACAACCTCTCATAATATTCTTCTCATGCAGAGCCTATTAAAAGGCTACGGGAAAAAGAAAATATCCCCGAGAGTGGCTTTAAAAATAGATATCAAGAAAGCTTTTGACTCTATTAGATGGGAAGCCATTCGAGACTTTCTGGTTGTTTCTGCTTTTCCTATGATTTTTATCGATTGGATTATGCAATGCGTTTCATCATCCTGCTTTGTTGTTAGCGTCAATGGAGTCCATAGAGGCTATTTCAAGGGTGAAAACGGGGTAAGGCAAGGGGACCCCCTCTCTTCTTACCTTTTCGTAGTTATCATGGCGATCTTTGAGAGCATCTTCGCGATGTTCCGAAAGAATCGTCCATACATCTTTCACCCATTCTGTGAGGTAGAGGAGGTAACACATTTATGCTTTGCTGACGATTTGTTCATTCTAGCGCACTCGGACGTTGATTCCATTAAAACTATTAGGGCTGCACTAACGTTCTTTTCTGAGGTAACAAGTTTAACTATTAATAAAAGCAAAAGTGTTGCATTTTATGGAGGCGTGAAGGACGAAACAAAGCAGGACATCTTCAACATCATGGGCATCAAGGAAGGCAGCTTTCCCATAAGGTACTTAGGAATTCCGTTAACTGCGAAGCAGATCGAGATCTCACACTGCAAGCCGCTGATTGAAAAGGTAAAAAACACGATATCTGGATGGGCAGCGAAAAAACTTTCTTATGCAGGGAGGATCGAACTTATCAAAACCGTGGTTATGGGCATAGTTGGTTATTGGGCGCAGCAAATGGTCATTCCGAAGAAGGTAATGAAGGAACTCGACACACTGATGAGAAACTTTATCTCGGGTAATAGTGGAAGAGGAGGAAAGAAAGTCAAATGGACCGCTCTCTGCAAACCGAAGGATGAGGGAGGCATCGACTTGAAGAACTGTATCGAGTGGAACAAGGCTCTAACCTTCAAGCATCTGTGGGCTTTGGAGCGCAATCAGGAGTCACTATGGATCAAATGGGTGCATACGAGATTTATGAAACACAAAACCAGCATCTGGACCTGCAAAATTCACGAAGGTATGAGCTGGTCTCTAAAAAAGATTCTTAAACTAAGAAGCGATATTGCAGATCTTTATGACATCCGACTAGGGGACGGGAAAGGCACTCTATTCTGGAACGACCCTTGGTTTGAAAACCAGCCTATCATCGACAAGGAGCAGTTTCAAAATACTCGTATCAGAAGGGACTGCGCAAAAGCGAAAATTAGAGACATCAAATACGGGAATTGGAACTTGCTCTTGAGAAGAATTCCAGAAGGAAAGAGGATATTTGATCATATAAGTAACATACAACTACACGACAGACCGGATATTCATGAATGGAAAGCTGAGGACAATGGAAAGCTGAGGACAATGGAAAGCTGGTATTGAAGAAAATATGGGAGGTAATCCGGGAAAAAGCGCAGAAAGTAGAATGGGATCCTCTTGTATGGTCAACGAAGATTATCCCTCGACACTAGTTCATTCTATGGCTCGCCTTCTGGGAAAGACTCAGCACACGCGATCGTATCAGTAAGTATATGAGCATCCCGGACGCGAGCTGTCTTCTATGCATAGGAAATGAAGAAACCATAGATCACCTATTCGGGAGTTGTTGTATTGCTTCGGAGCTTTGGGACAGATTCTATAAAAGCCTGGAGCTGATCAGTTTCCCGAGCGAATGGAATGAAATCAAAGAAGCGGCACTACTCAAAGCCAAGGGAAATAGATTTGCAACAAGCGTGTTCAAGTGCGGCTTTGGAGTAGTGGTGTATAACATTTGGCAAGAACGGAATACAAGGGTATATGACAGAACCCGCAGGAGCATTGACGAGTTATGGAAAGATATTGTATCGGATTGCAGCGCCCTCGCGGGAACGTGGAGAGGAATTTCAAGCACGGAGCAGAACTGGAATATCTGCAGGAACTGGAATTTACCGTTTTTTAAACTCACTATAATTGAAAGCATTGTAAACAGATAATTCATTTACGTTTTTAGGTTTTATTCAGAATGTTACGACTTCAAAATCATTATAGGTCTGTCTAGAATGATCTCTTAAACTCGTGGTTTTTTTTCCTGTTTTTGAGAATTTTTAATGAAATGACGCTAAGACGTTTCCCAAAAAAAACAGGTTTTTTATTTTATAATTATGAAATTTCAGGTGCTTAAAAAATATATTTATGAAATTAGTAAAAGATATAGAAAATTTATTTTAATAGATTGTTAAACAACTATTACTGACACAAATATAATATACAATTAAGTACTTATACTATAAAATAATAATTTTATTATTTATAAAATTCACATGTTTAAGAGACACAAGTAAAATAAATAATATAAGAGTTTCAAATTTTTATTTTAAAATATTATAAACGATTGTGAGGATTTTAACTTTTCATGATCATGTTATTAACGTATTGTAACACACTATCATTATAATAACATATAATATTAATTGTATGGCTTAATTATTTACACAAAAATATTAAAATTAACCATGTTTCTTTTAATTTTATTTTAAAACTCTATAAACAATTCTTAACGATATTTGGTGTTTAATTATGTAAAGTTTTGCATTGACTCTATATCGCCGTTACAAAAATGATAAAACGTCGAGATGCGACGGGTTTACTTTAGTTTTTTTTAAAAAGCATGACATTTTCTTAAAATTGTAATTATGGAAATAATTAATTATTTTCATCGTTTTTCATCATTTGACAAAAATTTAAACTCTACTTTGATATGTCTCATTCGTAAAGATCTAGGAACTATTAACGTGGAGAACTTTAGACATATTAGTTTTTTTTAATATTTTTTATTAGGTTGATGCAAAATGTTTAGTCAATATGTTGCGAAGAGTGTTATAAACGGTCATATTTAGTAATTAAATTACGTTCATCAAATGTCGTCAAATTTATAATACATTATTAATAACCAATTAGGGAATTGACTCATATAATTCAGTAGACGACAAATGTGTTTTTGTGATGTTAGATATCGAAAAAATTTATGATCGCGTCAATTGCAATTTTTTATTTGATGTAAGGGGTATAATGGGAATGTGTGAGAAAGGATATTAATATATATTAATAAAATAAAAAAATATTATTTTAATTATGAATTAATTGATAGATAGATAATAAGATGGTGAAGATGTTTAATTAGGATAAATTATTTTAATGAATAATATGTTCCTGTACTCAGGATTGACAGTTAGTTATATTTTTATTAATTTAACAGAAGATTCGAAGTAACAATTTTACATAAAATTAATTTAATTTGAAACAGGGTCACATGAAACTATTAATCATTTCTATTTTAATTTTGACTTTTCTTTTGGAAACTCTGCATCCAAATTGGAGTTGGATTTGATTTTTTTTTTTTAAATATATTATTAGTTATTAATTTAAATGAAATAATATTTTAAAATATATTTTAACTATGTATATACTAATAAATTGAATAACATTTATTATTTCAAATCCAACTTAACGTGTTTTCAAACAACCCATTAACACATATTATTCCCACCAGACATATGTGCTTATAAAGAGAGCCATGTATGTGCTAAGAGAATTTCCTTTTCGTTTCTTCACGCAAAGGGGAACACAAATAAATGAAATATTATTTGTTTCATATGATTCTCCTCGCTCCCACACTTTAGGATGTTAAAGTTGATGCTTAGAGTGATACTTGCCACAAGTGATTCTTTCCACTGCCATTTTGTTGTCTTTTTTTGGAATAGAAAGAAAATATATATTTTGTTTAATAAAAGTATAGATATACCTCAACATGTGTAGAAAAATCTTTCAAAATTTTCAGATAAGTTTGATTGACTGTGTTAGTAGACCTAAAATTTATAGTTTACTTAACGAATCCATTCACATTAGTCTAGTGTAGGGGTATTCATCGGTTCGGTTTCGGGTTATTCGAGTCCTCAATTCGATTTCTTCAATTTTTTTTTTTCGTAAATTCGAAAACCGAACCGAATTCGAATAAATTCTATTTTCAACAAACTGGCCAGGAGAGTTTACTTAAACCGAACCGAATTCGAAATTTATATTCGGAACTTCGAATACAAACCGAATTCAATTTTCTTTTATTTTAAACTCAAAATAAAATGTACCAACCAAGATTCAATTTTCTTTTATTTTAAACTCAAAATAAAATGTACCAACCAAGAATTGAACCGGGGTATGTATCATGATAGGATATTATTCTACCACTAGACCACTAGAGTTTTTGTTTCTTTTATTATAAATCTTAATTTAAAATATTCTAGTTTGATTATTTTGAACTTATTCTTAAGTTAAGTTTGGAAGAATAAATAATAAAAAAATAAATTCGATTTTTGGTTTGGTTTTCGAGTTGAAACCCAAACTCGAAAACCAATTCGAAAACCGTATTTGAATTCGAATTTGTTTGAAATTCGATTCGAAAACTGAAAATGAAATTCAAATTCGATTTATTCGAATTCGGTCGGATATTCGGTTCAGACCAAATATTGAACATCCTTAGTCTAGTCGATCTCTTATTTTGAAAAATTATAAGAAATATGCTCAACTTTTTTATTTCCTGATTCGTCAAAATTTGTATACTTGTGCTTCCATTTGATTGTGTATGTTTAATATATAATGCAAAATGAGAGATGTTGCAACCGTTATGATTGTATCTTGTGGAACATTACCAATTTCAAACCATGATCATCCATTTTTGACTATTTAATGAGCTATTTAGTATATTCTTTAGATTAAAATTAGTTTTCATTTTAATCAACACTGTTAGAACTATAGTGAAAGCTATAAATTTATAATAATAATCAATATAATCAAGCAATTTTGCCCGTTTTTATAATAAATTCATTATATTACTATTCTTTTGTATTTTTCTTTTTGTTTGAAAAATAGAAAATGTGTTTTAGTCTCTACAAAGAGAAAATGAACAAGGATTATTATTATGTTTTTACTATTTTTTTATATTATTTTGTTTTTAATATAACAAGTTAAAGGATCATAATCATCATATATATATATATATATAAATTGCCTAAATTAATAAATAAATTTTGTTATCGATGACATAATATTGAAATTTGACTGCGCAGAGTTTCATAAATTAAAAAAAAAAAAGTTAATATTCTATTACTGAATTTTGCTCAAATTATTATTTTTTGGTTAGGGTTGGTATCTCCCAAATTCGATCAGCTTAAAACAATATGTAAAAATGCAAGAAAAAATAACACAAAAAAAATAATTTATAGTGGTTCACTCAAATTGAGCAACATCCACTTCAGTCAACACTAAATTTCACTATGAAGAAGAAGAAGGAATACATAGTTTTTGCCTCACACTTTATCTCTCTAGAATTATTTCACTTTTTTATAAACCCTTAATAATCACATATTTATAGTGTAAACATTCAAGTAATAACCTAAATAATTCTTGGTCAGGCCCAAACCCAAAACCAAATACAAACCCAATAAACTCTAATTAACACTAGTAGAGTTTATTATAAGTGTAGGCTCCATAATTTAACAATCTCCCACTTGGAGACTAACTTCATAATCTCTCGATCAGTGGCGGTGTTCCATCTGGTGTCTTAACGAAGAAGACCAACTAAAGTTGCACACAACTTCAGTTTCTCATTTGTCACAGCTTTCGTCAACATATCAGCTGGATTCTCACTCCCGGGAATCTTCTCAAGAGCTAATACTCCATCTTCTAAAGTTTACCGGATGAAATGATAACGAACCTGTATATGCTTCGTCCTGCCATGATAAGCATGGTTCTTTGCCAAATGAATGACACTCTAACTGTCGCATTGCAACACACTTACCTCGTAGTGTTGACCCAATTCTCGCAAAAGGGTTGTAACCACATCATCTCCTTAACAGCCTCTGTCACAACAACATACTTTGCCTCACATATAGAAAGAGCAACAATCTTCTGCAATTTTGAATCCCAACTAATTGCAGTACTTCCCAGAGTATAAATGTACCCTATTGTGCTCTTCTTACTATCAGCATCACCACCATTGTCAGCATCAACATATCCTTTCAAACCCATATTAGCCTTTCGAAAACACAAAGCGAGACTTGTACTTCCTCTAAAGTATCATAGTATCCACTTTACTGCTTCCCAATGTTGTCTACCCGGGTTGCTCATGAATCTGCTAACAACTCCCACTACATGTGCTATGTCTGGTCTTGTGCAAACCATCGCATACATAATACAACCAATGACAGAGGCATACAGAACAGTGACCATGTAATTTTTCTCCTCCTCTATTGAAGGCGACTGATCTTTAGATAGTCTGAAGTGACTAGTTAAGGGGGTAGTAACTGGTTTTGCATCATACAAGTTGAACCTACTAAGAAATTTCTTCACATATTCTTCTTGTGAAATCTTGAGAATTTCTTCATCCCTGAAAATTCTCATCCCAAGGATTTGTTTAGCAACACCCAAATCCTTCATTGCAAACTTTCCAGACAACTCTTTCTTGAGCTTGTTAATCTCATACAAGTTTGCTTCAGCAATCAACATGTCATCAACGTAGAGGAGCATAATAATGTACGATTTATCAAATCTCTTGATATAACAGCAATGATCAGCTTCACATCTTAGAAAATTGTTACTTTTCATGAAGCTATCGAACTTCTTGTACCATTGCCTTGGAGCCTGTTTCAAACCATACAGACTCTTCTGAAGCTTACACACAAGCTCATCTTTTCCTTTGATTTCAAATCCTTCTGGTTGTCGCATATAAATCTCTTCATCTAAATCACTATGAAGAAAAGCAGTTTTGACATCCATTTGTTGAAGATGAAGGTCTTCTCTTACAACCAAACTCAAAATAGTTTTGATTGTCATCAATTTAACTACTGGAGAGAAGATCTCTTTGTAGTCAATACCTTTTCCTGTTGAAATCCTTTCACAACCAATCTTGCCTTGTACCTCATGGTTTTATCATGTTCTTCTTTAATCCTGAAGATCCATTTGTTGTGAATTGTTTTCTTTCCCTTTGGTAGCTCAATGAGCTCCCAAGTCTGATTCAACATCAAAGAGTCCATCTCATCTTTCATAACAGACTCCCACTTAATCGATTCATCAGATTGTATCGCTTCCTCATAACATTCAGGTTTACCTCTATCTGTCAACAAGATATAGTTCAGAGATAGAGACCACCTCTCAACTGGTTTTCGATTCCTTGATGATCTTCTCAACTATATAACCGGTGTTTGTTGATTTACCTTTGGGGTCACGTTCTCAACGATTTCATCTCCAATATCACATCGTTCTTCTT
This sequence comes from Impatiens glandulifera, assembly GCF_907164915.1. Classification (NCBI taxonomy): domain Eukaryota; kingdom Viridiplantae; phylum Streptophyta; class Magnoliopsida; order Ericales; family Balsaminaceae; genus Impatiens; species Impatiens glandulifera. The sequence continues at coordinate 137,452,520 of NC_061862.1, read as the reverse complement.
CGACAACCGGTATATATTCAGATGAAAATTCTCTCAAATCGACTGTACCAGTCTCTTCCAACTTGGAATCACCATCTGATGTCTTCCCAACACAATCTTTGTAAAGAACCTGTTCATTGAAGAAAACATTTCTGATACGAATGATCTTCCGATTTTGATTATCCCAGAAACAATAACCAAACTCGATATCACCATAACCAATGAAAAAACATTTATTAGACTTTGGATCAAGCTTGCTCCTATCACATTCATTAATATGAACATATGATAAACAACCAAACACTTTCAAATAAGAAAGGTTTACCTTTTTATTGCTCCAAGCTTCTTCAGGAATTCTGAATTCAAGAGGAACAGAGGGTCCCTTATTTATCAAATAGGCAGCAGTATTAATAGCTTCTGCCCAGAAGGTTTTAGGCAGCCTTGCATGAAATCTCATGCTTCTAGCATGCTCGTTCAATGTTCGATTCATTCGTTAAGCTACTCCATTCTCTTGAGGTGTTCGGGGAACAATCTTCACCATACTGATCTCATTCACAACACAATACTCTTTCAAATCTGAATTGATATATTCACCTCCGTTGTCGGATCTCAAACACTTAACTTTCTGATTTGTTTCATTTTCAACCAAAGCCTTCCATTTCTTGAAAATAACAAATACTTCAGACTTGTGCTTCATAAAATATACCCATACCTTTCTTGTTGAATCATCTATAAACGTCACGTAGTATTGTGATCCGCCAATAAAAGAAAAAGGTGCAGGTCCCCACACATCAGTGTGTATCAACTCTAAACTTTCTTTCTTGAGCTCCTTCCCAATCTTTAAGAAACTCACCCGTTTCTGTTTTCCAATAATGCAGTTTTCATATAACTGATGTTCAACAGACTTCAGTTCTAGAATCTATTCATTCTTCAAAAGAATTTTTTGCCCTTTTTCGCTCATATGGCCCAACTGTTTCTCTACAAGTTGAAGTCGTGTATAACGTTCCAGTTTTGTGACCTCGAGCAACAACTATTGCTCCTTTAGTAACCTTCCATGCATCATTTCCACAACTGAAATTGTGACCTTCTTCATCAAGTTGTGTAACAGAAATCAGACTGCGCATTAAACCTGAAATGTGTCTCACCTTATTAATCTTCCAAACAGAACCATTTGTCATCTTCAATTTGATGTCCCCCATGCCAACAATATTTAGTGGCTCACCATCTGCGAGATAAACTTTCTCACAGTTTTTAGCCACATAATTCTCCATTAATTCTTTTTGGGCAGTGGTGTAGAAAGACGCTCCCAAGTCCAAAACCCATGTGTCTATTGGGCTATCAATAGAAAGAAGTAACACATCAGTGACAGTTTCTGTAACAACGTTGGCTGCATCATTTTTATCATCACTGTTTCTCTTCGGTGTTTTGTAGTTCCTCTTCAAATGACCCTATTTAACACAATTCCAACACTCAAATGTCCGCCCAGACTTGGACTGACTCCTCTTGCTCCTCGACATAGATCTGCTCTTACCTTGGTTGAAATTTATATCATTACCTCTGCCCCTGTTTTCCACATTTAGAGCAGAATCTTTGAACGTTTCACTAGAATCAATTTTACGAACCTCTTCAGCAAAAATACGATCTCTAACTTCAACAAATTTCAGTTTAGCATTTCCAAATGAATTACTAATTGCTGCCCTCATAGGTTCCCAGCTATTTGGTAGAGATGCTAACAAAATTAGGGCACTAACTTCATCCCCAAAATCAATCTCAACAGATAGCAATTGATCCACAATTGTATTGAATTTATTCAAATGAGTAGTGACAGAAGTACCATCAACCATTCTTAAATAAAAGAGTCTTTTTATTAGGTGTACCTTGTTGTTAGCAGATGATTTCTCATACATATCAGAAAGAGCTTTCATCAGACCTATGGTGTTCTTCTCCTTTGCTACATTGTGAGCAACTGTCTACTCTAGCGTCAATCGGACAACTCCCAAAACCTGTCTATCAAGGAGTTACCATTCAGCTTCATCCATCTTCTCTGTTTCTCACTCAAAAGAACATGAAGCTTCTTTCCATAGAGATAATCTTCAATCTGAATTCTCTAGAAGGCATAATCTGTCCCATCAAATCTTCCAATCCCATGTCCTATACTGTTCTCACTTGCCATTGTTTCCAATGCTCAGATCTAGCCCAACTGCTATGATACAAGTTGTTAGGATTTGTATATCCCAAATCCGACCAGTTTGAAACAATCTGTAAAAATGTAAGAAAGAAAAACACAAAAAGACACAGATTTATAGTGGTTCACTCAAATTGAGCTACATCCACTTCAGCCACCACCAGATTTCACTATGAAGAAGAAAAAGGAATACAAAGTTTTTGCCTCATACTTTATTTCTCTAGAATTATTTCACTTCTTTGTAAACACTTAATAATTACATATTTATAGGGTAAACATTCAGGTAATAACCTAAATAATTCTTGGTCAGGCCCAAACCCAAAACCAAATACAAACCCAATAAACTCTAATTAACACTAGTAGAGTTTATTATAAGTGTAGGCTCCATAACTCAACATTTTTTATACTAGATAAATGGATTCAGAATTGAGTTGAAAAAATCATATTTTCAATTGGTCATGAAATAGTTGTATGTTTATCGTAATATCTCACCTCTCAAGTATGATTTTAAAATGGCTTACTTAAACAATGTGTGATATCAATCCTTATAAACATATCTATAATAACCACATGTTGGTAAATTTGATTTTCAATCAATACATTGATAATCAATTTTGTGGGTTGCCACCAGCTATATGTAATTGTGGATGCTTTAATTCTGAGGTGAATTGAAGCATCTTAAATCACATCCATATGATTCATTATGGAAGATATTTGTAGCTTTTGAGAAGCCTGCTGGAGTTTCTGCTATTGGAAAGTTTTCAAATGTCTTAGAGAAAGCTTGGTAGACTATATGAAGCAGGACATTCTACTCCTTGGGGGTATAATGCACAATTTCCAGGATTTATATGCTAAGGCCTACAAGGCTGAAATTTATTGTTAAAGAGATTAGTTAATGTTAATAGAGAATAAAATATTTAAAGAAAGGCAGGTCATTGGTTATGTTTATAAACAACAAACAAAAGGGTTGATCCGACAAGTGGCGAGACAGATGAAGTAGAAGATGAACACAATTTAGAGGAGTTTGAAGTGATTTCTAATATTGAATATCGGTGTTTCAAACTTTAGGAATGCTTGAGAAAGTATATGGGCCAAATTGTAAGCGAGTAGATAAGAATGGCCAGGGTCCAAGAGAAAACTTGACCGAAGTTGTTAGTGCTATCATCAATTTTCTTGGCATATAGCCTTGTGAGGTGAACAAAATTGAATTAGTTGTTCTTTCTTTCTTTATGTAACTGAGTTAACTGTGAAAAGAAAATGTGCTTACTTATTATTATTGCGCAATATTGAGGAAAATGAGTACTTTTTATTATTGTGCAATTATCTGTGTTTGGTTATTGAAGGTTCTAAGTAAAATCGCACAAATGCTTGTTGTCGGATATGTTTCTAGGTAACATTAAAGTGCTAGTTCACTTGCAATTTGGGATTGATGGACCCAAAGTTGCTGTCCGGTCTAATGGATGAATCTGTTAGTAATGTTATTCATGAGTTTGTTCCAAGCAGGTAAGGTAGATTAGGTTAGTTCATTTATTTCTTTTGAAGCTGGTTGAGATCCTTTAGTTGGACATTATGGATTTGTTGCTTTTATTGGAGATACAAGTTGTTTGGCGGGTAAGCTCTCTTTGTACATAATCTAATCGTGTTATTAAAGCGATATTGAATCATGTGTATCAGAGTTGCCTTATAAATATTATATTACAACCAACTCATGCAAATCTAGTTATTTAAGATAGTTAATCCATAAGAAAAATATTCTAAATTGAGAAATGTTAAGTCTTCTTTGAGCTCCCTGAGTACAGCATCTATATGATTTTTGTTTTAATCAATGACTCAGATGAAGTTATGACTCACAAAAGATATGACAAAGCCCATAAGATAATTGAGGTTCATAGTCCTAGGGATCATAATATGTCTGATGTTTCATAAGCCAATCATCACTAAGAATTACCACTACTCATGTACATTAAGGCCTTGGATTATTTGGATTCAATATAAATAAACCAGCACCCAAATATCAATAACTTCTTCAATCAAATCATCAACAAAAATGAGATTGTAATGCCCCAATTGGGGTTAAGCTATGGGGCTTTGATCTCACATCAGAAGTAAATTACTTGCAAAACTTCAATTAGTCCTCACTTATGTAAACTCTTGCCCTGGAAGCCAAAAATATCTGGAGAAAAGAACATCAATTTACTCAAATTGAATCGTATCATAACACACTATGAAACGAAAAGATAAAAAAGGAGCATAACAGATTTTAAAAAAAACTAAAAAACCTTCTTCGAATCGTTGATAAGACAGATCCCCACATTTCTTCTGTAGCCATCAGGAGGCGATTCCATGGTGGAAGACGAAGAAGAGCAAAACGAAGCCCAGGAGAAAGGATAAGGAGCTGGTGTCCTGCGAAATGGGGTTATTAGGTTAGTGAAATGGACAGGCTTAGGAAGGTAAAACAGAGATATGGACTTCCTCACGCCCTGATTTCAGACAATGGTCAACACTTCTAGGAAAAAGTATGGTAATTGTTTGACGAATTCAAGATCGAGCATCATAAATCATCGCCCTATAGACCCCAAACCAATGGTGTGGTCGAAGCGACCAACACAAATGTATTTAAGATATTTAAAAAGATGACCAACACGTACAAGGACTGACATGAGAAACTACCATACTCCCTAGTTTATAGCATAAACGATATACAACTCATAGAAATCGAGATTCCAACTCTAAGAATACTCTTAGAAAGCCTCATTATTGAAGAAGACTAGTTCAAATCTCGATATGACCAACTGACGTTAATGAAGGACAAGAAGTTAAACGCTTTATGTAAAACTCAAGCTTACCAAAAACAAATGTCAGACACCTTCAATAAAAAAGGTAAAACCTAGAAATCTCAAAAAGGTAATCTAGTTCTTAAACGAACCCGTTATTTCCTAGACTCTAGGAAAAAATTTCAACCCCAATGGGAAGAATCCTTCTTAATTAAGAAATTCTTTCTAGAGGAGTTGTCCGCCTATCCACAATAAAAGACGAGAAGTTTATTGCACCACGAAATCTCGATACACTCAAAAAATATTTTGTATAATATCAAGCTACGCAAAAATCGATTTAGAGCTCGACCTTGAAAGAAACTTATTTTAACATAATTCAACCCAAGTTTTGTATAACTTGCAACATTAACATATAACTTATGTCCGAACTACGGAGACCTGATTTTTCTAAAGTCTTGTTTGAAAAAAAAAAACCTTCCGGATTGCAAACTGGAAGTCATTGGGTTTCTTATCATTCAAATTGGCATTATACTGAAATCTGAATAAAGAAATGTGTTACGTTCAAATTTCACAACATGGAGATTTAGACAAACCAAAATTTGCTTTTTAAAGGTAATTGTCCACATAATCAAGGCATGATAATATGATTCCACGTTTGACCCAAGCATAATCCTGCACATTATTATTATTAAATTGACTTAGTTAACCAATACGAAATAGTGGCTATACATGAATTGGAAGAGCTAAATTTACCTGCTGTGGTCCAAATACCCAAAAACACACCACACAAATTGTCTTGCCAACATGGAAGGTTAAGACCTGCTAGGGAGTTTGCGTTCTGAAATCAAGAACAATAGTTTGTCAAGCAGGATAATTCTTACTAGACATTGCCCAGGTTATATCTATAGAAACAAAACCCTCATGTTCAAATAAGTCTCCTGTCCTCTCTAGGTCCCATAATGATCCATTAATATAAATCAAATCTCTAGGGTATTCAAATTTGATAAGGGCAACCTCTCTATTTTAATCAATTGGTTCCGGAATGAATTAACGTAGACACAATAAGTTAAATGTTGATAGTTCCGCTTTGTTTTAATTTAGCTTAGTGTATATAGTGAACAAAACTCAACCACCACCTACATTCAATCTATCCCCTGCACCCAATAAGAATAAAAATTTAATTTTGATTAAAAAAGAAGAGAACTTTAGGAATGATGAAGGCTAATTAACATGTATGAGAATTTTGGATAAGTGCTCTTAACTCTTAGTTATATCATAGAGTTTAACCATTCAGACATGAATTTTGCAATAAATTTAAGTAGAGACTGAAATTTGTGACTTACACCTCTCATTAAATATTGCAGAAACATAAATGTGATTATATAACAACTAAAGTTTTGAAGTAAAAAAAACATGACCAAATTGGGCTATGTTGAGCTAATGTGTCAACACAAATACCATCGGTCCAAAGATGCATGTCAGCATTGATCATAATCAAGAAATAATAACCCACACAAAAGAAAATCTTACAAATACATCAACCTTAAATTAAAAATAAAGGAAAATCTTACAAATAAATCAACCTTAAATTAAAAACAAAGGAAAATCATACAAATACATTAACCTTAAATTAAAAACAAAGGAAAATCATACAAGTACATCAACCTTAAATTAAAAACGAGGGAGATTAGAAACTGTCACTTTCACTTATAAATGATTGAAAACACTGTTTGTGTGAAAGTCAAGCCGATGAGGATCGAAGCTGCAATAAGAGACATTAGTGACCATGGGCTTTGGAAGTATTTCTTCTTCAAGGTTCCCCAATGTTTGTGCCTTTTATTCTTACAATACTCATTCAAGTTTTTAGAAATTTCTGAATAAGTATAATTATCTGACATTACTATGTTTTTGGTTAACTTCATGAATATATTATCCACAAACTTAGCATCTATCATATGGTTGGTGATGATGCCACGTTTTATAAGCAAGTTGACATCATCAGATGAGGCAATTAGATGATCTAAGAAGAACACATAATCGCAGTACCTGTATAGTTGGAAGAATATTGTGATGTGGTGGTAAAAGTTGCACGTATATATATATATATATGTACATGTGTGTGTGTGCATGGTAGTAGGAGTACCTCTTTTCGGATTTTTGTTGACACAACTCCAAAGCAATGAAGTTTTTGACTTCAATCTCAAAGTGTTCATCTATAGAAAAACATGGTATCATCAACTTTCCTCTGTTAAATTCTATGTCAAAAATGCTTCCAAATTTCTTGACCAACCTAACATTGGCTTCCTCTAGCTTTGTGGCGGAGTTCACAAAACAAGAACTAGTAGGATTATCCACACAATCTACTGCGTTATTGTTGGAGAATAAAGTCTTGTGGGCAATGTCCAGCAAATGGCACTGATCATTGTCAAATAATCCATCAATATTAATTTTCGTAATGTCCCGCGGTTCAGGCATTCCATACTTACAATACAAGAACTTTAGGGTCAGATGTTTGAGTTTCAAGTCTAATGATTCCACATCATCTGATGAGTCCTTAGGAGAACTTTTCACCCTGTACAAGATTTGTAGGATGAAAAATGGAATTTGGTTGTCTATTAACAACAGGTCGTTTTGCAACGCATTACTCAATAAGATGTTGGAGTTAATCAAAGGGCCATCACGATCAAAGAAATCACGATCAAAGAAAGTTTCTCTCCCAAATAATCTTTGAAACGCATCATCTAATTGCTTCCAACGTAGGTATTGTTCGATTCTCCCCTCAGACCTTCCAAAAGTAATATTCCTCCTATATACGTACCAAGGTTTGTCTCCAAACTTAAGAAGGAGCTCGATAATGAAGCATCCATCCACCACCAGCATTTGGACGAGCTGTTCATCGCTCAGTAAACTTTCTTTAGACCCACCATAACATTTCCTCACTCTCTTTACCTCAGGAATCACGGCTTCAACATAACGGACCACGCTTTCCTCTTTCGTTCTTTGGAGAAATTGCTTCAGGTAACTAAACTTGTGCTCCTCCATGGAATCTAGGTGAGGTTTGCCTCGGTGGTAAGGCCCAATGGCGAGCACCTTCGGCTCGTAGAATTCCTCGTTTCCTTCGCACAATTCTTGGGGAACCTTGAAGATGCATTCCTCAGGGGTTTCCGTATTCGTATTCGACTTTGTCATTTCATCAATACGTTCGGTCACAGTCTTCTTATCTATTGTTGTCGAACCGTCTATCTTTATCTGAATGATGAGATTCAAACATAATTAATTAATTAGCCATTAAAATTATTAATTGATTCATGAATTTACCTCTATTTGATGCACACGACCATGATCAAATACTTTTCTAATAGCATCCCATGCTTCCTTTGAACTATTTGAGTTCAGGATATCATGAAATATTTCATTGGAGACTCCTTGTTGGATCAAGTACAGAGCTTTGGAATCTTTCTTTCTCAACTCTCTCATCTGCTCTGAGTTATTCTCCCTCAACCCTTTGTATGTTGCCTCTCCGTATCCTTGTTGGACAAGATCCCATAGTTCTTGAGACAGAAACAACGTCTTCATCTTTTTGCTCCATATTTCATATCCTTTTCCATCAAACACCGGAATGCCGCCTTCCATCTCCAATTTGTAGATACCTAGATAGAGACACTCAAATTCTACTTTTCCACGACTTTCATAATTTATGGCTATTTATAGTATCTAAAATTCCCATAGTTAATTCATAAGATCATTACAATATACGAATTTGAGTTATATATATATATATATATATATATATATATATATATATATATATATATATATATATATATATATATATAAAATTATACTGAATTTTTAAAATTTCCGGATTATTGGGTCGAAAACTGTGGTTAATTTGAATATATATGTGAGAGTAAATAGATATTTGAGTCAAATTGTAGTTGACTCGTCCATAAAATTAAAACGGTTAAAAATAAAATTAAAAATACTATAAGTATGTTTCGAACTTTCAAAATAACAAAATAAAACAAGTACAATCTTTTAACCAAGTAGACTAACAACACTTTAAATTTAACACAAAGTTTGATAAACGCGAAACATTTTAACAATATAAGTTCAACTTTTTAAATAACTAATATATATATAAATATATAATGATGTTTAATTTTTAAAGTGTCCGGATTTTCGAGTCGAGAGCTGTGGTTAATTTGGATATATCTGTGAGAGTAATGAATACTTGGGTCGGATTGTGGATTGAACTGTCCATAAACTTTAACCAAGTGTGATTGGGATGTGGTTTGTCGAGAGATAATAAACCTGTATTAATTGAAAGTGGTTAAAAAAATATGAATCAAATATTTGATTGACAAAGTGAAAATGTAAGGTCACGACCTAAGAGATTCATTCAGAACAAATATGTGATGAAATATGTGAGAAAATAAATTTTTACCGAAATGAATAAAATGTTGAATAAGAGCGTTTTATTTTTTATTTTAATATTTTATTCGTGATTTATTAAAATTTTTAAATATTGAATACATATTATTATTATTTTTTATTAAATTTATTTTATTTATGTTTTGATCCGTGTGTATAGTGGACGAAAATCTTCTTAATTTATATTATATTTAAATAATCCTTATATATATATATATATATATATATATATTTATATATATATATATATTTATATATATATATATTTGAAGTACATTTTAGGGTAAGTTTGATTTAGCTCATTTACTCCAGCTTATTTTAAGATATATTTTATAAATTCAGATATATTCATTTTGTTTTCTCAAGTTTATTAATGTATAAAAAGGTGATATAGAAAAAAATGTGTTTAAACGAGATTACAACTTTTTGTGTTTAAACATAAAATGAGATTATAACTTTTTGTTGATGGTGAATAAATTTGAAACTATATTAATGAAACTAATTAATAGTCTTTTCACAATTATAATCACATATCAACACTATAATTTATAATATTAAAATAATTATTTTGAATTATTTTAAATAAATAAGATTAAAATAATTAACTCTATGGTTAAAACCTATCTAAAATAATTAATTAGGATTAATTAATGTGTTAATTAATCAAATTAATTAGGGGTTAAGGCTAAAATAAAAAATAAAACTATTTGGGATAAATGTTGTACTCATTTCATCTTAAAATAATTTAAAAAAAAAAAATTAAAAGACAAAAATAAATAATTTTGATGAATTGTTGTATCCATTTCATATAAAAGAATTATTTATTTAAATTCTAAAATAAAATAAAAATAAATTGTTAAATATTTTCCATATTTATTTTAACATTTTGTGTATTTGAAAATCAAATTTAAAGCCAAAAGGATGAATGAAAAATCAATTTTAAATAATCCCTTAAAGTGTTAAATAAAAATAAATATTTGTAATTGGGTGTAACTGAAAATAGATAAAATGGCTACAATAGGAATTGCATCCATCAGATAAACGCTCGGTCTTCATCCAACGCACTAAGGCGCTCCGCGTAGCCGACTGTAATAGAAGGAAGCGCGCACCGATGAGCACATGATCGACTAACGGGAAGTCAACCCCATTAGCCGAAACCACCTAGACGCCAACAACGTCACGACAGAACGCTAGGATAGTCATGAAAGAAACCGTTTCTGGCTCCGGTCTTCTTCTTCATCGATCGTTGTCTATATAAGGATGAAGATCCGTGAAGTTCTTCTCCTGTTGTAACTTGTTCATTGGTCGATTATTATGACACATTAAAATCCTAGAATGATCACCCTACGATGGTTATCATTCTCCCTACAACCGTAGGCCTTGCCACGACCTACTCCAACGACTACGAGCTAAGAACAATCAAAAGTCATTAATTGTTATTTGTTGATTCGATTTACTAGGCTTCCCTAACCGACTTAGAATGAGTATAAATACCCTCCTCAAGTCATTATGAAGCCAACCTACCAACACACAACCCTTAAATTGAAGAAAATCAAAATCCACTATTAAAGCTTCAAAGCTTTAGATTTTTCTAATTTTATGTTTAAGGCCATGAAGCTTGGATTTGAGCATCCAGAAAGATTCTATAAGGACAATGAGTGTTCTTCAATCCTCGGTTAGGTTTCAATCATCCTCTAATTCATATTTACAATTTGAATTTAAAATTTGTATATTTTAAATTGTATAAGTTTGTAGGCTTGCTGTTCATATGATTTTAAGATTGAATATTGATCCTAGGATCATTTAGAAACTATCTAGTTATGATAGAATCGATCAATCAATCTAATAAACAAAAACCCAATTTTGAATTTCAAAAATCAAAAAAATAGGTTTACTGTTCTCGAGTTAATTTTGTTGAATCACATCCCATAAAACTTACTAACATGATTTTAAACATGTTGGCACTCATTTAGATCGTGTTTGATCCATCCCAATCATGTTTGATCAAAATCAAAATTTTCAAATAAAATAAAATTTTTGATGTTTTTGAATTAGTCAAATTAACGGCCAGTGTTCTTGTTTTGGTATCAATCAAATATACGTGATATATGAAATTTATTAGATAGCTCATTTCACTTCAAAACAACATTTAAATAAAAAACTCAATTTTAGATCATAAACTGCTTTGGACAAATTAATCATCATATAAGTCGATTGATACCTTAAGGTGATGATCAATCTGTTCATGGGAACTTTGTGAAGTTTCCCAACCTCTTGGATCAAAGAATTAAAGCTAAAAAAAATTTAAAAAATTGAACCTTAATGTTCTTGAGGACCATGGCCTGTGAGCTTAGGACCGAGGGGTCCAACCGAGGATCCTTGGTTTAGACCGAGACTAAGGACCGAGAAACTCGACCTAGGACCGAGACCAAAGACCGATGTTCTTGAGTTAGGACCGAGTCCTAGGACCGATGTTCTTGAGCTAGGACCGAGAGATCCGACTGAGAATTCTCGCATAAAACCGAGAGGTATTACTTAGGACTGAGACTCCCAGGACCTACAACCGAGAAATCTAGACTTGGGACCAAGATCCCAGATCTAGGACCGAGAGGTTTGAGACTCCCGAACCCTAGGATTGAACAATCCAACTTTGGGACCGAGTCTCTCAATTCCAGGACTGAGGATCTTAGCTCAGAGCTAGCCTTGGATCGTTAGGTTTATACACCTTGACTAAGAAACCTAGCCCCGTGTTAGTCCATGATCGATATGTTTTTACACCTAGACCGATAATTTTAGGGTCCCTCGAACTAGACCGAGTCTCTCCAGTTTGCGACCGATAAAAATGGACCCTACCCTTTGGACCCCGAGTCCTGTTTGGTTCCACTTTTCAAAATAATTTTTTTTTTTAATTTTGGGATCCCAAGCTATTTTCTAAAAATCCTGAGAAATAGGAAAATGACTTTAAAATATTTCTGGGATGTTTCCCTAACAAATATTTTACCCAAGGTTCGTTTGGCGTTTATTTCTAAACCCTAACATCTTTTAAAATGACTAATATTCTTCAGGTATAATCCTCCTTAACGATCATCCGCAATAGGTACCAACATTTTAATATTGTTATTTCAATATTTTAAATAATGCTAAAACCTAGAAGCATGAACTAGGACCAGAAGAATAATTGGTTAAAACTCAAACGTGATACAACCGATTTTCAAAAAGCCAAGTTTATAATGTAGAGACCGTTCTTTAACGGGTACAAAGGACATAATGCGAAAGCTGTTTCCCAAGTATCACCTAATTACGAACCAAACAAAACTCTAGTTTAAAAAACGTTTGTACATGTACAACCTTTTTGTTGATTTTTCTAAAATTAATTGATGACACTATCTTTCAAATAAATAATCGTTCTTAAATTAATTACGTTTAATTAATTTAAAGCGAATTTCATAAATAATCAAATTGTCAAATAAATTTTCATTTGATTAAAGAAAATCCTAGATTATTAAAATTTTAATAAAATTAAATATTTAACATAATTAATTTTAAAGACTGCCAGGTACTCTCAAAATTTTTAAAAAATAATGTTTTGTTTTAAAAGATGTCTAACACACAAACCAAAGTTTGATTTATCGAGCGCTCCAATCCCGTATTGCCACGTCCTATTCGCACATGCTAAGCTATATGATTCTAGGGAGTCATAGGCATGCCAACCAAGGTTAAATCCGTCAAACCATCGAGCTGCTCTAAGTCCCGTATTTCCACGCGCCCTAAGAAAGCGCATTCTAAGATACGAGACAACTTAGGAGGCTACAAATATTTGGCGACTCTACTAGGGATTTAATGTTTAACTCAAAAACATCAAGTTTGGATTTTCTAAAAAAGACACTTGTATCACATTTTCACCTATCAAGCATGTCCCAAAAGGCACAACACCTAATTGACGCATATGTTTTATCCCTATTACATGCTTATGTGCATAAAGGGTATATCACCCTAACCCTAATTCTTAATTTCAAATAAGTGCTCGTCCGGAATCGGTATTTCTATTCTCATGTGTAGAGATTGTCAATAAAATGACAACTTGCTACATACCCAACTATTTGTCTATTGTATCTAGGCAATCAATACCTCGTCACTGCAACCCTTACTTGACGCGACTATTATATATGTATTATGTGTAATCATGTATAGTCTAAGTGAACATCCCTTGAAACATGTTCCTTCTCTTCAAAACAAAAATATTTTGAATCGCAACAAACAATCTCCATGCTTAAGGATACTAAGCTGATCCCATTGTTTGAAAATTTCCTCGAAAACGAGTGGAACCATTGGATTTACGGGTTCACCCCCATCATGAGATTTACAAACTTCAAGGTAAACCTCATATTCATTATGTAAATGCAAAGGAGATGAAGCCATATTGGAAAGGTCTACTATATAGGAGAAAGACACATGTGCCCAACCATCGAAGAATTCTGAGTTATCCTCATGATAGACAACAAAAATGTGTTACACTTGAAACCACAAGTAGAAGCAATGTCCTTAGAAAAACTTTTACAAGAGGAATACAGATATATAAAGACAACATACAAACAATCCTCATAAACAATGTCATCAATTTCTGAAAATGGAAATCAAAGATGGATGAATTCCCCTAACTTTGAGATCTTCCGGAATGACAATGATAGTCTTGTTGGCCAATTTCTACAAGGCTCTAGCAGATGATAGAACATCCTCTAAAATTCTAGAGGTTGAATACCACATGCATAGGTAAAAAACATTAGTTCCCTAATGAGTTTGAACAACACGTTCTTAACCTCCTTCCTCAGTAGAGAGGGCTCACCTATGATCCTCTACATCTAGCTGCTCAAAAAACTAGGATGCTTGCCGCCACTATGTTCCCGATACATTTTTCTCACTCTCTTCAATATCAAAGAATGAGGAAGGCTTTACCTAAACCCCTCGTGCAACATGATGATGAGGTTAGGGATTTGCTCCCATGGTACCCTATCAACAGGATGTCATACATGATGGATGATGAACCCATAATAATGTTTGTGGGATTAGTTTGAGTTATCTTCTACTATATTCACAACCTCTCAAAATAGTTTGGTCGTGACTGCATGCCTCCTTATACAAAAATTGTCATCGCCATAGACGAGCCTATTGATCATAAAGCATATGTGAACTACCTTGAGAAATGGTACAATGCCTCTCAAATGGGTATCCCAAAGGAACGAAAAACTACCTCACTGCTATTCTCGATGAACACGATAAGGTAAAGCACAATGAGGAGGAAGATGAAGAGTCTAGTGTGAGAACATGCTACAGTCATACCTAAAGTTTGTCAACGATAACACTCTTTCCCTTTTAGACTCTTTGTAAATACAAACAAGAGATTACTTCTGTAACAAATTATGTGAGTATGTTTGTATACAACTCTACGTTTGTTTCTTTTGAATAACAAAATGAGATATTCACTCTCTTTAGATTCATACTTACGTGCATATGCATTACTTTTGTAATTTTATACAATTACAAAACTCTCATCTCTTTCTCTTCGCAACAGTCCATGATTGCGACAAGTCGGAACGACCCCCAAAAAGAGAGATTTAAAGACCGGACATTTTATACGCTATCAGATGGCCGAAGAACTTTCTAGCCTTGAAACAGTCTCTATGACCGAATTCAAAGATTTGAAGGCATCTTTGCAACATGTAACAGAGCAACTTGCGCTAATAACCAATGTTTTAGCTTATTAGCAAATTTTTTTCATATCTCAAAACATGTCTTCTTCTTTTCAAACACCTAACCGTCCTCCTCCAGTTATGGTTACTCTTGTGAACCCCCATCCTATTAGTCACCGAGCTCAAGAAGAGGTATTCATGTACGAAGACTTTGAGCCAGGCAACGGCCCAACAACATGGGACCAACATGTGGCACAAGAGGAAACACTCAATCCTCTTGAACCAGTAGAACATTAAATTCCGGTAACTAGTCAACCTCCTTTTACAGAGTATGAAGACCAGATGGCTCATGTACGAGCCATGCTGTTGGGTCAAATTATTTGGACTAAGGGTGAAAGTATTCTGACTAATGGAATTTTGATGATGAGTTTGTATAAAACTTAATCTAAGCCGTCTAATCGTTTTTAGTGCAGGTGTATCGAAAACATGTTATATTAGACTAAGTCAGAATGAAGTTCATTAGACTGATTGGCTATTAGACACATTGAGTTAGACGTGTAGTCTAACAGATACGTAGTTAGACGTGCCATATAACAAATACGTAGTTAGACGTACAGTCTAACGGATACATAGTTAGACGTACAGTCTAACAGACGTAGTTAAACGTGCAGTCTAACAGATACATAGTTAGACGTGCAGTCTAACAAACGTAGTTAGGTCTAACGGAGACGTAGTTAGACGTGCAATCTAACAGACGCAGTTATACGTGCAGTCTAACAGATGCAGTTACGTGCAGTCTAACAGATGAGAGTTAGACGTGCCGTTTAACAGATGAGAGTTAAACGTGCAGTCTAACTCCTTCAAATTAGTTTGAAGTGCACCTTAGTTATACGTGTCGTCTAATAGATGAGAGTTAGACATGAAGTCTAAATCCTTCAGATTAGTCTGAAGGGAACCGTAGTTAGACATTCCGTCAAACAGATGAGTGTTAGACGTGTAGTCTAACTCCTTCAGATTAGTCTGAAGGGAACCGTAGTTAGACGTGCTGTCTAACAGATGAGAGTTAGACGTGTAGTCTAACTCCTTCAGATTAGTCTAAAGGGAACCATAGTTAGACGTTCCGTCTAACATATGAGAGTTAGACGTGTAGTCTAACTCCTTCAGATTAGTCTGAAGGGAACCGTAGTTAGACGTGTCGTCTAATAGATGAGAGTTAGACGTACAGTCTAACTCCTTCAGATTAGTCTGAAGGGAACCATAGTTAGACGTTCCGTCTAACATATGAGAGATAGATGTATAGTCTAACTCCTTCAGATTAGTCTGAAGAGAACCGTAGTTAGACGTGCCGTTTAACAGATGAGAGTTAGACGTGCAGTCTAACAGATACGTAGTTAGACGTGTAGTCTAACAAACGTAGTTAGATGTGCAGTCTAACGGATACGTAGTTAGACGTGCAGTCTAACTGATGAGAGTTAGACGTGCAGTCTAACTCCTTCAGATTAGTCTGAAGGGAACCGTAATTAGACGTGTCGTCTAATCCCAATAGACCAGGTGGTGTAATGGATCCTGCTATTAGACGTTGGCATCTAATTCCATTAGACTTGTAAGTCTAAGTGAAAAACGTCTAATGCCATGCTTAAGCAGTTGCTTGAAGCTAGCATCCGTCTACCCACGATCAACTAGCTGTATGCTACTCCTACTCCACTTTCCAGTGCAAATCAGTACGACAGCTAGTTGCAACCAATTAATTAATGCCACGTAAACAAATATTCTTCCCACTACTTGTTTATTGCAGGAATATCCTAGAAGAATATTTGGCGCACCACTAGATTGGTACGGCAACGATCCTGGTGCTTAGAGTCTACTATACATGTGTACTATGGAGGCGTTCCAATGGAAGTTTGCCACATGTCATTATAGAAGATTCGATCATTGGTACCTGCTCTCTATTTAAAGATCTTCAAGGACAACGGAAGAATTGCCAGACACAATTAATGAACACTAAGAAATACGCATACAAGAGATCTACTGAATTTTCAATCTTAAGAACTACTTTCTTGCTTACTGTGTGTACATCAAGAGAGAGTTAGAATCAAAGTATTGTCTAGCTGAGTGATATTCTTCAATATACTGTAAGTTGAACATAGTCTGTTCTGTTCAATAGTGAGCTAGCCTTGCAACTGTAGTTGATTCTAAGAAACGTATAGTGAATCCTTCCGGTGGTTGGAAGAAGGGGTGACGTAGGAGAGTTTTGCTCCGAACATCAATAAACAACTCTCTGTGTCATTTACATTCTGTCATCTTATCATTTTTTGGTTCTTATCTTCAAACTCATGCAAACGTTTCTGCATTTGTATCGTTCAAGAGTTTGTGAAGAATAGAAAGTGATTTAAATCCCTAACAGGATTTCTATCAAATCGTTTGTCCGAAGCCGTCATCAATAGTCAGACCCCGTCTCTATCGATTACGCCGATCCTATCACATGAAAATGGAATTCAAGCCCAACTCGATAAGATAACTAAAGGAAAAAGTGCCCAAATGCACTATGACTGGGAAGACGCGATAAAAACTTCCGAACGAACAATCATCCCAATAGGCGTCAAACATCCCGCTCTGTGTAAATACATCGGAAAAATTGATCCAACTATTTTCTTCAAGATGTATATGTCCGCAATGACCCCATTGAGACTTGGAGAACCCACCTTTCTCCACATGCTACCTCAATATCTTGAGGACGTCGCACTACACTAGTATCACCTAAAAAAAGGCAGTTTATCAACCTTATATAAAGGAACTGGCATATGCTTTTATAGAATGCTTCTCCATGCATCTCAGTCTCGAACGACCATAAAAGAGGTTGAAGAATGTCAAGAAAGGAGAAAAAGAGATATTCTCAGTATTCATCGAAAGATTGAAATCCATCGTCGAGGAAATCGATTCCCTCTCGAGCGAACAACGATAGATCGATATATTCTTAGAAAATGTTAACGGATGATATTCCGTTGGATTTGCTGTCAAAACTTTCCAAACTATGAGAAAGTTACTAAAAACCGGCATCAATCTCGATGACGCTATCGAGAAAGAAAGGAAAGAGGAAAAACGGTCAAAGAATACCCTCCACTACCTAGACACTTTACGAAAAAGGAAAAGATTGAAGTACACAAAGTAACTACTTCTTGACAACTAAAGATTCCTCAAAAGGCAAGCCCAAGTAAGCCTCTACAGGATAAGGTATGACCACAACCCCTGCCAAACCTACGCTTCCCAGAGCACCTAAATCGCCTAGGACCTTTGATGACCTAAGGATGCCTCTTAGTGAGGTTATGAAGATTCTTTAGCACAAAAATCAAACCAAACCACTCGCGCCACGAAAAGACATACCGGTCTTGGGGAAATATGAGAACCTTTATTGTAATTATCACCAAGCCAAGGGCCATGTTACTGACAACTGCAATGCCCTTAAACACCTCTTTCAAGACTTGATCGATCAAAACGTAATCGACAAGATTGAGGTAACCAAGAATCCATTACCAGATCATAAAGTCAATATGCTAACAACTAACGAAGTGACATTTGACACCAACTCTTTGTTGGACCTAATGCACGACAACGAACCATGTATCAACAAGATTGATCCCCTAGCCGTAAAAAGAAGCTCAAAACTACTATAGTAAGAATTCTTCATAGAAATAGTCAAATATGTCTATCCACACTCTTTCCCCGATACACATTGTGACAATAGGTGGTGGAATGGACTTTCAGTCCAGTTTCATGAAAACCACGCTGGCTCAAGCGTCGTCCATTTCCTAACAATATTCGCCATGAAAGTGGAGGAAAGACGAGTACAAAGCTCTAAACCCATGAGACATTCTCCTAAATCAACTAAAAAGGACAAATACCAGTATTTCCATCTAGGAAATTCTAATGTACTCTATCGAGCATAGGAAGGAAATCCTTAATGAGTTGAGAAAGCCCAACGTCCCTACCAACACTACCCCTTAAGGAACTAGTGGGTATCATATCCGCTAGTTCCCAACACAACATGAGAGGATTTGAAGACAAGGATTTTCCAACAATCGAACCAAATCATGACAAAACCCTATATAATTATGTGTAAATGGAGGGAAAGACCATTCCAATGGTCCTAATAGACAATAAATCCGCTCTCAACATATGTCCTTGGAGGACTCTTCAGAAAATAGATGTATCTAGAGACATGATCATATCATCTAACTTGTGTGTTAGAGGCTTTGAAAGCTCTCGCCGATAAATTATGGGATTCCTTGAGTGCACCGTTTGAGTGGCGTATATACCATATCAGGTTAACTTTTGTGTCATCAATATGCAACCTTTTTATAACTTGATCCTAGAAAGACCCTAGTTGCACCATGCTTGAGATCTGATATCGACGTTTTATTAGAAACTCAGATTCATTGCTAATGGCCAAGTCATTATAGTTAATGGTGAAACCGACCTAGTAGATGTCATCTAGACTACCCATGTCAACTCCCTAAAGGTTAAACTAAGCGGGTTTGAGATTTTTCTAATCATTCGAGAAGGTAAAGACATATTCAAACACCCTAACTTTAGTATGTTTTGCCTCCCTCTATGAGAATGATGCTCTAAATAGGATATTTCCCTAGTATGGGCTTAAGCCCTAACGTTAGTGGAACGTCATCGTTCCCATAACTGTGTTGCAATATAGACCGACACAGTTTAGGATTTTTCATCCAAAGCATTTGAAGAAGTCCGCCCAAAAAGGATGTGCAAACGACACTTGGCTAAACCGCTAACGTTAAATAGACAATTCATACGTGAAGGCCAAAGCACCCTATACTTTGACTTCCTTAAACCCTTTAGTAATCTAAATTTGCAAAGACGTTTTCCAAGTCTCGAAATCTTTTCCGATTGTTCTCATAATCCTAACTCCTATATTAGTGTGATTAGGAAAATAATGAACAATTGACGCAACGCCCTTGAAAACTTGGCTTTGACTCTCACGACAACTGATCCAACTCAGAAAGTTAGCTCTTCTAGTTCGCTAAGAACCGACCTCTTCTCACCCGTCGATAACTTAATCGACGAAAGTAGAACTCTTTCCCCTCTCCTATGTAAAGAGATGTCAAATACTGTACATAGTAAGAAGCCTAAGAACGATGATCGCAGCAGATCATCTTTTCTTACATGTAATATACCCCTCGTTGTATCATAAGAAGTAGACTTTGAATCTATGAGTAAAAAATATTTCCTTTTACTCTGACATGAATTTCGAAACCAAACACTTTTTAAGAAACCGAGGACGAGATTGTCTCCTTCGTAGAAAAGACAATAAAAACTAACTTAAACACGGCCGACGATCCTTAAATCGTCTTAATCGGCCAAAGTTTACACCTCTAAGAACGTCAAGAACTTGTGGAGGTACTGAAAGCCAATAAAGACATCTTCGCCTGGTCATACAAGGACATGTCAGGTATTGATCCCAAGATCACATGACACCACATTCCTCTATATCCAATTGTTAATCCAATAAAGCAATAGCTCATACAATGAAAGAGGAAGTCGTGATAAAGATTATAGAGGAAGTCAAAAAGTATCTCGAAGATGGATTTCTTGAGGTAGTGGAATATCCTACCTAGATAGCCAACGTAGTTCCCATTCTAAAGAAGGACGGGAAAATACGTGTGTGCGTAAATTATCAGGATCTGAATAAGGCCAACCCTAAATATCACTTCCCACTACCACACATCAACATACTAGTCGATCATGCCGCTGGTCATGAGCTTTTATCATTAATGGACAAATTCTTAGGATACAATCAAATCCTTATGGCCCCGCAAGACAAGGAAAATACCATATTAATAACAAAAGTTGGAACTTTCTATTACAAAGTTATGCCTTTCGGTTTAAAAAATGCATGTTAGGATCGGTGTTGACAATAAAGACGGGGGTCTGAATATTATTAACAACTTATGACTTTCGATTCAATTTTAATTATGTTAGAAGTTAAAACATGTTTCTATTCTTCACAAATCTTCGCGAGCTCTTGAACAAGTTCGAGTGCAAAAACAACTAGCTAGATTTGAAGCATTAGACAAGCAAATATAATGGACGGAAAGTAAAGAACACAAGGAGTTTTATGGATGTTTGGAGATAAAACTCCTACATCACCCTTTCTTCCATAACATGAAGTATATTCACTCAAACGCTTTGATTTGTATAGCACCTACACAAACTCAGTCAGAAACTCAAGACTTAATTGACCGCCTGTTCTGAACTCCTAACACACACACTATTGAACTGAACAACCTCTGTTCAACTTACAACACACTATTAATGACTATTAGATAGTCTAGTAAATTTTCTCTCAACTTCACTTAGTGAATTACAGAATACACTTGAGAATTAAATAGCTAGAGAGAGTAAATTGATTCAAGAAATCAAGCTTTTAGAAATCTGGTGATTTCAAGAGAGAGAAAAAACTTCTACTTCTATGTGTGATTTGTCGTTGTACTCTGATTGCTTCTTATACGGAATTGTCGCAACAGTCAAATATTCTTTATGGACACGAGTCCTCTTTCCGTTGGATGTACTATCCATGATGTACTGGGTAGTACAACAAAATATATTCTTGAGATCGTGGTAGTACATGATAGTTCATCACAGGCAATTTGAATTATAGCATACGTGACAGTCGTTCATTTGTTGAGCTATACTACCAGCTGTCTAGAGAGCTCTACTACTAGCTGCTAGACGCTCATCTACTTAGACGCCTAATTGGACATCCTTCTACTTAGACGCCACATCTTGGACGTCCATCTTCTTAGACCTCTAATCTTGGACGTCCATCTACTTAGACGTCCACTAATCTTAGATGTCTTGATCTAAAGGCCTACGAGTTTGAGATAAACTCTAGGAATGAAGAGGAGCATTCCACATCCGTCATCTCTACCAAGGCGCTGGTGACTGTTGAGGAACCACATGCCGCCAATGCTGTGAAGACTACTACTGAGTAGATCAGCAGCGACGCCATGACTCCCTTTGTGAAGAAAATTGACAAATTCATGAAGAAGAGCAATCCTAACTCAAGCTCTTTAAATAATAAAAATGATGATAAGAGTAACTATAAGACTAACTTGAAATGTTTTAACTTTGATAAACTAGGACACTTCAAAGCGGAATGCAGGAAGCCAATGCGTGATGACAAGAGAAAGGATGACAAGAAGAACCACATAGAACTGAAGGTTCTCATGGCTGTTGATAGCAAGGCCAAGTGGGCCTAAAGCGACTCAGATGATTTATCATCAGCGACAACGATAATGAAGACGTTACCTGCTTCATGGTAGAGGAAGAATCTGAGTTATTTGATTTCTCCTCTAAAGAATTCGCAAGAGATAAATTAACTATTGTACTTAATGACATGGTCATTTAGTACAAGAAATTGTCAGACTCTTGTAATGAAATGAGATTGAAATATGAAATTGATAACTCTTCTTTATCTCAAACTTCTGAACCAAAAGATTTTAAAAACAATGTGATTGAGCTCTCATTTGAGAATGAGAAGCTCAAAGAAAATGTTCAAACACTATTTTCTAAAAACAAACGTATGACTTATGTGGTCAGTTCCTGTACGAGGTTTGGAGATGCAGTTAGACAGCAAATAAGTTTGTTGAGGCCTACCAGATGCAAATCCGGTTTAGGATTTGACAATGCCATCCTAGACAAGTCTTGTAAAAAGTCAAACCCGATGAAAGACAACTTAAGACAATAAGCTTTGTTAGGGGTAGTTTTACTAATAAAAGAACTGATCCAAGCTGTGAAGATCTAACCTTAAAGGATGAGATGGTTTATGTTAAGCCAACTGAAAGTTGGCTAAAGCCTAGGAAGGGAGCAGCCAGCAAGTCTGGAAAATCAAAACCTAACATGAAGTCAAGGAGTTTTAGACAAAAATCATCCTCTAAGGTTAACGGATCAGCTGCTAGCAGGAAGACGTCTGATAAGCCTAAATCATACACACTAATCACAACACAACATGAGAAATCCATCAAAATAACTCAAATATGAATTCCCAATGGACTAATTGACCGAGGACCCAAGTGAATGTGGGTAAAAAAAAGCTGTAAATATGTATTTTTATAGGTACAACAGGTCTGCTGCATGGAGGAATCTGGGAGCATGTTAGTTACAAGCATATTCTTCAAGAATATGTCCCAACGGATCAACAAGTCGTAGACATGTTCACGAAACCACGTTCACGAAGCCACTCCCTGAGATTAAATAGTCTTACTTTAGAAATATTTTGGGTCTTGTAGATCTCAATTAACTTATCTTAATTAAACATGCACAAATTTAGGGAGAAATTTATTGATTGAGATGGTTGGACAGACGTGTGTAGATGGAGGTCTCAATCATGGTGATTTAATTAGTCGTCTACAGAAACCATGTACGTAGACGAGTTGTTTCTTAAGCAACTTGCAAATTAAGTGTGGTTAAATGTCTATATGTAAGACAAATGTCTGAAGCGTCTGTAGACGTGCGTAGTTAAATGCCGTCCGAATAGATGCAAGCTAGACGTTTGTAGACGTGCGTGTTTAGACGCCGTCCGAACAAGATGTCTACCCATCTTAGACGCAAGGCATGTATATAGCATAGACGTCAACCTACGTGTGTCCTTAGATGTCTCATCTTCGGATGAGTTGAGGACAACTATTATTTTTCTATGCGCTGTCACTTTTATTTCCCACTCAAACAGTAAAAACAGTCATTGTTTTCAAATTATTTGGGGATAAAATATTTATTAAATAAGATAAAATATGATAAATATTTCCAAATATCAAATAACATTGAGACACGTGTCTTTTAATCTTATAAAAACATGACTAACATTTTTCAGCTTAATAAAGCATTTTTTTGGCATTTATGAGGGATTTTATGAAAGACTTTTAAATGACGACTCTTCTTGGAAAAAGGCTTTTAAATTAAGCGGCGATTGTATTTTTAATGATGCCTTTTGGACATGTGACTGTTCGAATTATATTTAAGAATATATTGCATGCCAAAAGGACTTTTTCATTCCATCTTTAAAATTTTTTATGAAAAACCCTAGATTCCTCTCTGTCTTCTCTCTAAAGAAACCCTAATCCATTCCTCTTCATTTTCTTTCAATCTCTAATATGGCTGGTAAGAAGACTGTGTCTCTCTCTTAAAATATCTTGCAAGTTGATTTTGAATATATCTATGTATATGAACAGCAAGATGTTGTTGATATGTTCAAAACCCTGGAGGCGTCTGGCCTCAGGAAGTTCCTCGGCGGTCCTTTCATTCTCTATGAAGATGAAGTTCGAGAGTTCTTTAAGTCAGGGAAAGTTGTTGGAGATTCGATCGAAGCGACGGTGAACGGTGCAAAAATTTCTATCTCTGAAGCCTTATTCACCGAGTTCTTCGAACTTCCATCGGAGGGTCACACATTCGACGTCGCAATTCCGGCCGAGACTATTTCTTAAATGTAGACCCTCTTCTCGGACATAGGCGGTCCGATTAACATCAATGGGAAGAAGAAAGTTCTAAAATACCATATTTTCATTCTGAACGATATTGTGGCAAAGTCACATTAGGGTAGGGCAGGATCCTTCGATCTCTATACTCAAGATCGGTTTGAGTATATGGTGTCTATAACTAAAGGGATCTAATCAACTGGGCGTTAGTTCTCTTCTCAACTCTTTTCCAGATGGTTTCTCCATCGAGCAAGCATAATGTGGGATTCTTAGTCTAACTCGGCTGGCTCTTGGAGCATCTGCATGTCCCGGTAGGTGGGGGTGCGGATGTTAACCCCTACCGAATAATGACGGATACCACTATGAAAAGATTCTTTGCTCGGATGAAACTCGTGAAGGAGTTGAAGTTTGAATCCTATGTTTCATCCGTCGATGTTCGAGCGGTTGTACGATACCCCCATAAGGAATATGACAACTTCTCTTGCCAATCCTTATACGTGATGATTATCTTCTTGATGATACTAATCAAGTTTTTGTTTGCCGCTTTGACCGCACTATTGGTTTGGAGTTTGTAGGACGATGATCTATGATGCTCGATCTTGAACTCGTTGAGCAATTGTAACACTTTTCCTTGGAAAATGTCGACCATTGTCTGAAATCAAGACGTGAGGAACTCCATATCTAGCGATGATGCTAGTTCAAATGAACTTTTCGACTTCAGATGATTTTAGAACTTTTTAGGAGGCTTCCTTAACACATTTGGTGAATTAGTATATGGCTATGAGTATGAACTCATGTCCATTCAAAGCGTGGTGATATATTTTTCTGAGATGTCATGTTGTAGAGGAGCGAAGCCGGTGTATGCTTCAGTCTAGCATAGATTTTATACTTATAACAGCTTCTTATATAGCTCACACATGATTCTCTATGTTTTTTAGTAATATCTTAAACGAAGTATTTTCTTGACTAGAGCCATTCCATCCATGTGTGGGCCGCATATCCCTGCATATACTTCTTTCATGCTTCTTTTGGATTTAGAAATACCTATTTAGAGAATTTTTTGACCGTCGAAAAATCATCGGTTAGTCTATTGGCAATCCAAGTGTAGTTGGTGCAATACTGGCGCAATGCCCATCGTTCCTTTGCTCAGAAGTGGAGTGGATACTCCCCGTACTCAATGTACTTATAGAAAGTATTGTACTAGGATTTAGCAGTATTTTCACAAGAAGTTACTACTCATTTTTTAAAATTAGGTCATTGATTTTGGTAGATTTTAAGAGGTTTGACTTTAATTCGGTCAGGAATTTAGGTCATGGTTGCTAGAGTAGAAATGTGTCTACAAAGCGATTTTGGCTTCTTGGAGCATGAATAAATGACACTTGATCAAATTTGTTCATCAGTTTGCTCAGGTGGGTGTGGTAGGGTTTCAGGTTCTCCCCTTTCACTTTCCACGTGCCATTAACTTGAGATTTAACCAAGTTAGAGTGACCATGACTTCTAGCTTGATTGCCTCTTTTTCATATGCTAACTTAAGACCCAAGAGACATGCCTCGTATTCGTCCTCATTATTTGTGATGAGATACTCGAGTTTTATGGATATTGGGTTGTATGTCCCTTTCAAGTTAACTAACAAAATCTCAATTCCATAACGTTACTTTTGGAAACTTTTTCAAATATTAGTTTCCATTTCGAGGGATCAACATAGTCGTGATTACTTTAATCTTAGAGGGATCAAACTCGATTCCTCTTTGTGTGATTAAGAAGCTATGCAATTTATCAGTTGTGACTCCAAAGTTGGATTTCTTTGGATTGAGTCTTAACTAGTATTTCGTGATGCTTTGAAGGAATTGCTCAAGGTTTTGAGCATGTCCTTGTCGATCCTTTGATTTGATGATCATGTCGTCGACATAGACTTTCACTTCCTTGTGAATCATGTCATAAAGGATCATGGTGGCTACCCTTTGATAGGTTGCTCCCGCATTCTTAAGATCAAAAGGTATGAAACGATAACTGAAAGTACCTACTTCCATTATAAACGTGGTTATTTCCTTGTCTTGAGGGGCCATTAGGATTTGGTTGTATCCTGAGAATCTGTCCATGAATGATAACAATTAATGATCGGCACTATGGTTAACCAATATGTCGATGTGTGGTAAAAAGAAATGATCTTTAGGGTTAGCCTTAAGATCATAATAGTCTACGCACACACATGTATATTCCCGCCTTTCTTGAGGACGGGGACCACATTGGCTATCCAAGTAGGATAGTCCACTACCTCAAGAAATCCAGCTTTAAGTTACTTTCTGACTTCTTTTTTTTTATCTTGGTTACAACATCTTTCTTCATCTGTCTAATCTTTTTCTTTATTGGCTTAACATCTGGATATAAAGGAATGTGATGTTATGTTATGTTAGGATCAATTCCTAGCATGTCTTTATATGACTAAGAGAAGATTTCTTTGTTAGCTTTCAACAACTAAACTATCTTAAGACGTTCTTGGGAGTCTAAACTTTGACCAATCAGTATGATTTGAGGATTGTCGGACGTGTTTAGGTTGATTTCAATTGTCTTCTTTGTAGAATAGACAATTTCATCCTCTTTTTCTAAGAAGTGTTTAGTTTCAAAGTTTAAATTAGAGTAAAAGGAAATATCGTTTTTACTCATACATTCGAAGTCAACTTCTTGTGTTACATCGAGGGGTTTATTACAAGTAGGAAAAGATGAACTAACAAGATCATTGTTATCGTATTCCTTACAATGTACATTAATAGAATCCTCTCTACACAATAGAAGGATAGAATTGTGTTTTCGTCGATTAAGATATTGACGGATGAAAGTGGATTGGTTCCTTGGAGACTAGAAGAGTGGGTTCTTGAGTTGGATCAGCTATCGTGGGAATCCGAGTCAAGCTTTCCAAGGTGTCGTGCCAATAGTCCAATCTTTTCCTAATCACGCAAATAAAAGGGTTAGGATTATGAGGGAAATTTGAAAAGATTTCAAGACCTAGGAAATATTTCCGTGAGTCTATATTGGTAAAGGGTTCAGGGAAGTCGAAGCATAGGATGCTTAGTCCTTCGCGAGTGAATTGTCCATTAATGATGGAGGAATGGCTTTGTGTGCTGTTTGGATATTCTCTTTTCGCGGATCTCTTCAAATCCTATAAGGACATATCTTAGACCGTGGTAGTCCACATTCTAGCATGGTTGGGAAATGATTGTATGTTGTTGGCATTCGGGCCTAGGCCCATACCAAGGAAATATCCCATTTGGAACATCATTTTAATAGAGGGGAGACTAAATGTGCTAAGTCAGGGTCAGTCCTTACCTTCTAGAAAGATTGGACATATCTCGAATTCGTTAGTTCTACGTTTTGGGTGTCGACATGGGTTGTCCTAATGACGACTATGATGTTAGTTTCACCATTCACCGTGATAATTTGGTCATTGGCGATGAATCTAAGCTTTTGATGAAGCGTCGAGGATAAAGCTCTAGCTTGGTGTAACCATGGTCTTCATATGACTAAGTTGTAGGAGGGTTGCATGTTGATGATATAAAAGTCAACTTGGATGGGAATGTCGACCACTTGAACGGTGCATTTGAGGCAACCCATTATTTCTCGTCGAGAACTGTCAAAACCTCTAACACACAGGTCAGATGGTAAGATCTTCTCTCTAGATAAACTTTTTTTTCTCAAAAATCCTACAAGGGCATATGTTGAGAGTGGATTCATTGTTTATTAAGACCATTGGGATGGTCTTTCCCTCCATTTGCACATAAATGTAGAGGGCTTTGGCATTATTTGGTTTGTCTGTTGGAAGATCCTTGTCTTTGAAGTCAATCATGTTGTGCTAGGAGCAATCGGATACGATCTATACTAATTCCTCTAGGGTTGTGTTGAAACGGACGTTAGCCATGCTTAAATCTTAGAGTACTACTTTCCTATACTCGATGGAGTACATTAGGATTTCCTAGATAGAAATATTAGCGTTCATCCTTCGGAGTAGGGTCAGGAGACTATCTCATGGGTTAAGAGCTCTAGGCTCGTCCTCCTTTATTTTCAACAGGGGTTGTTCGGAGGTTGACAGTATGTTGGCCTCCGTGGTTTTCATAAATATCGGTTGGAAGTCTGTTCCACCACAAGTTGTTGCGATGTGTATTGGGTCAGAGGTTTGGATAGTCATTTATTACTCCCACTATTTAGAAGTTCTTCCCATATGGGATTTAGATTTCTTTTTGGGTCAAGGATCAATCATGTTGATTTATGGTTCAACGTTGTGGATCAGGTCCAGTAGAGCATCAACGTGAAATATCATTTCGTCAATTGTGATCATGTTAACTTGATAATTTGGCAGTGAATTATTTGTTATCTCAGGCTTGTCGATTACATTTTAGTAGTAGCATGTCTTTTGGCTTGGTGATAATCACACCAAACGTTCTCATATTTCCCCAAGAGTGGTATGTCTTCTCTTGGAGTGAGAGATTTGATTAGATTATTATCTTGAAAAATATTCCCAACTTGACTTAAAGACATTCATAGGTCATCAAAGAATTTAGGCGGTCTATGTACCTTTGGAGTTGGAGGTTTAATTACGTACTTACCTTAGCCTATAAAGGCTTGCTTGGGCTCTTCTTTTGAGGAGGACGTTCCTGCCAGGCAATTGTTACCATGTATATTTCTGTCTTTTCCTTATTTGTGAAGTGACTTGGAGGTGGGTAAGCTTTGAGTGCTTTAACAATTTTCTTTTTTTTTTCTCGATTGCATCATCGAGATTATTTTCGATCTTCAACAACTTTTTCATATCTTGAAATGTTTTGAGGAGAATCCAATAGAATATCGCCCGTTAACATTTTTCAAAATCATGTTAATTTTTTGATGTTCGCTCGGGAGGGAATTAATTTCCTCGACAAATGTTTTCCATCTTTTGATGAACATAGAGAATTTCTCATTTTATCCTTATTTGATATTATTTAATCTTTTCAAGGTTCGTTCTAGATTAAGGTGCATGGAGAAGCGTTATATAAACGCTACTACTAGTTCCTCGATGGTTTGCAATTATGCTACCTTTTGATGGTGGTACCGGCGTAGAGCGACATCATCGTTGTATTGGGGAATAGGTGGAAAAATATTGATTTTTTGAGTCGCAATGGGGTCTTTGCAGATGTATTGAAGAGTATGAGTCAAGTTGCCCGTGAGGGCTGTTGGCGGAAGGCGTGCGAGCTTGTCAAGCCGCTAGATATAAAGTACTAGAGGCAAACCTCTTTTTCTCATGAAGGAGGTCAAATATGAGTCACTTAACCCCATTAGTGTTTTAGTTAGAATGATAATTGAGGGATCCTTATTTCCCTAACACATGTGGTTTGTTGGTTCTAGGAATAACTAAGCTAGTAGGATTCTTACCGTCATCATGGATGATCCTAAATTTAAAGGAATTTCTCCATTCCTTACTTCTAGTTTTGTCCATTTTTAGAAGTTGATACGGGCTTTCAGAAGGATAGTTTTGGATGTCGTCTTGGTGTATCCGTATTCTGTAGTAACTTTCTTAATAACATTGGTTTTACAAATGGATTGAGGTGTAGAACGTTCTTATTGTTGATCATTAAGATAGCTCAAAATTCTTCTATGGTTGGGCCCATAGACCTTTCTTCCATGAAGAATACTTGACCAGTGAGGCTCCACCTTCTTTGTATTTGCATCATGAAGGTTTTGTTTATTTTAAAGTTGATAAATCTCATGATGAGAGTCAGTCCATAGATCTTATGGTTCTACCTGTTTTGGTGGAAGTTGTAGATCCAAGGGAATATAGCGACGTCACTAAGATTGGAAGTTTCAAAACAATTTTACAAAAATTCGTTTTGTTTTGAAAGGAAACATTCTAGAGATGTTCATTTAGATTATAGATGCATTACACATAATTCATATACAGTAGTCACATATGGGTTATAGTGATGAGGTTTGGTTGTCTAGGCACGATAAACAATCGACTTAGAGGGAGTATCTAGGATTTTTTGTGTTAAGGGGAATCATAAGAGAGTATCATTCAATGATAGTAGATGGGATAAACTAACGCCATAAACTAGGGAATATCAACTCAATCGGAAATTTTTCCCAACCTCCACAATGCCTACGTCCTTTGGACGACTCGTCGTTAAAGGGGGGGATCGATCCCATGCATTCTAGTTTTTCCTCTAGCAACATCACTCATTATGTAACAAGTTTTCATTCCTCATTGACAAACATTGCACATAATTTGTAGAAGTACTGATCCTAGTCGTGTACTTCTTTGAAAGTAATTTTAGGGTTATGTACCTTTTATTAGTATAGGCATTTAATAGAGTAAACTTATGTATCCGTTAGGTGTTGTACATTTCAGGACATGCCTATTAGGTTGAAAACTTGATACAAACGTTTTTCAAAAGCCAAATTTATATTTTTGAGTTAAATAGTTTAATCCCCAATAGAGTCGACAAGAAAGTTGTAACCCTTGGGAAACCCACGTTCCCGAAAAGACTTCAGGTTCAATGTGTTTCAACCTTAGTTTGGGTGTCAAAAAATATTTTAAATTAAACATTATTTTTTAAAAATTTGTGGTGGTGTCTTGACACATTTTAAAATTAATTATAGGAAATAATTAATATGGGGGTTTAAATTTCAATAATCCGAGGGATTTAGGATAATCAAACAAAATTTTAATTTAATGAAAAATCCGCGTTTTAAATTAATTTAAAATAATTAATTAAAAGATAATTTATTTGAAACAGAGTCACCAATTGATTTTCAATTTAAAATCAATAAAATGGCTATACGTGTACAAACATATTTTAATTAGAGTTTCTTTAAATTCGTAGTTTGGTAATACTCGGGAAAGAGTTTTTGCGCTTCATCCTCTATACTCATTTTAAAATAGTCTCTACTTATAAATTTGGCTTTTCAAAATCTGTTGTATAACGTTTTACTTGAACTGATTATTCTTTCGGTCATATACATGTGTATGTTTTAGTTTTATTAAAAATATTATAACAACAATATTTAACTGTTGGTACATGTTGCTTTTGATGATGACTAGGGAGGAAAATATCTGATAAACATCAGTCATTTAAAAGAATTAAGTTTTAAACATAAATTCCGAACGACTCTTTATCAAAATATTTTGTTGTGGAAATATCTCAAAAATATTTTAAAATCATTTTCTAATTGTTTTGGATTTTTAGAAAATTGTTGAGGTTCCAAATTTATAAATATTATTTAGATTTTGAAAAGTGGAACAAAACAGGCTGTTATGACCGGTGTCCTAGTGTTAGGATCGGTGACAACATTAGTAGGGGGGTTGAATATTGTTTTACAAATATCACTTTCAAATCGATTTTAATCCTGTTACAGTTGAAAATTTGTTTCTATTCTTCACAAATCGTCACAAGCTCTTTAACGGATTCAAGTGCGGAAATGCTTGCTAGATTAGAAGCGGTAGATTACGAACTGTAAGATGTAGAAAGGAAATAACACAAGAGTTTTATGGATGTTTAAAGAGATAAAACTCCTATGTCACCTCTTCTTCTGTTTCCAAAAGGATTTCAATAAAAGGCTTTGATTTGGATAGCACATACACAAACCCAATAAGAACTCAGGATTTAACAACTGCCTATTCTGAACTCCTAGTTATCACTCCGTTGAATAAACAACGTTCTGTTCAACATACAATACTGAAAATACACTGGAGTAGAACAGTAAACTATAGATTAGCTTAGCTTAGTGAGTTACAGAATGATCTTAGAGAGAGAAATCAATGATCTAAGTAATTCGGAAATCGTGCAATTCAGAAGAGAGTTCGTCATTGTACTTTGTTGCCTTTTTATCTTTGAATCATAGCAACAGTAGAATCTTTCTGATAGATACGTGTCTGCTTTCTGATGGATGTACGCCAGGTGTACGTGATCGTACGCAAGAATATATTCATTGGATCGTGGTATACGGGATGGTAGCGTGCGGAATATTCGTTGGAATATGGTGTACTGGATAGTACTGTGTGGTCTTAGTGGAATAAATGAGTACGTTGCAGATGAGCATTTGACGTATTATGATGACTTGACTGACTGCTAATAACGAACGATGTTGTTTTCTATGCTAATGAGCTATGTAGATAAACAAGCGCTTCTTCAGACGGTTGCTGAAGCATTGATGTTACTCGCGCTTCTTTAGACGGCTACTGAAGCAAGGCGTATGTTCGCACTTCTTTAGACTGCTACTGAAGCAATGCATCTGCTCGCAATTCTTTAGACTACTGCTGAAGCAATGCGTCTACTCGTGCTTCTTCAGACTACTACTGAAGTAAGCGTCTACTCGCGCTTTTTCAGACTACTACTGAAGCAAGACGTCTACTCGCGCTTCTTCAGACTACTACTGAAGGAAGACCTCTGCTCGCGCTTCTTCAGACAACTACTGAAGGAAAACGTCTCCTCATGCTTCTTTAGACTATTGTTGAAGGAAGACGTCTGCTCGCGCTTCTTCAGACTGCTGCTGAAGGAAGACGTCTACTCACGCTTCTTGAGTTGTAGCTACGCATTAAACATTTGCAAAACTCAGTTTTATTCACGAATACATCATTAAAAGTATGTCGTATTGATTAAACTTATTTTTATTCACCTAAGTTCATTTTAATCAATTAAAACATTTTTCTTATTTATTTTAATCAATTAAAACATTTTTCTTATTTCTCTTTTAATTAATTTTCCATTTTTTTTATTAAACTTAATATAATAAATTCCCCCTTTTGATGATGTTAAAACTAAGTTAAAAGCGGGAAATTAAAGAGTAAATGAGTGAATAAGATAATTATATAAATATGAAATACATAGAATATACAAAGTTTGAGATTTCCCCTTTTACTCGTTGAAGAGATATCTTTCACACCCTCAACTTTTTCCTCCTCCACGACCTCCTCCTCGCTCTGGCTTCCTCCCAGTTTGACTACCTCGACTGCAACTTTCACTTCCCCCTTGATTGTTACCTTCCCCCTTTTTAACATTATCATCAGCTTCAACAGCTTCAATAGGATTTTCCACGGCCCTAGCATCTTCAATACAGTTGGCTGCTGCATCAGCATCTTGATTGCGCTTGGCTTCTACATGAGCATCTTTAATGCGCTTAGCTTCTGTTGTCTTGAGGTGATTGGATATTACGAGTAGTTAATGGACAAAAATATCTATTCTTTTAGCAAGTTCTCTGTGATGGTCGAAGGAAGTTTAGAGAAGGGTCGATTTCATCCTGATCAACACATCCCGAATGATCGAAACTTCGATAGAAGTACTCGATATTTCTTGATAGGATTGGCTTTATCAATAGAGACGAGGGTCTAGCTAAGGATGAATGCTTATGAAAAACGGTTTGAAAGAAATCCTATTTGGGATTTAATTCGCTTTCTATTCCACGCAAACACTTGTAACACTTGAAACAGATTCAAGGCGGAATTGTTTACTTGGGTTTGAAGCTCAAGATGAAATATGAAAAGATGACAGAAATGAAAGAACACAGTAGTTTGTTTATGGATGTTCGGAGAAACTCTCCTACGTCACCCCTTCTTCCAACCACCGGAAGGATTCACTAAAATATGATTCGAATCAAATACAGTTTACACACACTTAGCTCACTATTGAACAAAACATTTTCTGTTCAATTATAAGATGAAGAATAACACTCAGCTAAAGGTGTTTTGATTCTAGCTCTCTCTCTATTCACACACAATACAATCAAAAAGCTGCTACACAGTATGACTATTCAAAGGCTTGAATTCTCTCAAGATTAGCAAATTCGTAAGGTTACCAGTTCTCTCTTTTTTAAGGCAGATTGTCCATTGTCCTTTAGATTTGTTAAATACTGAGCAGGAGCTAACGGTCGAATCTTTTAGAATGATACGTGGCACTCTTCCATTGGAAAGCCTCCATTGTACACAGCAGGTTCTGAGCACAAGGATCGTGGCCGTACACCACTGGTTGTGCGCCGAATATTCCATCAGGGATATACCTGCAAAACATTTAATGTGAGGAAAATTCTCTTACGTGGCATTCGTTGGTTGGTTGCATATAGCTTTTGTACTGATCTTCACTAGAAAGTGGAGCAGGAGTAGGGTACAGCTATAGCACGTGGGTAGGCGAATGCTAGCTTCAAGCATACTGCTTAAGCTGAGCATTAGAGGTATTTCAGTTAGACGGATTGTGAAAATCAGTCTAATGAAATCAAACATCTCCTTCTAATAACAGAGTCTATTAGACCGCATGGTCTAATAGAATTAGACTCACGTCTAATTACAATAACCATTAGACTGTACGTCTAACTCCACTGAGTTAGACTACACGTTTAATTCCGGTTCTAACTCAGACATGTCTGAAGGAGTTATACTCACGTCTAACTTTCACTTAATTAGACTACACGTCAAATTATTCAATAACCATTAGACTGTACGTCTAACTCCACTGAGTTAGACTACACGTCTAATTCCGGTTCTACCTCAGACTTGTCTGAAGGAGTTAGACTCACGTCTAACTTTCACTTAATTAGACTACATGTCAAATTATCCAATAAACATTAGACAATATTTCTAACTCCACTGAGTTAGACTACACGTCTAATTCTGGTTCTACCTCAGACTTGTCTGAAGGAGTTAGACTCACGTCTAACTTTCACTTAATTAGACTACACGTCAAATTATCCAATAACCATTAGACTGTACGTCTAACTCCACTGAGTTAGACTACACGTCTAATTCCGGTTCTACCTCAGACTTGTCTGAAGGAGTTAGACTCACGTCTAAATTTCACTTAATTAGACTACACGTCTAATTATCCAATAACCATTAGACTGTACGCCTAACTTCACTGAGTTAGACTACACGTCTAATTCCGGTTCTACCTCAGACTTCTGTGAAGGAGTTAGACTCACGTCTAACTTTCACTTAATTAGACTACACGTCTAATTATTCAATAACCATTACACTGTACGTCTAACTCCACTGAGTTAGACTACACGTCTAATTCCGGTTCTACCTCAGACTTGTCTGAAGGAGTTAGACTAACGTCTAACTTTCACTTTCTATTAGACTGCACGACTAACTCCACTGAGTTAGACTACACGTCTAATTCCGCACATATTAGACTATCCATCTAATTGCAAATATATTAGACTGTACGTCTAATTCTATGCATACATTAGACTACACGTCTAACTCCGTTGAGTTAGACTATACGTCTAATTTTATGCATTCATTATACTACAAGTCTAACTCCGTTGAGTTAGACTGTACGTCTAATTCTATATACATTTATTAGACTACACGTCTAACTCTGTTGAGTTAGACTGTACGTCTAATTCCATGCATCTAATGCCAAAATCGGTTTAATTACTCTCATTAGAGCCAAGTCTTATGAAGTATGATTTCGATACACCTACATCAAAACTCATAAGTCTTTTCATCATTAAAATATCAGTGATTAAATTATTTCAACACTTAGTCAAAATAATTTGACCCAACATTTCTTTTTGGCTAATTGCTTGCGCCGAGGCAACATTTGTTGTTTCCTTAGAGTTTGAAGCATATTTCCCCCTCATAAACTCTAGATCATCGATGATTGAAGCAATACTCAACTGCTTAGGCGCAAGAGCTTCAATGATGAAATTGTGAAGATCAACTATTCCCCGAGAGGACTCCTTAGAGAAGAGAGAGCCTAAGCATCAATATGGGAACCAGCTAGGAGGGTGCGAAGAGGGGAGGCTCAAAAACTTACCTCAATTGTAGACAGCTTTGGATGTCTTTCGGGGTTGATGGATTTAGTATGGAGGGATTTCTTGGATGATGAAGGGGTTAAACGTTTGGATTTTAAGGAGGATCAACTCTTTTCAAACGTCTGTTGCTCCTTGTTTGAAGAGATCTGCACAACAATTTGAGGAATCTGCTTCTTATACGGAGAAGAGGAGAGTTGTTTAACATTTGCAGAGTGCTCCTTCACTGAAGCAGAAGACTTCTGCTCTAAAGCAGGGGAGACCTCCTTAGAAGTAAAGGAGGAAGGTTGAGATAGCTCCTTAGCTGTAGAAGAGAGTTGTTGTTGCTCAACGGCTTGAAGAGTCTCCCACTGTTCAACCACCAACAATTGTTATTGCTAAGCAGCCGGAGTTGACGCCTGCTCAACAAGAAGAGGTTGCTTCTTAGTAGGAGATGGATGCAACTTTTTGATAAACAATAGTTGCTTTTCGGCATCTATTTAGCGCAACCAATGATATCTCCTTTTTAAGTTCAAAAATCTTGGAAGATTTTGTCCCATGAATGAAGGACAGGGCGGTTGAGCTGTATAAATCCAAGATTAGTTACAGACGGTTGTTTACCTTGCCATTTACCTAGGCTGTTATCTCTAAAGGGTCGTAGGTTGCCTCCCTTTTACGAAGAAGAGGGAGAAAAGCACTCCCTCTAGCGATTGTTGCTACCAACTCTCTCCTCTTGAGTGCTTCGTGAAC
Source organism: Impatiens glandulifera (assembly GCF_907164915.1). Classification (NCBI taxonomy): domain Eukaryota; kingdom Viridiplantae; phylum Streptophyta; class Magnoliopsida; order Ericales; family Balsaminaceae; genus Impatiens; species Impatiens glandulifera. Next base: position 137,415,475 of record NC_061862.1, on the reverse strand, counting down.
ATCCAAGGTGCATGTCCAAGCTAGAACAGATTTCTCCAAACTGAACTACGCCTCGCACAGCTCAATATGATCACCTTGGATGACCTCATCTAATCTCTTGTGGAGCCTTATGCTAATCTATTTATTAAAGAGTTCGAGCTTCTCTAAACTAGAAGACTCAACCTCCTCAAGGATGAGTTTGATAGATTGCATTGCGTTTGAAAGAGGCTCGAGGACAAAGATCGAGGGATCTTTTTCCTTTCATGCAACTTCGGTAGGCTTGGCAGAAGGGATAGATTCCTTGAAGACGATACCCTTTACAGCTTGAACCTGTCTTGAAATGGCTATTGGAGAGGCACCGGAAATAGGATTTGTTGCCTTAGTATTTTCAGAAGAAGGCACAGCAGCTTGCTCTGCAGCAGGGGTAGCATCCCACTCCTTGGCAAGAGTATTCATTGTCTAAATAGCTGTAGATTCAGTAATCTAACTCACAACCACTGGTGTTGCAATGGAGACAACAAAGTCCCCCACAATTCTTTTATCAACATTAACACCAACTGACACAACAGTTGGTGTTTCAATTAGTTCCACAACGAGAACTTTAGTAGGCACTTCGGCCAGAGCAGGTTTGGAGATTACTTTGAGAGAAGCCTCTATAGCTGGAATATCAGCAATCTGGTTAGTAGGCTCAACAAATGCAAGTTCTTTAAATTGTTTCTCAGTAGAGACCTCAGCAGACACTTTGGTTGGAGGCAACATAGAGACTACCAACGGAGGCACCTCTATAGAAGGAGTTTCCTTTAGTCTTGCCTTCTTCGCATCGGAGGCAACCTCAGTAGTTTCTCCGATAGAAGCACGCTTCTGACTGGTGGAACTTGCAGTCTACTCCTACACCCTCAACTTTCTTCTCTTTACTGGGGTAGGTCAACTAGAGGCGACTGAGCTCTTGGGAAGAGTGGTCGACTGGCCACTCGACTGTTGGACAGATGAGGTGTACTTGGACTCCTTAATTGCCTTCATCCTTAAAATGTAGTTGCCAACAGTACTGCAGGTCATAACCCTGTTGACATGGATATTGACACCCTTGCCCAAGTTCACCTATAGGTGCTCAAGAACCCTGCTTAGTTGGATAGAGAAGCCCACACTTTGCTTCTTCGGCATTAACACCATCATCGACAAAGTTGAGAAAAGGACGAACGACCAGTTGATTGTCACCCCCTTAAATATTGTACTATGATTTGAAATTTTTTATCGGTGTAGACATCAGAGAAGACAGTCTACATTTTCGAGATATACTCAACCAAAATTTGGTCGAATTTGGAAAGCCCTTCCTTCGAAAGCTTAAAAAGTTGGGAAAATAGAACTTCGGAGATAGAAATTTCAAAACCCTTCACCGTCACCTGAATGGTGTCTCCGACCACATTTGCATATAAAAAGAACTCATGAACCTCCTGCTCGTGAGCGTGAACGGACCGCCTAGAAACTTTCTTAGGTCGGAAGTCTTTAGTGTTTTTAACATCTCTATTATTATGGGCATTCCCAAAGCATAAACCAATTTAAAGTCCACCTACATTGTGTTTTGAGAAAAGGAAGTCATCTTTAGGGTTTAGAGATTAGACGATGAAGAAGAAAACTAGATTCTAGAGTGAAGGCAAAGAGTTCTAAAGAAAGTAAGGATTTTGGGTTTCGGAAAACACAAATAAGGTAATGAAACGTCTCAGGCGTGCAAGGCACCCTTTATATAGAATCTAACTAACGCATGTCTTTAAATACATCATTAAAAAGACATATTTAATTAAAATAAAAGACATCATTAAGAATATGCGTGTGGTAATAAACTATCAGACGTGTTGGTCACATTTAAGGACATCTTCATGTTATTTTTTAAAAAATATTTATGAGATAAGATTCAATTAAATAAAATAAATATTTATTTTATGAAATCTAATTCAAAATAAATGGATGGAAAGTATCTCCTTTTTAAAATGTGACCGTTCACTGTCCAAGGAAGAATTAAAACCACAACGCATTGATAAGATTAAGACAGTTGTCCCACTCAGCTTAAGACAAGTCGTCTGAAGTACACTTAGACAACCGACTGATTGTGCTGTCCACATATCTTGCATTCAGGCTTAGTGAGACGTCTATTCTGAAGGCGTCTGCTAACTCACAACAATAATTGTGTCAATATATATCTTCTTAACAAATTAGTGTCTGACTATGCTGAAATTATAAGCTGCTTAGGCACAACCCGTCTGATGTACTGTGTTGTTAGACAACTCTTCTTTCAGCACAATTTGAGACGTTTGCCTAATAATTTCTTTAAACTTATGGGTAGGTGATGTTCAATATTTTGTCTAAATCAAATATCCGATTGAATTATAATTGAATTCGAATTCACCGAATTTGAATAAACAAACCGATTCGAATGGTTTTTGAATTTGCTTAAAAAATAAAAATTTGAAGAACCCGAACCAAAAACTTGAATTACCCGAAAACCGAACCGATGAACACTCCTACAAAAAAAATCGCTTTAATCCTACATTGAAGATTTTATTACGAACTAAGAAATATTGTTCATCTCTAAGATTTTATTGTTCATTTCTAAGAAATATTCAAGGGCTATCGATATAGGATTGGAAGACTTAAACCCCACCCACATAACTCTTTATCAATCTAGGTCCAAATCCAGAATTGGGAGATCCAATATCAAGAGAAGATCCAAAAAAACAACGAAAAATGACTTAATGAATTATTCTTCATTAAATATTGAGGTATGTGTATGCAATTATAGTTTATCTCAATTTATCGACATAAAGTATAAAAAATATAGACTTAATGATTAAAGATTTATACTAAAAAATCTAATATTTTGTTGATAAAAAGTTTAGGGTTTGAAATTAATTTATGTGAAATAGTGTTTATTATTGGATCAGAAGAGTTATAAAGCCATGTCACAAAAATTGGATGGGCTCTTGAAATCTTGTTTAAGAATTGGCGCGGGTCAAACATGATTTAATAAATCATAGTAATCGACTTATAGCTTTTTATTTGGAGTATCATTTTTGTGAAAACAAAATAAATTCACGCAGTTTAGTAAGATCTTATAAGTATATATAACCTTAAATTGAAAACTATGGAACTTAGCAATGATCACTTGAGTATGAATCACCTAAAACAAATATGGAAAACACTATTGTTGTGGTAATCAAGTGGAGACAATAATAAAATATATGATTACCCAAGGGTGTTTATGTTGAAATTAAACTAATTCCATTAATTAAATGGAAATAATATTTGGGCTAATAAAATTCACACCAAATTCAAATGTGAATTAAGTGTGAAATTAATCGAAATGAAATTCACATGAAATTCAAATGTGAATTAAAGTGAAATTAATCCAAATGAAATTCACATGAAATTCAAATGTGAATTAAAGTGAAATTAATCCAAATTAAATGCACATAAAATTAATTCAAATGTGAATTAAAGTGAAATTAATCCAAATGAAATTCACATCAAATTCAAATGTGAATTAAGGTGAAAATTTCATCCAAATGAAATTCACATTAAATTCATTGTGAATTAAATTTGTTAATTGTTACAATTAACATTAATGTCTTGAATGAGGCAATTAAAAAATTGTGTTAATTTCTATTGTAACAAAATACTTCTTGTTGGATGTAACTTGCAAAGATGATGAAAAGGAAAGCAAGTATAATCGTTGGATGAATGGATGATGGATTAGTGGCCGTTGGATTAAAGAATTGATTATGAGTTTCATTTTCAACTATAAATATTCCTTCACATTGTATTCCTCTCTACACATTATCTTATCACTTCTCACTCTAGAATTATAAAAGTCTTTTCTTGTTCTTGTGAGTATTTTTGTGAGTGTTCTTGTGAGTCTTCTTCGAATTTCTTGACACGATCATTTCTTTGCGAGATCCGGTGATTTTGATTCAGGTACTTTTGTCTAGTTCGTTGTTGTAGTGGTTTTTCTGTGCTAAATTATTGCAGGTTTCGTTGTACCCTGAGAATCATCCACCGGCGAAACTCTCTAGCACAAACGAGAGACGGTGAAATTGTTTTAAGGGAACTGTGATTCCACAGTCTTCAGAGCAAATGAGAAGATTTTCTCTTCATCTCTTAAATAATATATTGTATCTGTTCTATTATCATTATATTGTATTCATATATTATTTACGTGTAATAGTTACGAGATAGTATAATCAACAATCTTAAAACAATCTCAAACATTATTTATCTTAGATTCTTACACGTTTCTTGTTTTATTTCAGAAATGACTACCGAAACACCTACTTCTAACATGAGGATACTGGTTCTGGCTAACCATCTGGATAAGCTAGAAAAGTTTGATAGCTCAAACTTTAAGAGATAGCAGCAGAATATGTTCTTCTACCTCACGACCATGAGTCTGTCGTGATTCCTCACGGAGGATCCTCCCACTCCTAAAATCGATTAGCCAAACGTGGCTTCATCGTCAGATGCAAACGAGCATCCAAAAGTTGATTTGTAAGCGGCTTCGGCCATTGATGCTTGACACCATTCAGATTTTTTATGTAGAAATTACGTGTTGAATGGTTTGTCAGATTATTGTACAATGTGTATAGTGAAAATAATACGACCAAAGAACTATGGCAATCTCTTGAGCGTAAGTACAAAATCGAAGATGCGGGTGCAAAAAAGTTTATGGTTGGTTGATTTTTGGACTACAAAACGGTTGATTCAAGACCGGTCATTAAACAAGTTCAAGAGATCCAAGTTATTTTGTACGAAATTTATGCCGAGGGAATGGATTTGGGAGAAACTTTCCAAGTGGCTGCTATTATTGAGAAGTTGTCACCGTCTTGGAACGATTTCAAGAACTACCTTAAGCACAATTGATGATTCGTCTACGCATTGAAAAGGAAAATAAAAGTGCCTCAAAGAAATACTTTAGTCAACATGTGGCTAAAGCAAATGTGGTTGAGCATGGTAAAGAGAAGAAGAAACACAATTCTTTTGTCAAAAACTGGAACCTTAATCCTAAAGGAGGAATTTCTAAGATGTTCACGGGAAAGTGTTTCAATTGTAATGATATAGGTCATAGATCTTCCGATTGCAAGAAGACGAGAAGAGTTCGAGAGGCTAATTTAACTCAAGAATTATCGGATATGGATCTATGTGCAATGATATCCGAGGTTAACTTGGTGGGGTCTAATCCACGAGAATAATGGGTTGACACATGAGCTATAAGACATGTTTTCTCCAACAAAGAAGTATTTTCAAGTCTAGAAGAAGTGAATAATGGTGAGAAGTTGTTCATGGGGAATTCTGCCACTTCTTCCATACAAGGTGAAGGAAAAGTGGTGTTAAGGCTGTCTTCAGGGAAAGATTTAACTTTGACTAATGTGTTTTATGTTCTGGAGATTCGAAAAAATTTTGATATCCGGATCTCTTCTATGTAAGCATGGTTTTAGAATTTTGATTGAGTCGGATAAAATTATTTTATCCAAAGGTGGAATGTTTGTAGGTAGAGGTTATGCTACTAATGGGGTTTTTAAGCTCAATGTAATGGCAGTTAAACCAAGTATGAATGAAAAGAATAACTCTTCTATTTATTTGTTAGAGTATTCCATTTAATGGCATGGTAGACTAGGTAATATTAATTATGATTCGATGCATCGATTAATAAAATTGAAGAGTATACCTACATTCGAAATAAATAAGAAACACAAGTGTGAAATTTGTGTCGAAGCGAAATTGATGAGATCATCCTTTCGAAACGTAAAAAGAAGTAATACACCGCTTGATTTAATTCATACAGATGTGTGTGATTTATAAGGAACATAAACACGTGGTAGAGGAAAATACTTCATTACTTTTATTGATGATAATACAAAATATTATTATGTGTATATTCTTAAAAGTAAAGATTAAGCCATAGAGAAATTCACTCTCTATAAAAATGAGGTTGAAAACCAACTTGGTAAAAAGATCAAGGTGTTAAGAAGTGATAGAGGAAGTGAATATGAATCACCTTTTTCCGAACTATGTTCTCAACATGGTATAATCCATGACATGACAACACCTTATTCTCCTCAGCAAAATGGTACGGCTAAGAGGAAAAATAGAACATTAAAAGAAATGATGAATTCACTCCTATGAAGTTCTGGTCTACCATAGAACATGTGGGGAGAAGCTATTTTGACGACTAATTATCTTTTAAATAAGGTTCCACGTAAGAATCTAGATAAGAGTTCATATGAGTTGTGGCATGAAAGAAAACTATCATATGAATATTTACGAATTATGAGGTGTCTAGTTAAGGTAGCCATACCATCACCTAAAAAGGTAAAGGTTGGACCAAAAACTGTTGATTGTATATTTATTGGATATGCACATAATAGTAGTGCTTACCTTTTTCTTGTGTTTAAATTGGACATTCCGGATATTCATAAGAATAAGATAATGGAATTGATAAATGCATCGTTCTTTGAACATGTACTTCCATATAAGTCTAATGAAGAACAACGTTCTCCAAAAAGATTTCATGAACTAGATTAACAAGAAAATATGAATGAAATAGAGGTTGAACTTAGACGAAGTAAACGAGCTAGAATCAAAAAATCATTTGGTCCAGATTTTATTACTTTCATGATGGAAAGTGAACCTCAAACGTATAATGAGGCAATTACCTCGTCTGAAGGGCCTCAATGGAAAGAGGAAATTAATAGTGAGATATAATCTATCTTGCAAAACCATACATGGGAACTAGTGGATCTACCTCTAGGAAATAAACCACTAGGTTGCCGATGGATTTTCAAAAGGAAAATGAAAGCTGATGGTTCAATTGATAAATATAAGGCAGGACCGGTGGTAAAAGGACATCTCCAATGAGAAGGTCTTGATTATTTTGATACATATTCTCTAGTTACGAGAATAACTTCTATTCAATTGATTCTTGTGATTGCTTCTTTGCGCAATCTAGAAGTTCATCAAATGGATGTAAAAACAAATTTCTTAAATGGAGACTTGAAAGAAGAAATTTACATAGATCAACCTCAAGGATTTTCTTCTCAAGGGCAAGAAAATAAATTTTGTAAATTGGTTAAGTCATTGTATGGCTTAAAACAAGCTCCAAAACAATGGCATAAGAAATTTGATCATGCTATGATCTCAAGTGGATTTAAGATCAATGAATGTGATAAATGTATTTATATAAAAGACACAAAAAATGGTTACGTCATTTTATGTTTTTATGTAGATGACATACTTATCATTGGAAGTAATGATAAAATGGTTAAATCTACTAAAGATATGTTAAATTCAAAATTTGACATAAAAGATATGGGATTGGCTGATGTGATTCTTGGAATCAATGTGATTAGAAAATCGGAAAGGATATTTCTAAGTCAATCACATTATGTGGATAAAATCCTTGAAAAAATCAACAAGGATGATTTTGCATTGGCTAAGACTCCGATAGATACGAGTCAACATCTATCTAAAAATCGCGGAGAGAGTGTTTTTCGATTAGAATATTCTCGAATAATTGGGAGTCTAATATACTTAATGAGTTGTGCAAGAACAGATATAGCCTATGCAATAAGCAAACTAAGTAGATACACGAGTAATCCAGGTAAAAATAATTGGAAAGCCATTGTAAAATTACTTAGGTATTTAAGAAATACTCGTGATTATGGTCTGCAATACACGAGACATCCTACTATTATCGAATGGTACATTGATGCTAATTGGATTTCAGATATGAAAGACTTTAAGTCCACAAGTGGATATGTATTTACACTTGGAGGTGCAGTTATATCTTGAAAATCTTTTAAACAAATTGTTATTTCTAGATCCACGATGGAATATGAATTTATAGCTCTTGACAAATGCGGTGAAGAAGTTGAATGGCTACGTCTATTCTTAGAAGATATTCCAATATGGTCTAAGCCCGTACCAACAATTTATATTCACTATGATAGTCAATCTGCGATTGGACGAGCTAAAATTCATATGTATAATGGTAAGTCTAGACATATACGCCGTAGACATAATACCATTAGACAATTACTCTCTAATGGAATTATCTCAATTGATTACGTAAAATAAAAAGATAATATTGCGGATCTGCTAACCAAAGGGTTAAACAGAGAGTTGGTATTAAATTCCTCACAAGGAATGAAACGGAAGCCTACAATAAGTTAGTATGAAGGGAAACCCAACCTATGATGACTGAAGATCCCAAGAGCTAGGTTCAATGGGATAACCTAATTGTACTAAACTTGGTAGATTGTTATGTGTAAAAAATCCTACGATAAAATAGCATTTCGGGAAAGGATAAGCACACATGATTTTAATGATTCTTTATGAACAAAGAGATCACCTATGTGAGAGAGAAGTAGGGTCGCTTCGAAAAAATTGCACGACTCAATTCTAGACCCTCTCACTAAACTAGGTGAGTGTTCATGGCCAAAACGAACACAATCATGAGAACTGACATGTATCAGGAAGAATTCTATGTGAAAGTGTGTAATCGTTTACATAAAAGGAATAATAGTTCAAGAACATCGATTCTACTAATCGGTTATTAAAGTTATATACTTTCATAAGGGAAGGTTCAAAGGGTTACACCTATCTATTCTATGTAGAATTCAACTGTTGAACCTTTCACCGGGTTAATCTTTTAATTTCCATTAATGTGGGGGAATGTTGGAATTAAACTAATTCCATTAATTAAATGGAAATGATATTTGGGCTAATGAAATTCACACCAAATTCAAATGTGAATTAAGTGTGAAATTAATCCAAATGAAATTCACATGAAATTCAAATGAGAATTAAAGTGAAATTAATCCAAATGAAATTCACATGAAATTCAAATGTGAATTAAAGTGAAATAAATCCAAATGAAATTCACATAAAATTAATTCAAACGTGAATTAAAGTGAAATTAATCCAAATGAAATTCACATCAAATTCAAATGTGAATTAAGATGATATTTCATCCAACTGAAATTGACATTAAATTCATTGAGAATTAAATTTGTTAAATATTTACAATTAACATTAATGCCTTGAATGAGGTAATTAATAAATGATGTTAATTTTTATTTTAACTACAAAATACTTATGGTTGGATGTAACTTGCAAGGATGATGAAAAGGAAAGAAATGATAACCGTTGGATGAATGGATGATGGATTAGTGGTCATTGAATTAAAGAATTGATTATGAGTTTAATTTTCAACTATAAATATCTCTTCACATTGTATTCTCTCTACACATTATCTTATCACTTCTCACTCTAGAATTCTAAAAGTCTTTTCTTGTTCTTGTGAGTATTCTTGTGAGTGTTCTTGTGAGTCTTCTTCGATTTTCTTGACTCGATCATTTCTTTGCGAAACCCGGTGATTGTGATTCAGGTAATTTTGTCTAGTTCGTTGTTGTAGTGTTTTTTCTGTGCTAAATCATTGCAGGTTCTGTTGTATCTTGGGAAGTAGTCTGATAGGATCAGATTAATCAATAGAGACGGGGGTCTGGCGATTGATGAAGGCTTATGAAAAATGGTTTGAAAGAAATCTTGTTAGGGATTTGATTCACTTTCTATTCTACGCAAACCCTTGTAAACACTTGAAACAGAATCAAGTGCGGAAATATTTACTTAGGTTTGAAGCTTAAGATGAAGAATGAGAAGATGATAGAAATGAACAACATAGTAGATTGTATATGGATGTTCAGAGCAAACTCTCCTACGTCACCCCTTCTTCCAACCAATATTCTTTAGAGATTTACCTACAAAACAAGTAGTGGGAAGGATACTTGTTATTGGTTGATTGGTTGCATCGGGTTGTCGTACTGATCTTCACTAAAAAGTGGAGCAGGAGTAGCGTACAACTATAGCACGTGTGTAGGCGGGTGCTAGTTTTAAGCAAATTCTTAAGCATGACATTAGACGTATTTCAATTAGACGACCTCGTCTAATGAAATCAAACATCCCCGTCTAATAACAGAATCCATTAGACCACCTAGTCTAATTGGATTAGACTAACGTCTAATTACAATCACTTCAGACTAATCTGAAGGAGTTAGACTACACGTCTAACTTTCTCTTTCTATTAGACTGCACGTCTAACTTTCTCTTTCTATTAGAGTGCACGTCTAACTCCATGAGTTAGACTGCACGTCTAATTACGGTTCCAACTTCAGACTAGTCTGAAGGAGTTAGACTACACGTCTAACTTTCACAATTCATTAGACTTGCACGTCTAACTCCACGAGTTAGATTGCACGTCTAATTACGAGTCTATTAGACTTGCACGTCTAACTCCACGAGTTAGACTGCACATCTAATTACGGATTCTTTAGACTGCACGTCTAACTCCACGAGTTAGACTGCACGTCTAATTACGGATTCTTTAGACTGCACGTCTAACTCCACGAGTTAGACTGCATGTCTAATTATGGATTTTTAGACTGCATGTCTAACTCCACGAGTTAGACTGCACGTCTAATTACGGATTCTTTAGACTGCACGTCTAACTCTACGAGTTAGATTGCACGTCTAATTATTGATCCATTACACTGCACGTCTAACTCCACGAGTTAGACTGCACGTCTAATTACGAGTTCATTAGACTGCACGTCTAATACCATGCATCTAATACCAAATCGGTCTAATGAACCTCATTAGAACCAAGTCTAATAAAATCTGATTTCAATACACCTGTATCAAAAACAATTAGACGCATATATAATCCATTCATCATTAAAATTCCAATAGTCAAACTATTTCAACACTTAGTCAAAATAATTTGACCCAACACAGCCACTAACGAAACTCTCTAGCACAAACGGGAGACGATGAAACTATTTTAAGGAAATTGTGATTCCACAGGTCTCGGAGCAAACGAGAAGATTTTTTCTTAATCTCTTAAATAATATAGTGTATTTGTTCTATTATCATTATATTGTATTCATATATTATTTACGTGTAATAGTTACGAGATAAGATAACCAACAATTTATGTATCTTTGCTGGAAGGTTTGCTCTCCATTTGATCGAAAAGTGATTACAATACTCATTTATGTTTTTGAAATATTATTGTAAAAATAATGTTTGAATTATCCATGATCACATATTCACAAAAGATTATATATATAATTCGAATAATATTATCAACTAGTTTGATATTAATTTAAGATAATATATGATCTATGAACATTTTGTTGTTGTACCTCTTATTGGAGGGTAGTTGACATAAGTCAAAAATAATTAAGTTTTGAATTTCAAACCTTAGAGTCATCATCTATGTTAAATTTGTTATCTTCAACACTCATTTCATAATGTTATGTCAAATACATTTCTTGTTAATACATAAGAAACTTGTTGTTATGCTAAATTGGGATATATAGACATCTAATTAACTAAACTAAGTTGGTTTTATTAATTTTAACAATAAACTATCACAACTTTTTATATTATTTTTAAAAAATATTAGAAAGAATTAAAAATAAATAAAAATTGCATAGCCATTGATATCCAACCTTCGGGTCGAGTTTGTCCATATTTGTTATCTTTATCCTTAGCGACAATCAAATTTTAATATGATGTTAGTCTGTTTGGACTTGATGAGACATTTATTATTTTTTTTTAAATTGATATATTAGGTTGGACTTCTTCTTTTGAATTTGATTTTTTTGTTTCATAATCTTAAACACACATCTGTTATTGAATAATATGGATTAACAAAAAAAAAATTAAAATAAGAAATCATTTAGCAAAGATCATATACTTCTTCCCGATCCAAAAGTGAAGACTCATGACTAATGATAAAAGTTAATGTTAATAATTGTCCATCCAGCGCCGCCAGCCAAAAAAGTTGCAGTGGTGGGAGAGATGTCAATTAAAGTTGTCGGCCATAACTCCACTAGTGAAGATTCCCTTCCCAAAGTAAATAGGGTCACGGAAATTGAACAGATTAGTTGATGTCAATAGCCATCACAATAACTACTTTAATTATCTTTATTGATTTATGGCTTTTGTATTGGTTGTACCAATCATAATATTAATGAATATAATAATTGCCATCAGCTAAGTTTATTTATTAAAGTTACCATTATTATAGTTAAAGGACTTTCTATGCCATTAGTTATGTATTTTTCTTTCTATTGATTATATTTTCATTATTTATATCTTTAACGTCTCTTTATCAGCCAAGTTTTTCTACTATACCAGGCATGATTAAGTATTATTCATTTGTTAATCACTTATGTATATATTAGATAATATTAAGTCTATTGGTAATTTATCTATTCAGTTTATTGTATAATTAATCTTTTATTTTATACTTGTACATGTATAGAGAAATAGACCCAAAAAAAAATATTAAATAAAAAATATACCACTTTCTATGAATTTAAACTTATTAGTTATTAATTGTTTTTTTTTTCAAATATAACAAAAATATACCACTTTATACTAAAATTTATGACTTTAAAGAAGTCCAAAATTATACAAATGTAGTAATAGGCCTTACATAGGTTTTTACTAAAATTTATTACTTTAAAGACCACAAGATTTTCGAAAACTCTAGAAAGCTTGAGGTTTAATGGCGGACTTATGAAATTCTTTGTTTAAAGGCTTTAAAGGTTATTCCTTGGCTTATGAATTGTTAAGGGGGACTATTTATAGCCTCTCGATGTCGGTTGAGGCAACCAAGTGGCTTGAATAAGTCAAACACCATTTATGTTATTTTGACTGTTCTTGATCTAACATAATGATATAAGTTATGATTAAACCTATAATCGTAAGTGAAATGATCACCGTGATAGGGTGATCATTTAACCTTTTGAATCGGCCAAAATGGTTGAGAAACGATGATAAAGTATCATCTTGGAAAAATCAAAGATGAGACATGTTCTTATCTGTTGATTAAGCTAATTAAAGAAAAAGTGAAAACTATTTAATTAAGATTAAATAGAAGTGTTGGGTTAAGATTTTTAATGTTTAAATTGGTTTTGATAATTTAGCTTAAATAATCAAAAAGGGAGAAATTGTTGGGTTAAGATTTTTAATCTTTAAACTAGTTTTGATAATTTAGATTAAATAATCAAAAAGGGAGAAATTGTTGGGTTAAGAATTTTAATTGATTTAAAATAACTTAACAATCTTGATTTTAATGACGGATAAAATGGTTTTGATAATATATGGATAAAATTAAGTTCAATAATTGTTAGTCATATCAAATATATAAATATATATTTATATATTAACATCGTATGTGGTGAAGTGGTAAGTACACTGGTCTGTCACATGAGTGACTTATGTTCGAATCTCACCAGGTGCAAAATTAATAATTCGAGTTTTTATTAATTTGCAGGCACATCTCAAATTCAACGCGCGCAAGTCTCAAAGTCAATGCACGTAGTTAGACGTGCCGTCTAACTTCATTACACTTGATGGTCTAATGGGATGTAAAGTTATACTTGCAAGTCTAACTCCTTCAGATCATCCATTATACTTGGTGGTATAATGAGATGTAAAGTTAGACTTGCAAGTCTAACTCCTTCAGATTAGTCTGAAGTGATATATAGACTTGGTGTCTAATGGTATGTAAAGTTAGACTTGACATTCTAACTCTATTAAACTTGATGGTCTAATAGGATGTAAAGTTAGACTTGGCAGTCTAACTTCATTAGACTTGGTGGTCTAATGGGATGTAAAGTTAGACGTGCAAGTCTAACTCCTTCAGATTAGTTTGAAGTGATATATAGTTAGACTTGGTAATCTAACTCCATTAGATTTGGTGGTCTAATGGAACACACTATTAGACGTTGGCAGTCTAATGGAACACGTCTAATGCCTTGCTTCAGAAGCTATTTGAAGTTAGCATACGTCTAACCATGATCAACTAGCTATCTGCTACTCTACTCCACTCTCTCATGGGCAGTATGACAGCTAGCTAATTGTATCCAATGAATGAATGTCACGTAAGTAAATATATTCTTCCCACTATTTGTTCTATGTAGGACAATTACAGAAGAATATTTGGGCACTACCAGATTGCTACGGCCACGTTCCATGTGCACAGTGCCTACTGTACTTGTGTACTATGGGCGACCTTCCAATGGACGCTTCCACGTGTCCAAAAGAAGGATTCAACCGTTGAAGCTTTTCAAGAATAAATTTCTACCTAAAGACAACGGATGGCCAACAACAGAAATTACAAGACAGAAGCTGAAGCTCTCTCTCTCATTGAATCAACAGATTTCCAGAAGCTTGATATCTTGATTCAAATTACTCTCTCTTTAGATATTCTATTCTCAAGTGTATTTTGTAAATCACTACGTGAAGTTGAGAGATAAGTTACTGGACTATTTAATAGTCATTAATAGTGTGTTGTAAGTTGAACAAAGGTTGTTTTGTTCAATAGAGAATCAAAGGTTGTATTTGATTCAAAGAAGCATAATTAATTCTTCCGGTGGTTAGAAGAAGGGTGACATGTAAGAGAGTTTGCTCCGAACATCCATAAACAAACTGCTGTTTCATTTACATTCTATCATCTTTTCCTTCATCGGTTATTAACTTCAAACCTTAGCAAACATTTCCGCACTTGAATCGCTTCAAGAGTTTGCAAGGGTTTGTGAAGAATATAAAGTGATACAAATCTCTAGCAAGATTTCTATCAAAATGTTTTTGTACGAAGTTGTCATCAATAGCTAGACCCCTGTCTCTATTAGTGTCACCGATCCTATCAAGAAATTCATTAAATTAAGTTGAATAAGAAAAAAACGATTTAATTGATTAAAATGAACTTAGGATAATTTAAATCAATAAAATATAGTTTTGATGATGTGTTGATAAATGAATAAATAAAACTAAGTTCAACAAAAGTTGTATGTGCAGGTAAAGACAATAAGGCGCAAGTAGACTTCTCATTTCAACAGTAGAACAGAGGAAACACGATCAGACGTCTCACTTGAACAATAGAGTTGAGGAAGCGCGAGAAGACGTCTCACTTCAACAACAGAGCTAAAGAAGCGCGAGAAGACGTCTCACTTCAACAGTAGAACTAAAGAAACGCGAGTAGACGTCTCACTTCAACAACAGAGTTGAGGAAGTACGAGCATAACTCTCACTTTGACAACAGAGCTAAGGAAGCGGGAGCAGACGTCTCACTTCAATAGTAGAGCTGAGGAAGTGCGAAGTAGACGTCTCACATCAATAGTAGAGTTGAAGAAGCGCGAGTAGTCAGCTTACATCAGCAGTAGAGTTGAAGAAGCGCGAGCAGTCGCCTTACATCAACAGAAGTTTGAAGAAGCGCTGGCAGCAGCCTAACGCTAACAACCGTTTAAAGGAGCCAACAACCATGTTGACATACAACCACTAGAAAATTGACACGGATTGTTAGGATCTAGGTCGCGGCTGGAGAACCGGGGTTGGCCGGTTATCGTCTTTCACTCAAAGTGTGGTGATTAATCTGGTTAGAGATTAACACCGGGTTTCAATACTACACAAACTGTCACAAACCCTTGAACAGAGTTCAAGCACGGAAGTGGTTTGTTTTAGGTTGAAGCAGCACACACAATAGATAGGCAAGACCGGATTGTAATAGGACAGGTTTGGAGATTGCTGGGTCGGTTTTGGAGATTAGTAATTTGGTTTAAGTGATGTTGAATCGGTTGGACCGGTATTAGTTGGTTAGTATAGATCGGTTATAAAGTAAAGTAGGCATAAAGTAAATAACAAGACAGGTTTTTATGGATGTTTGGAGATAAAACTCCTACGTCACCCCTTCCTCTCGAAACCGCGAGAAGAATATTCACTAAAGAATACAAACACAATCCGATCGAGACTTATTTCCTGCTCGATAACGCTCGTACAATTTTAACCGAAATTGTTGAATAAACTTCAAATAAGCGCTTTTAGCTTTCTAAAGAAAGAACACAATATGTGAAAATTCAGAACTTGTAACCTCAAAATCCCGCATTTACTCCTTTTCAACTCCTTCTTTTATAGGTGAAATGTGCAAACGGTCACATTTTATTTCCTTGAATCTAATTGGTTGAGCAGAGGTTCAGTGATTCAGACCTGGCGGTCTATTCTTCAGACCTGGCGGTCTAGTCTTCCAGTATATAGGTCAAACCGGCTAGGTTTGTCTTTTACTCAATATGGCAACTGTCGGTTGGGCAGTTGTCTGTACTTGGAAGATTGCCTTTCTGATTTATCCTGAAGTGGAAAGATCTTGTAGGACGGTCTTCTGCAGCTTGCAGACTTTCCTCAAACTTGTATGAATATGGCAATGTTCAGTCTGTTCCTTCGGTATCATTCTCAACAGATACCCGAAGTATCTTTTTATGCTGATCGGTCATGTATGTTAATCGGATGACTTCCGGTTTTTCCTTGGCTTCTAAATGACCGACTGTCTAGTGATTCTGGCCTTCTGTTTTGACCGATCTTGTCTTTCTTGTTCGGTCAGGTTTTTGGTCGGTTTGATAACTTGACCTGTTGAGTTTCTTAACCAGTTGAGTTACTTGACCTATTGAGTTGTTTGACCGGTTTCATTGCTTGACCGTTCCTACATAGGTGATTTGTTTGTGTTAAGTTCTGTTAACCGGTCTAATTTTATCTAAAAATTTCTCCCTTTTTGATTATTTTATTTAAAATATTCAAAATCATGTAAGATTGCAAATGTTGGACAGTTTTGTTTTTAAGAGTTTTCTTTGGCCGGGTTTTTGGAAACTAACTTGGGAAAATTTTTCGAAAAATTTTGAATTTTGAGAAAAATTATCTTTTATCTTATCAATTTCTCCCTTTTTGATTATTTTATTTAAAATATTCAAAATCATGTAAGATTGAAATTGTAGGCCGGTTTCCAAAAATTACTTTATATTTATACGTAAGAAGAAGACACTAAGGCAAAAAGCTATATATAAATAACCGAATATAAAAGTAAAGAAAGCCCCTATTTCTTCGATCTGGACGACAGGAATTGGTCCATCAGTTCATCAGTTGTTTGTCCCTTAGCCGGTTGAGCCGGCCTTGAAGAGGAACCTCCAGCTCCTGAGGTGTCCGTGTGAGAAGGGATCGGTTGACCGACCGTTCTGATTGGAACCGCATCGAAAACCCGCTGTATTGTGGGTTGCGGCTGATCATCCTCCTCGAAATCATCCTCGGTGTGCAAATCCGGGTTGAGTGGAGGGTCAACAATTGTCTCGGTGATTCTTTCTAGCAGCTCGGTGACTTGAGCCTTCTTTGAAGGAGCTTTCCTTTTTTGTGTCGCCGGAACCGAAGAGGAAGGAGCCGCCTGGGACCTCTTGTGAGCCTTTTCGAAATTGTGGTATGTTTCTTGTTGAACCTTTAACCGGTTAGCATCTTCCGCTTGTTTGGCCTCCATGGTTTTTGCGAGTTCGGATTTTTGGCCGTTAATTTTCGTATATGTTCGGCCAAGTTCGCATCAGACCATGCTGCCTCCTTCTTTTTCCGTGTCTCTTCGTCCAGCGCATCTTGAAGTTGCCGAGCCGCGAGGGCATTCGCCTCCTCGATTGCTTTATCTGCAGCCAGCTTGGCCTCTATTAACTCTTCCACCTGTTCGGTGACTGCCTTGAGGTCGGCCTCAAGCTTGGTGTTCCTTTCCTCAAGACTTGTATTTTTTTTCTTCAAGATTTATGACCCTGTCGAGTGTTGAACCGACTTGGGCACTTGACCGAGCCAGGTCCTCATCGACCTTTGTCAGCCTTTGATCGGTATTTTCTTGAGACCGTTCCAACTCGGCTACCATTTTTCTGACTAAGTTGAGGTCGGTCACCAGCTTAGGAGTTATAGCCTCCAGATCCTTTGTTCACTGAAGGTGACTCTCGTATAGTTCATCCGAATCACCGTAGTTTGTTTCAACTGACGTGATCCGATTGACCGCCTTGTCAAGATCATCCTTTGTTGTCTCGGCTATCCTGATTGCTTGAACCGCATCTTTCTTAATGTTCCTCTTATAGGGCTTAACCGCGTCGTTGACAAACTCTTCAATGAGATTCTTGACCCTCTCTTCTGTTACGACCGGTTCTGAATTCCCGGTTTGAACAGATGCGTGTAGGTCGGTGAGAGGAGGCTCTGTCCTATCGTTGGTTATGTTGATCGTCTGATCCGCTGGAGGAGAAGCTATTTCTGTATCGATCGGGTTCTGACCGCCATCATCCCTAGGTGATGGTGGGTTTGATGTATCTTGATGTTCGGGATCTACCTCAAGCCGCGCCACTTCATCGGTCAGCTCTCTTTCCTTGACCGCAAGAAGCTCCAACACCAAGAGTTGTAGTTGAGAATTTGATGTTTCCGGAGTAAACCTTTCTTTTAGATGTTGAATATGTTCGGCTAGTTTTTGTAATCGAGCACGCAGTTCTACTATTGCGTGTCGGTCCAAGGCTTCGTTGGGATCCTGAGCTTTTGTTAGGTTGATGACTTCCTCCTCTATCTCCATCAACCTTTCGAATTTCTGTCCAGCAGTTAGGCCCGGTAGCATTTGTTTGTAGAATATTTGATTCCGGTGCTGGAACCACTGACAGAATACTTCGGACGCCTCGCGAGCTTGCTGATGGATTTCGTCCAAGATTCAGCGCACGATATTCTCGACCACCTCCTGGGTGTTGTCGTTAGCGTGATCGTCTTCTTCCCCAAGGCCCTCTGCACCGGTATCGGCATTTTCAAGACTGGCCGATTGTTCCTCGTCTATCGGTCCTTTTCCTTTACCAGACTCATTATCCTCGGTATTCTGTAAAGCGGTTCGGTCAGAACTAGAGGCCGAATCGTCCTCATTTTGCGTTTCGGATGGCGGATCTGCGAATTCTATCGGTTGTTTGTCTTTCTTGCTTCCGGATTTTCCTTTGACCGGAGCCGGTTTCTTACTGGCAGACTTCTTCTTTCGGCCACCTGTAGAACCAAAGACCTTCCTGTTGCTCTTCCTTTCCTTGAATTGGCGGGACCTTATGATTTTGCTTGAAGAAAGAAGAACACCAGGACCGGTGTTGATGTTGTAGTGGAGCATAATTTTCCCAAGTGGGATGGCGTATCCACATGACCGTGTGGAAGCCGGATCCACCATATCCTTTAAGTTGTTGAAAATAACCTTGGCCCAGTTTATTTGAATGCCGTTGATCAAACCGGCAAGCATCTCAATTTTCGCCTTGGTGAGACTGTCATAATTTCCCCCTCTCGCTTGGACCGATTTGGTGAATATATCACATAGCGGTCTGTATTCCGGTCGAAGTGATGATTTCTTCTCGGAGACTTCTATAGGAACCGCGGTTGCCGAGAGAACCTGGCAAGCCGCTTCGAAGGTCTCTCGATCTAGATCTGCCGAAATGTTGCTTCCTTCCGATGGTAGTTGTGGGATTTCAGCGACCGACTCTTCAGTTAGTTCGAAATGCTGACCGCCGACGGTTGCAGTTATTGTTCTTCCGGTGAGAGATGCGGTTTTGAAAAATTCCTCAACCGCTTCTTGGTATAGAATGAAAGGACCGCCTAGAAAGTGTTCGAGGCCGGACTCGGAGATCCGGGATAAGACTTGCTTTGCCGGAGCCAAACCGTTTGCCCGGATTTCTTCAAAGTCGACCTAGAAGATATGTTTGAATAGTGCGGAGTCGCGACCCATTGTTGATGATTGAATTGAGAGAGCAAGAGACAACTGCTTTGAGAGAGTTTGAGAAAGTTGAGAGCTAAAGAGAGAAAGCCGATTTGCGTAAGAATGAAATAAAATGACTAAGGACCCTATTTATAGTTGAGGTTTGGAATCCCAACCGTCGCAAATCGTCCCATCACTTTTAGCGGGAATTTTCCCTCCAAGTGTATTGAGCGGGAAACTGTGGGCGGGAAGCCATTGGCGGAAAACCGAAGGCGGGAAAACAGAGCGGGAAGCCAAAGCGGGAGTTTAAAGGCGGGAAATTTCCCTCCGAAGATTTTGGACTTTTGCTTTAACCTTTGATTAAGTGGTTCTTCTTGAAACTGTTTATTAAATGACGTGATATATTAACCGCGAGGATGCGGTTTTTGACTTTGACCGGATATTTCAACGAAGATGAAGTTGTTTATCGATATTAACTGGTTAGTTAGATGGATGTTCTGATATTGCAATTATTCACCCGGTTATTAAAGTGAAATGGATTTTCATTGAAGTAGAAGTACAAGATAGAAACCGATACATGGATTGGTTTAGAAATAGAAATACATAAGAAATAAAGATATAACTTATGTAATGACTACCCTAGAGAGCTTTTCTTCCACCCCATCCATATCAAGAATGTTCGAATGAGATGCCGGTGTGCCCGGTCCAAATTCTGGACGATATTTGAGAATGAGCCGACTTATATGAGGAGCATAACCGAGACCTTTCTTGGTCATTACCATAGTTTTCATATTTTGGAAAATGACCGATGACCAATTGATAGGCGTATTTCTAACAATGTAGGTCATCATGTCAAACATTTTCTTCGAGTAGCGTTGATTCGGATATTGGCAAATTATAGATCGATTAACAATCTCATAGAGGAGTTGAATGTGGTGAGCAAGGCGGGTTTTCAGCCCGTAGTTCTCCACCGGTACATCGGTTCCGGAGAACATTTCCGAGTAGTCGGTTGCGGCGCTTCCCACCCGGGTTGGGAAGTCGGAAAACCCTTCTATGGACAGATTGAATGTTTGAGCAAATTCGGCTTCATCCAGCTAGAAGGTGGAATCTCTTATAGTGGAAACAATGTAGTTTCCTCTTATACAGGCACTTCTGAAGAAGTTAATGACGTCTGGAAGAAGTATAGGACCAGATTCTTCAAGAAAAGTGCGAAGACCGGTGTCAATGAGGGACTCAAACATGAGCTCATAAGGTGTTTTGTTGTGAAACTTGTTAATCAAAGACCGTTTTGTGTATGACATGCGGTGTTGATAGCTTCAGCCCAGAATTTCTGGGCAATGCCCGAATCGGCTATCATGGACCGTGCGGCTTCCTTAAGAGTTCGGTTTCTTCTCTCGGCCAGGCCGTTTTGTTGAGGAGTCCTAGCACTAGACAACTCGTGTCTAATAACAGATTCATCAAGAATTGCATTTAGAGTGTTATTTGTAAATTCGGTTTCTCTATCACTTCTAATGCTATTAATGCGTGTTGATTTTTCATTTTGCAAACGTTTAAGCAGTGTGATTAAATTTGATGCGGTTTCACGTTTGGATGGCAAGAATATTACCCATGTATACCTAGAATAATCATCAACAACTACCATGGTGTAAAGCATTCTTCCTAGGCTGACGACCCTAATCGGTCCAAATAAGTCCATGTGAAGAAGATCTAAGCATCGGTTAGATTGAATGTGTTTTTTACTCTTAAAGGTTGACCTAGTTTGTTTACCCATTTGACATGCTGAACAAATCTTATCCTTATTAAACACTATGTCAGGAACTCCTTCGACTAACTTTTTACCACGAATATAATTTAAAGTTTTCATGTTTAAGTGATTTAGTCTTTTATGCCACAACCAGGTTTGATCGGTTTTAGCTATCATTCATATATGATATTCTACTTTATTATTCCAATCTACCTTGTAGATGTTTCCTAACCTATTTCCGGTTAGTAGTGTAATACCTTGAGAATTCTTAACTAGGCATGCATGTTTAAAAATTCTACAGTGTATCCAGCATCACACATTTGACTAATGCTTAGCAGGTTAAAACGTAGATTTTCAACTAAGAGTACATTATCAATTGTTAGGTTACCATGGACAATCTTACCCTTGCCCACAGTTTTACCTTTTGAGTTGTCACCGAAGGTGATTAGTGCACCGGTTTCTATTACAGGTACTTCTGAAGAAGTTAATGACGTCTGGAAGAAGTATATGACCAGATTCTTCTAGAAAAGTGCGAAGACCGGTGTCAATGACGGACTCAAACATGAGCTCCTTGGTTTCCAGGTCCCAATGTTCCATACCAGAATCGAAGTCGATGCTCAAGAAGTTTCTTAGAGTTCGGCTCGGCATGATTCAAACTTTGCTTAGAGAGAAAGAGTTCAAGAAATTTTGTTTTGAGATGTGTTAAGTTGATTAGGGGGTGGCTCCTTATATAGATCTGAATTTGGAGGGAAAGTATCAGCATTTAATGTTGAAGATCAGTTTTGTCTTATTAATGAGAAGAATATTTATGTTTTCAAAACGTATTGGGAAGAGGTTACTTTTGACCGGTTACGGAGCTCGAGGTAAGAATCTAGTTCAAAAGTAACCAAGTTAGTTGGATAGTAATTACTCATGTGGTTGGTAGTTACTACATTAATTGAATATTACTTTTCATTAATGACGGATGCTACAAGAGACCGAAAAGTAACCGATTGAAACCGAAGACAACATAAACTAAGACGAAATAATCATAAAAGAGTTGAACAAAGATACAACCGGTGCGTGCAGCAAAATGACCGGTTGTAGGAAGGAGTGACTTAATATCCGTTGGAGTTGGTGTGACCGTTGGAGTTGATGTAGCGGTTCCTCCTCTTCCAAGCTTTTTCAAACCGCTCATAGAATGAGTCGGTGACCTCTTTGGTGATTACCTGGGCCTGGTTTAACCCTTTGCCCGGACAGAGTGGAACTCCAAGTTTCAAAAGTAGGCAGCTTATCTGGGGAATGAGACCGGTTTGGCGAATGCCTATCATCCAGATTAGGGCATAAAACAACACCCTTGACCAGTTTACTGCCGTACCCGTGGTTATGGCAGACATCATGTTAAAAACCGCAGCACAGTAAGTGTTTGTGACATCCTACCTAGGATGCTTCGACCGATGACATCGTTGAGAAGCTGATACTCAGCTCTCAGCGATGACCTGTCACCGTGGTCATTGACCGGGTGGTCAGATCGAGCAAAACTCAAGGCAATTTCGGCATTTAGTTCAGCCGGAACATTTAGGTCGGTCAGCCCTTGCTTCAGTATGTCGAAGCATCTAACAAAATCACTTTTGGTGAAGTCGAACACAGTCCCTCCCACCTTGGACTGGATGTGGGTGTGAAAGTGAGGAGTACCTCGAAAAACCCTGGCATTGTAAAAGAACTCCAGGACAGATTCTAGAAAGATGACATGTTTGTCATCTAGAAAGTGTTTGAGACCAGTGTCTTCAAGTGACTTGATCATCTTGAAGACTTCATAATGCTCAGTGCCTTGAGTAGAATCGAAATCCACTTGAAGGATGTTTGGAAACTGAGAAATTTTGTCTTAGTGAGAGAATAAGTTATATCTTGTGATTGTTTTGTTTAAGGTTTACCTAACTTATATATTAGTGGAGGGATGATCTCATTATCTAGTGTATTGCAGGTTATGATGTCTATTATCCATAGGGTAAACTATTTTGCATGAAATAGGTATGTGTACAACCTACGATGTGGGTCATAGGCCTGGACGGTGAAAGATATCATATCTTCACGTCTTTTGAGGTATGACCATTTTACTTTGAGAAGGTAATTTTTCAGAACAGATAAGTTTAATCACAGATAATTATTCCACTTTTGTTCGGAGACCAAATAATCTGAGATAAACTATTTCCGAACCGGTCAGTTATCAGTCATTCGTCCCGATGCGGTTATTTGGTGCATGCACTAAGTAACCGGTCGGTTTACTCGAACTGATAAACCAGGCGGTTCTTCCATAGATACCTTGGTGAATTTGGAATCCGACAATTTAGGAGGAACTACCGGTTTTGTCTGTCCGATCTGAATTCCCTTTTTAAACATCCTTAGGAATAAGTTGATTAATATCAGTCAAACCGAGTGTGAGTCTGAATTGAGAAAACTTAGCTTCCTATAGGGGCTTTGTGAAGATATCGGCTACTTGTTGATCTGTCGATACGTATTCCAGCCGGATATGCTTCAGCATGACATGTTCCCGAATGAAGTGATGCCTTATGTCAATGTGCTTGGTTCTAGAGTGTAAGACCGAGTTGTAGGTGGTCACTATGGCACTTGTGTTATCACAGAAAATTGGAGACTCTTCGGCCGTGATACCAAAATCCTTCAGTTGTTGTTGAATCCAAAGAAGTTGTGAACAGCAACTTCTGGCTGCCAAATATTCAGCTTCTGCGGTTGATGTGGCAACTGATGTCTGTTTCTTGTTGTGCCATGAAACAAGCCGATCACCTAGAAATTGGCATGTTCCGCTGGTGCTTTTTCTATCAACCTTGCAACCTGCATAGTCTGCATCTTAGTAACTTGTTAGGTTAAAAGATGAGTCATTTGGATACCACAAGCCGACGTCAGGGGTTCTCTTTAGGTATTTCAAGATTCTCTTTGCGACGGTGTAGTGAGACTTTTTTGGGTTGGCCTGGAATCTTCCACACACACCGACTGCAAATAGAATATCCGGTCTACTTGCTGTCAGGTATAGAAGAGAACCGATGATGCCTCGGTAAGCGGTCAGGTCTAGTACTTGTCCGTCATCATCTTTGTCCAATTTGACCGATGAGCTCATTGGAGTGGCCGCTGAGGAACATATGTCCATCCCAAATTTCTTTAACAGTTCCTTAGTATACTTGGGTTGGGTTATTAAAGTTCCTTCTTCGAGTTGCTTAACCTGAAGACCTAGAAAGAAACTCAATTCTCCCATCATACTCATTTCAAACTTGTTAGTCATCAGGGTTGAGAATTTATCACATAACTTGGGATCGGTTGAGCCGAAGATAATATCATCTACATATATTTGAACAAACAGGATATGTTCCTTTTTCTCAAACTTAAATAATGTTTTGTCCACCGAACCGATGGTGAAATCATGTTTTTTCAAAAATGCGGTTAGTGTGTCATACCAGGCTCTAGGAGCTTGCTTTAGACCGTATAAAACTTTGTTTAACCGGTATACATGGTTGGGTAGTTCAACATTCTTGAAACCGGGTGGTTGTTCAACATATACCTCTTCACGTAGGTCACCATTCAAAAATTCACTTTTAACATCCATTTGGAAAACTTTGAAATTTTTGAATGCAGCAAAGGCTAGAAAAATCCTAATAGCTTCAATCCTAGCTACAGGAGTAAATGATTCTTCAAAACCAATTCCTTCTTCCTGTTTGTATCCTTGTGCCACTAATCTGGCTTTGTTCCTCGTGACCAAACCGTCTTCATTGAGTTTATTTCTAAATACCCATCTTGTTCCTATGACCGGTTAATCTTTCGGTCTAAGGACTAGGTACCAGACTTTGTTATTCTCAAACTGGTTTAACTCTTCCTGCATTCTCAAGATCCAATCCGGATCTGACAATGCTTCATCCACTCTTTTAGGCTCAATCTGGGATATAAAAGCGGAATTAAAGTATTCCTCCAGAATTTGTCGCCTAGTTCGAACAGGTTCTGAAGGGTCATCTATAATTAGCTCAGGAGGATGATTTGTGTTCCTTTTGAGGTTCGGTTCAGGAGCGTCTACCAAATCACCGTTTGCTTGATCAAGGCTAGACATATCGGTAGGCTGAACAGGAGTGTCAGACCGACCGATTTCCTCGGTTTGAACCGAAGTGTCAGATTCCTGTCGTGGGACAGCTTGATCCGGCTGGGTTTCATCATTACCCATTTGGTCATGGACAAACCGCCTGAAAACCGGAATCTCATCTTCACCATCAGAATGGATATTGTCATTTTCTAATTTATTGTGTAGATCGAAGCATGATGTAGTGTTACTTTCAACCGATTCATCGAAAACAACATGAAGTGATTCCTCCACGGTTAAGGTTCTAGTGTTATATACTCTATATACTTTACTAACAGCTGAGTAACCTAGCACGATCCCAACATCGGATTTTGCATTGAAAGTAGATAGATAGGTTTTTCCATTTATGTGAATGTAGCATTTACAACCGAAAATCTTAAGATACTTGAGGTTAGGAACTCTATCAAAATATACCTCATAAGGTGTTTTGTTGTGAAACTTGTTAATCAAAGACCGTTTTGTGTATGACATGCGGTGTTGATAGCTTCAACCCATAATTTCTGGGCAATGCCCGAATCGGCTATCATGGACCGTGCGGCTTCCTTGAGAGTTCGGTTTCTTCTCTCGGCCAGGTCGTTTTGTTGAGGAGTCCTAGCACTAGACAACTCGTGTCTAATAACAGATTCATCAAGAAATGCATTTAGAGTGTT
Organism: Impatiens glandulifera; assembly: GCF_907164915.1. NCBI lineage: Eukaryota > Viridiplantae > Streptophyta > Magnoliopsida > Ericales > Balsaminaceae > Impatiens > Impatiens glandulifera. The sequence continues at coordinate 137,389,364 of NC_061862.1, read as the reverse complement.
ATTTGTAAATTCGGTTTCTCTATCATTTCTAATGCTATTAATGCGTGTTGATTTTTCATTTTGCAAACGTTTAAGCAGTGTGATTAAATTTGATGCGGTTTCACGTTTGGATGGCAAGAATATTACCCATGTATACCTAGAATAATCATCAACAACTACCATGGTGTAAAGCATTCCTCCTAGGTTGACGGCCCTAATCGGTCCAAATAAGTCCATGTGAAGAAGATCTAAGCATCGGTTAGATTGAATGTGTTTTTTACTCTTAAAGGTTGACCTAATTTGTTTACCCATTTGACATGCTGAACAAATCTTATCCTTATTAAACACTATGTCATGAACTCCTTCGACTAACTTTTTACCACGAATATAATTTAAAGTTTTCATGTTTAGGTGATTTAGTCTTTTATGCCACAACTAGGTTTGATCGGTTTTAGCTATCATTCATATAGGATATTCTACTTTATTATTCCAATCTACCTTGTAGATGTTTTCTAACCTATTTCCGGTTAGTAGTGTAATACCTTGAGAATTCTTAACTAGGCATGCATGTTTAAAAATTCTACAGTGTATCCAGCATCACACATTTGACTAATGCTTAACAGGTTAAAGCGTAGATTTTCAACTAAGAGTACATTATCAATTGTTAGGTTACCATGGACAATCTTACCATTGCCCACAGTTTTACCTTTTGAGTTGTCACCGAAGGTGATTAGTGCACCGGTTTCTATTCTGATGTCGGTTAAAAGATTATTGTTCCCGGTCATATGCCTGGAGCAACCGCTATCCAAGTACCATTCAGAGTTTCCTAGCCGTTTCTTTATATACTGCAAAATGTACATATTTACAACTATTTGGTACCCACATTTACTTGGGTCCTCAAGCGATTAGTCCCTTGGGTATCCAGACCTTGACAATCCGGACAGCTTTCCTGGTTAATGTCTTAACCAATTTTCTTGCACTCGGTTTTGAATCTTTCTGTTTTCCTAAGAAGGCCTTGTGTGGGGATGATCTTTGGTTTGTCCTATGCGGTTGTGGGTTGGCTTTCCTATTTTTGATCTGGTTGGCTTTCCTTTTCTCAGGGTGAAGCTATTTCTCAGAATCGGTTGGACCTACATAGGTTAGTTTGTCTTCTGTATAATAGGCAGTTAATTCCTCTTCAGCGGTTAAGGAACTTCTGACAAAACTTACAAAGGGAAGATCATCCTTTGTGAGCCTTGTTTTGTCTAAGTGTTTTTGGCTTTGAGATCTATTGTTTTTGTATCCTAGACCCGACATGCAAGTAGGGTGTCTTTTATAACTACACATTTTTCTTACCATTTCGCTAGATCTTTTCCATGCGGCCATTCTATACTAGAGTCGGGCATTTTCCTCTTTGTTCAGCTCTTGAACTGTTTCCTCGAACTGTTCGGTCTCAGAGGATAGTTCAGGTGCTGATTCGGTTTCTAAGATAGGGGTTTCATCAGGTTGTATAATCTTTGGTTCGGTCAAGGTGGGTACTATAAGGTCGGCTCTAAAATTGGGTTGCTTAGGTAATAAGGTTAATAGGTTCTTATACTCTTCTACCATATCATTCAATGCATTGTATAACTCATCTTTAGTAAATTCTTCGAAAGGAGAGTCAAATACATGTTCCTCATTTGCCATGAGGCATGTGAGTTCATCATCACTGTCACTGTGAGCCCATAAGCTACCTCCATCATCGGCTATCAGTGTTTTCTGAACCTCACTTCCTTCACCGGTTTGTTGATAGTTATTTCGGTTATTTTGATTGTCCGGTTTCCGGTCATCCCTCCTCGGTTTTCTGCATTCCCACTTGAAATGTCCCAAACAGTTACAGTTATAGCATCTTACATTAGATTTATCACCATAGTTGTAGTTGTTTGTCGGTTGGCTCCTCTTCATGAACCTCCCAAATTTCTGTGCAAGCATTGCCATGGCATCCTCGGTGAACTGTTCAGCGGTTCTGATTGGTGCAGGTGCAACAGGTTCTGTGGATGTGATCAGTGCTCTGGTTGAGGTTGAGGCTGAGACTTCTTCTTCAGTCCTAGATCTCATTTCAAACTCATATGCCTTAAGATCTTCGAATACATCATGTAGTTTCATCTTGCTTAGGCAGTTTGATTCCCTCATCACCATTGTCTTTATGTCCCATGCTCTTGGAAGAGATCTTAACGCTTTCATGATGACTTCCTTGTTGTCATACCTTTTCCCAAGAGTTGCTAGCTCGTCTATCACACCTGTGAACACTGGTGAAAAAGTGGTCAAAACCGAGAGTTAAAACTCTCGGTTTTGACCCTATAACTCTCGGTAAAGACACCTTACCGAAGGTTTTAGTAACTCTCGCCATCCCTCGGTATTGACTCTCTCGGGATTTCCACAAAGAGAAAACCGAGAGTTATATGAAAACTTTCGGATTTTTCTCTTTTGGAAAAACCGAGGGTTATACTAAGACCTTTCGGTTTTTCTCTATTTGAAAAAACCGAGGGTTTTACAAATAACTTTCGGTTTTTCTCTGTGTGGAAAAACCGAGGGTTTTACAAAGACCTTTCGGTTTTTCTCTTTGTGGAAAAACCAAAGGTTTTACAAAGACCTTTCGGTTTTTCTCTGTGTGGAAAAACCGAGGGTTTTGCAAACTACTTTCGGTTTTTCTTTTTTGGGAAACCGAGAGTTATTACAAAACTTTCGGTTTTCCCACAAAGAGAAAAACCGAGAGATTTCAATATTACTTTCGGTTTTTTCCCGTAAATTTTTTAAAATGTGCGGATTATTTTGCTCGCAACCAAAACCTGTTCAGCCAAACCAATATATTAATGATAAAAGAAATGCAACATACATTAAACGATCACATTAATTGATCATGAACATTACAAAATTCGAAACCACACTAATATTCCGAACAATCTGTTCTAAATTCAACCACTAATGAAAAAATGTTTTGAATCGAAACAACCTTAGTTTGTGGGGGGAGGAGGTGGTTGTTGCCTCATATACAATTCAATTCTCTCCATTCTTGCGTTCATCTCTGACTTCTCCCTCTCCATTTTTGCTGTAATCTCTAACTTCTCCCGCTCCATTCTTTCCACCATTTCTTCCTTTTCGGATTGCATTTCTTCCATTCTGCGCCTTCTTTCTTCATCCCTCTTCTCCAGTTCCTCCAGCTTGAGCTTCATCATTTGATTCTCTTCTAACAATCGCTCATTGTTTCGCTGTGAACTGTTTCCACTACGAAGATCCTCACGAAAGTGTGTGGGCCGGACGCCTGATCCCATTCCGAACACTACCCCGTGTTTTTGTTGTCCGAACACCCTCTCCGTCAATTCAAAATCAGATATTCCCGGTTCGTTACTAACAACCTCCTCTATCTCAGCCTGCACAATTCAAATAAAATATCATTTCTATAATAAAAAAACTAGGCATATTCAATTCACTTATAATTTTCTCTTGCACGTGTTAGTCCAGGACGGGTGTTGGGTTTTCTTGTGTCGGTTTTGGTGTACGGGTCCTCTTGAATACTTCAATTACAGATGGTGGCCGTCCCATTTCAATCGCCTGTTGAAATAAATGATTAATATAATAATTAATATTAAGTTATTACAAATAATGTACTTACCAACTCGTCTTCAATTTGTGCAAACGGTCTACTTCCCGTTCGATGCGGGAATTTCAGATTCTTCGGGTTCTTAATATTTGTAGAACTGTGTCTCTGTATTTGAAATAACAAATGAAGTTAGATTAATTAATATCAACTTTTATTTGAATTATGAAACCGTACCTTAAACGTTTCTGTGAAGAAATGGTTGCGACACACAAACTCCCAATCATCTCGATCGTAGTCCGGTGGAGGATTAGCCAGTACCGCCGCCTCGTCTCCTTTGTGGATGCGGATATAATTCTTGTTCAAATCCGACCGCCATCTATCCCATATCTGATTGGCGTGTCCCAACCCGGTCTTTCGAAAATACTCAATGTCACCATTAGTTGCTTCGAACGGATCCTTAAAAAATTAACATCCAAATGTTACAAATAATTATTTAATGACGTAATGTATAATCAACTTATAAGTATTACCTTGATAGCAGTCCACAGTGAATCCAATTGGTCTGCACTTAAAGCCTTCCACTTGAGAAGACGGTGTGAGACGGCTGCGGGGTCACGGATAATCGACCCCACATGTCTAGACCACCGTGTCCTTCCCACGTCTGTACCGCCTGGCCTCCCATCCTTCTCTCTAAACGTTAGAGGGATCCTCGTCCCCGCTAGCCTCTGTGATAGCGCAATATTCTTGTTCTTCCCCCGTCTCTTGCGGGCAGAAGATTCTTCAAATTTATCAAAATCTTAATTAAATATGTCAATCAATTGAAATACTAACTAATTTGTAAACGAAATACCTGTCGATGATGGGTCGGGAGTGGTCCCGTGCTCCTCCTCGTCATCCTGCTCCTCGATAGGCTCCTCAAGACCCTCGTCTCCAGCCTCATTGCTAGGCAGGTTATCATTAAATGTGCTCTCTATAAACTCTGCAAGATCATCATCGTCTTCAGTCTCGTATGTTCGGGGAGGTGCAGTAGCTATCGGGACCACAGGAATCGGTGGTTGGTCTCTAGAAGACGATCCTCGAAGCTTTAACGACTCGGATTGGGCAAGTAGGTTTTGGTAACTTTTATCCAATTTCTTGGGTGTCTTCCTCATACTCTTCCAAGTTGTTTTAGGACCTTCAGACATTCTTAATTCACACCATTAATAAAAATGAGTGAATAATTGAAATATAGTAGTAATAAAAATGAATATAAAGTTAAAAACATAATTAAATCTACCTAATTAATTAATCTGAACTATATGTTTGTAAACCGCGGTTTTATTTTTGTCACAATCTTCCAACCGGGTCGGGCTGACATATCAAGGGCGTAGAATACTTGTTTTGCTTGACTCACCAATATATACGGGTCTTGACTTTGGGTTTTCAAAATTCGGTTTATATTTACACTTACGAAGCCATATTTATCCACTTTCACTCCTAGGGGGATCTCTATAATCAGTTCGACCATCAAACGACTCTTTATCCCTTCTGTATTTGTGCTTCGGTGGAAGGAAGCGTCTATGACCCAAGTAACATTGTTTGGAACCATGAACCAATCGAAGAGATACTGTGTCGTTGTTACAACAAGGACAAGCGAATTTACCTTTCGTACTCCAGCCTGATAAATTCGCGTATGCGGGAAAGTCGTTAATGGTCCACAACAACGCAGCTCGCATGTTAAAGTATTGCGAGGTGTGTGCATCAAACGTTCTCACTCCTGTTTGCCACAGTTCATGTAACTCTTCGATCAATGGCTGGAGAAATATGTCAATTGCATCTCCCGGACTCTTTGGACCCGGAATTAACATAGATAAAATGAAATTGCTAGAATCCATGCAAGTCGTGGGTGACACATTATAAGGGACGAGAATTACCGGCCAAACACTGTATGATTTTTTTCCATTTGCAAATGGTTGAAACCCATCGCTTGATAAACCAAGTCTTACGTTTCGAGATTCCGAAGCAAAATCTGTATAATTTTCATCAAACGTCTTCCAAGTTAAGGAATCAGCGGGGTGTCTCAACGTATCACTATCAACTCTTCCTTCTTTATGCCATCTCATCATTGGAGCCGTTTTTGAGGACATGTATAGTCTTTGCAGTCTTGGTATTAAAGGGAAATATCTCAACACCTTTTTTGGAATGAATTTCCCGTTTTGCTTCTCCCAAACTGTCCCACTTGTTTGGTCGACTTTCCATCTTGAAAGACCGCAAACTCTACACGAATCTTCATTTATGTCGTCCTTCCAAAATAGCATACAGTTGTTCTTACATGCGTCTATCTTGTCATATTTAAGCCCGATATCAGTAATGAATTTTTTACTTTCGTAGTATGAGTTTGGCAATTGAGCGTCAATCGGTAATATGTAGTCTTTAAGCAGACGCAGCAACATATCGAACGAAGAATTCGTCCATTGACATACATTTTTTATGTGAAGTAGTTTCAGTAGTGCCGATGATTTCGTTATTCGAGCACCTTCATACAATGGTCGTTTGGAATCATCAAGCAATTTATAAAATCTTTGCGCATCTTCGACTGGTTCATCGTTGCTCGGGACGTCATTAACGTTGGGGAACATATCGTTTATAAATTCGTGCATATAACGTTCTTCGTTGACCTATTCATTAACTGTATTATTCATCTCCTGTATCGGATCGTTGAATTCCGGCACGGCATCCTCCGACTGATCATCGTCGTCATCATCATCATAGTCATCGGCATCTTCATCGACATCTTCATTAACCACTTGAGTAGTACGTCTCTTTTCTCCATGAAAATACCAATACTAATAATGAATATTTATTCCATAAACGATGAGGTGAGTCTTCTCTTCGTCTATTTCCATAAACGGTGTGTTCAAGCATTTCACGCAGGGACATTTCACGGTTTGTCGGGATGTATTCCTAACAGCATACTCGAGGAATTTGTCAACACCTTCCTCGTAATCTGGATGATCTCGACGTAAGGTCATCCAGCTTTTATCGGGTACTTCCATTTTTCTAATAAAATGGAAAACAACCCGCATTATTATTTACTTAAATTTGTCTAAATTAATTAGGCTTACATAATGTTAACAAAATTTCTAACTAATCTATCATTATCTAACCAAAATACAATTTAATCTAATATTATAACCAAAATTACACATAAACAAACAATAATAAAACCTAACATAAATTTAACTTAAATCTAACATACATATATTCTAACATTATTTCATTCATACACATTTCAAAACCTATTTAAATTATAATTCAACATTATTTCATTCATACACATTTCAAACATAATCTAACATAATCTAACATAAATCAAACATAATACCTAATCTAACATACTTCAAATCAAACATAAATTTCGACTTAAATCTAACATGAAAATCTAACATAAATCTAACATGAAACTAACCTAATCATATAATAAACCAACAAGAACTAACCTTGCACAAACAGAGCGACGAACAAGATCAGTGGATGTAGATCGACGGGCGGGCAGCGGGCGGCTGAAATTCCCAATCCAAACCTAATAACAATAACCAACATTAATATAACCAAATATTCATTAATCAAATCAAAATAACCAAATATCCAAATTTCTAAAATGAAATCAAATTCAATTCAAAATTCAATCCAATTCATACCAATTCCAATCAAATCCAATTCAATTCTAATTTCATTCCAATTCTAACAAATTCCCAAAAAATCAAATTCTAAACTCAATCCAAATCATACAAATTTCTAAAATCAAATCCAATTCAATTCTAAATCAAATATCTAACATAATTTCAATTAAATTAATTTAACTCAAATCCAATCTGACCTAATCTAAAATCTAATAGATTCAATCCTAAAATCTAACTAATCTAACCTAAAATCCAATCTAACCTAAATTCAAACTAATATATATATAACTTCAATAACTAACCTTCTAATAGCGGAAGTCTCCGGCGGCGGTCTTCAAACTGCGGCGGAAAGCGGCGGTCTTCGAACAGCGGCAGCGGCGGTCTTCGAACAGCGGCAGCGCGCGGCGGTCTTCAATCGGTCTTCAAGCCGCGGGATCCTCGTCGTCTTCGGCTGGATAGTGGGCGGCGCGGAAGGACGGTCTTCAATCGGCGCGGAATAGGACGGCGCGGGAGGGACGGCGCGGAGGAAGAAGCGGCGGAGAGATGAGAGCGGGGAGAGAGAAAAGGAAACGGGGAAGAAAAGAAGGGTTTTTTTTATTTAAAACGTGATTCCCGAGAGTTATACCAAAACCTCTCTGTTTTTATTCAATTAAATTCCGAGAGTTAATTGAAAACTCTCGGTTTTTGATTGTTTGAATTCCGAGAGTTTATACTAAACCTCTCGGTTTTTTTAGTTTTTTACAATTAAATTTAAATGCCCAAAACCGAGAGTTGTATATTAAACTCTCGGTTTTTATTTTTTTTTTATATTTTTTACAATTAAATTTAATTGCCCAAAACCGAGAGTTGTATATTAAACTCTCGGTTTTTATATTTTTATAATTTATAAAAACCGAGAGGCTTTGGTAAATCTGTCGTTTTTTATGCATATTTCCGAAAGTTATATATTTAACTTTCGGTTTTACAACATCACAAATTATTAAATTATTTGGTTTCTCACTTTCTAATAACGTTGAACAACATTAATTTAACACATTTGATATCCTTAAAACATTTCCCAATTCATATGATCAAACATTACACAAATACATAGGATAATCAAACATAAACATTCATATACACTTCTATATATAATCAAACACATTCATAAACATTTTAACATTAAAGACAATCTAAATTTTTAAAATAAAAACACACACTTGATTATATTACTTAGGAGTCTAGATTGGAAGGTAGAGAACCAAAGAATTTAACAATTTTTCAAGTGCTAATTTCGAAAGTTATATAATTAACTTTCGGAAATATCCATCAAAACCGAAGGGTTTATATAAAACCCTCGTTCTTGAGAAATGTAAAACCCGAAAGTTTATATAAAACTTCGGTTTTGATGGTTATTTCCGAAAGTTAATTATATAACTTTCGGAATTAGCACTTGACAAATTGTTAAATTCTTTGGTTTTTCACATTCTAATGACCTTTAACAACATTAATTTAACACATTTGATGTCTTTAAAATATTGCACAATCCATATGATCAAACATTACATACATTAATAAGATAATCAAATATGAACATTCATATAGACTTCTCTATAATAATCAAACACAATCATAAATATTTGAACATGAAACACAATATTAATTTTTAAAATACAACACAAAATTGATTATATTAGTTAGAAGTTAAGATTAGTGGGTTAAAAACAAAATAATTTAACAAACTAGGTAGTGTTAAAACCGAATGTTATAAAATTAACTTTCGGTTTTGATGTGTATTTGTGAAGGTTTTAAATATACCTCTCGGTCTTGACCTTGATCAGAATGTTTTTTGGGAATTGTTAAAAACCGAAGGTTTATTTGAAAACCTTCGGTTTTTACTCTTCCCCATACTTAGAAAAAAATTAGATTTTTTTTACAGAGGGTTCAAAACCGAAGGTTTATTTGAAAACATTCGGTTTTTACCCTTCCCCTTACTTAGAAAAAAATTAGATTTTTTTTAAAGAGGGGTCAAAACCGAAGGTTTATTTGAAAACCTTTGGTTTTTACCCTTCCCCATACTTAGAAAAAAATAAGATTTTTTTTAAAGAGGGGTCAAAACCGAAGGTTTTCAAATAAATCTTCGGTTTTTACCCTTCCCCATACTTAGATTTTTTTAAAGAGGGGTCAAAACCGAAGGTTTATTTGAAAACCTTCGGTTTTTACACTTCCCCATACTTAGAAAAAAATCAGATTTTTTTAAAGAGGGGTCAAAACCGAAGGTTTATTTGAAAACCTTCGGTTTTTACCCTTCCCCATACTTAGAAAAAAATTAGAATTTTTTTAAAGAGGGGTCAAAACCGAAGGTTTATTTGAAAACCTTCGGTTTTTACCCTTCCCCATACTTAGAAAAAAATTAAATTTTTTTTAAAGAGAGGTCAAAACCGAAGGTTTATTTGAAAACCTTCGATTTTTACACTTCCCCATACTTAGAAAAAAATCAGATTTTTTTAAAGAGGGGTCAAAACCGAAGGTTTATTTGAAAACCTTCGGTTTTTACCCTTCCCCATACTTAGAAAAAAATTAGAATTTTTTTAAAGAGGGGTCAAAACCGAAGGTTTATTTGAAAACCTTCGGTTTTTACCCTTCCCCATACTTAGAAAAAAATTAGATTTTTTTTAAAGAGGGGTCAAAACCGAAGGTTTATTTAAAAACCTTCGGTTTCTACCCTTCCCCATACTTAGAAAAATATCAGACTTTTTTAATGAGGGGTCAAAACCGAAGGTTTTTTTGAAAACCTTCGGTTTTTACCCTTCCCCATACTTAGAAAAAAATTAGATTTTTTTTAAAGAGGGGTCAAAACCGAAGGTTTATTTGAAAACCTTCGGTTTTTACCCTTCCCCATACTTAGAAAAAAATTAGATTTTTTTTAAAGAGGGGTCAAAACCGAAGGTTTATTTGAAAACCTTCGTTTTCTACCCTTTCCCATACTTAGAAAAAAATCAGACTTTTTTAATGAGGGGTCAAAACCGAAGGTTTATTTGAAAACCTTCGGTTTTTACCCTTCCCCATACTTAGAAAAAAATTAGATTTTTTTTAAAGAGGGGTCAAAACCGAAGGTTTATTTGAAAACCTTCGGTTTTTACCCTTCCCCATACTTAGAAAAAAATTAGATTTTTTTTAAAGAGGGGTCAAAACCGAAGGTTTATTTAAAAACCTTCGGTTTCTACCCTTCCCCATACTTAGAAAAATATCAGACTTTTTTAATGAGGGGTCAAAACCGAAGGTTTATTTGAAAACCTTCGGTTTTTACCCTTCCCCATACTTAGAAAAAAATTAGATTTTTTTTAAAGAGGGGTCAAAACCGAAGGTTTATTTGAAAACCTTCGGTTTTTACCCTTCCCCATACTTAGAAAAAAATTAGATTTTTTTTAAAGAGGGGTCAAAACCGAAGGTTTATTTGAAAACCTTCGGTTTCTACCCTTTCCCATACTTAGAAAAAAATCAGACTTTTTTAATGAGGGGTCAAAACCGAAGGTTTATTTGAAAACCTTCGGTTTTTACCCTTCCCCATACTTAGAAAAAAATTAGATTTTTTTTAAAGAGGGGTCAAAACCGAAGGTTTAGTTGAAAACCTTCGGTTTTTACCCTTCCCCATACTTAGAAAAAAATTAGATTTTTTTTAAAGAGGGGTCAAAACCGAAGGTTTTCAAATAAACCTTCGGTTTTTACCCTTCCCCATACTTAGAATTTTTTTAAAGAGGGGTCAAAACCGAAGGTTTTCAAATAAACCTTCGGTTTTTACCCTTCCCCATACTTAGATTTTTTTTAAAGAGGGGTCAAAACCGAAGGTTTATTTGAAAACCTTCGGTTTTTACACTTCCCCATACTTAGAAAAAAATCAGATTTTTTTAAAGAGGGGTCAAAACCGAAGGTTTATTTGAAAACCTTCGGTTTTTACCCTTCCCCATACTTAGAAAAAAATTAGAATTTTTTTAAAGAGGGGTCAAAACCGAAGGTTTATTTGAAAACCTTCGGTTTTTACCCTTCCCCATACTTAGAAAAAAATTAGATTTTTTTTAAAGAGGGGTCAAAACCGAAGGTTTATTTAAAAACCTTCGGTTTCTACCCTTCCCCATACTTAGAAAAATATCAGACTTTTTTAATGAGGGGTCAAAACCGAAGGTTTATTTGAAAACCTTCGATTTTTACCCTTCCCCATACTTAGAAAAAAATTAGATTTTTTTTAAAGAGGGGTCAAAACCGAAGATTTATTTGAAAACCTTCGGTTTTTACCCTTCCCCATACTTAGAAAAAAATTAGATTTTTTTTAAAGAGGGGTCAAAACCGAAGGTTTATTTGAAAACCTTCGGTTTCTACCCTTTCCCATACTTAGAAAAAAATCAGACTTTTTTAATGAGGGGTCAAAACCGAAGGTTTATTTGAAAACCTTCGGTTTTTACCCTTCCCCATACTTAGAAAAAAATTAGATTTTTTTTAAAGAGGGGTCAAAACCGAAGGTTTATTTGAAAACCTTCGGTTTTTACCCTTCCCCATACTTAGAAAAAAATTAGATTTTTTTTAAAGAGGGGTCAAAACCGAAGGTTTATTTAAAAACCTTCGGTTTCTACCCTTCCCCATACTTAGAAAAATATCAGACTTTTTTAATGAGGGGTCAAAACCGAAGGTTTATTTGAAAACCTTCGGTTTTTACCCTTCCCCATACTTAGAAAAAAATTAGATTTTTTTTAAAGAGGGGTCAAAACCGAAGGTTTATTTGAAAACCTTCGGTTTTTACCCTTCCCCATACTTAGAAAAAAATTAGATTTTTTTTAAAGAGGGGTCAAAACCGAAGGTTTATTTGAAAACCTTCGGTTTCTACCCTTTCCCATACTTAGAAAAAAATCAGACTTTTTTAATAAGGGGTCAAAACCGAAGGTTTATTTGAAAACCTTCGGTTTTTACCCTTCCCCATACTTAGAAAAAAATTAGATTTTTTTTAAAGAGGGGTCAAAACCGAAGGTTTATTTGAAAACCTTCGGTTTTTACCCTTCCCCATACTTAGAAAAAAATTAGATTTTTTTTAAAGAGGGGTCAAAACCGAAGGTTTTCAAATAAACCTTCGGTTTTTACCCTTCCCCATACTTAGATTTTTTTTAAAGAGGGGTCAAAACCGAAGGTTTTCAAATAAACCTTCGGTTTTTACCCTTCCCCATACTTAGATTTTTTTTAAAGAGGGGTCAAAACCGAAGGTTTATTTGAAAACCTTCGGTTTTTACACTTCCCCATACTTAGAAAAAAATCAGATTTTTTTAAAGAGGGGTCAAAACCGAAGGTTTATTTGAAAACCTTCGGTTTTTACCCTTCCCCATACTTAGAAAAAAATTAGAATTTTTTTAAAGAGGGGTCAAAACCGAAGGTTTATTTGAAAACCTTCGGTTTTTACCCTTCCCCATACTTAGAAAAAAATTAGATTTTTTTTAAAGAGGGGTCAAAACCGAAGGTTTATTTAAAAACCTTCGGTTTCTACCCTTCCCCATACTTAGAAAAATATCAGACTTTTTTAATGAGGGGTCAAAACCGAAGGTTTATTTGAAAACCTTCGATTTTTACCCTTCCCCATACTTAGAAAAAAAATTAGATTTTTTTTAAAGAGGGGTCAAAACCGAAGATTTATTTGAAAACCTTCGGTTTTTACCCTTCCCCATACTTAGAAAAAAATTAGATTTTTTTTAAAGAGGGGTCAAAACCGAAGGTTTATTTGAAAACCTTCGGTTTCTACCCTTTCCCATACTTAGAAAAAAATCAGACTTTTTTAATGAGGGGTCAAAACCGAAGGTTTATTTGAAAACCTTCGGTTTTACCCTTCCCCATACTTAGAAAAAAATTAGATTTTTTTTAAAGAGGGGTCAAAACCGAAGGTTTATTTGAAAACCTTCGGTTTTTACCCTTCCCCATACTTAGAAAAAAATTAGATTTTTTTTAAAGAGGGGTCAAAACCGAAGGTTTCCAAATAAACCTTCGGTTTTTACCCTTCCCCATACTTAGATTTTTTTTAAAGAGGGGTCAAAACCGAAGGTTTTCAAATAAACCTTCGGTTTTTACCCTTCCCCATACTTAGATTTTTTTTAAAGAGGGGTCAAAACCGAAGGTTTATTTGAAAACCTTCGGTTTTTACACTTCCCCATTCTTAGAAAAAAATCAGATTTTTTTAAAGAGGGGTCAAAACCGAAGGTTTATTTGAAAACCTTCGGTTTTTACCCTTCCCCATACTTAGAAAAAAATTAGAATTTTTTTAAAGAGGGGTCAAAACCGAAGGTTTATTTGAAAACCTTCGGTTTTTACCCTTCCCCATACTTAGAAAAAAATTAGATTTTTTTTAAAGAGGGGTCAAAACCGAAGGTTTATTTAAAAACCTTCGGTTTCTACCCTTCCCCATACTTAGAAAAATATCAGACTTTTTTAATGAGGGGTCAAAACCGAAGGTTTATTTGAAAACCTTCGGTTTTTACCCTTCCCCATACTTAGAAAAAAATTAGATTTTTTTTAAAGAGGGGTCAAAACCGAAGGTTTATTTGAAAACCTTCGGTTTTTACCCTTCCCCATACTTAGAAAAAAATTAGATTTTTTTTAAAGAGGGGTCAAAACCGAAGGTTTATTTGAAAACCTTCGGTTTCTACCCTTTCCCATACTTAGAAAAAAATCAGACTTTTTTAATGAGGGGTCAAAACCGAAGGTTTATCTGAAAACCTTCGGTTTTTACCCTTCCCCATACTTAGAAAAAAATCAGACTTTTTTAATGAGGGGTCAAAACCGAAGGTTTATTTGAAAACCTTCGGTTTTTACCTCAAGATTTTAAAAAAAAATGGGTCAAAACCGAAGGTTTTCAAATAAACCTTCGGTTTTGGCGATGCGGTTTTTTTTTTTAAAAAAAGGTGAAAAGTCAACAAAAACATAATTATTTAAAACATATTAAACCAAACAAACATAATAACAATAATTCATAAAAATTAAAACATAACTGTCATAATCCCATAATAAATCCATAATAAATCTAGAAATTAATTATTAGATGGGGTGGAAGGAGGGGGTGGTTGATTCAGTCGACTCCTCAACAAGACAAGTTCCTGTTCAAGATTCTCTAATCTCTGAGACATTTCGGCCCGGTCCGCTTTGATTTCACTGAGCAAACGACCTCTTTCGGCATCCCTTAATCGGATTTGTTCCATTTCCAGTGTCATCTTTCTGACCTCTTCCTCACGTGCCGCAATTTCTGATTGTGTTATCAGATTCTGATAACACGGATGCAGTTTCTCCGGTGTACGCCGAAGTCTCTTCCATGTCGAATCACCCATATCCTAAATGCATTTCAGATATATGTATATATATATATATATTAATCAAACAAAATAACGTAAACTAACATAAATCTAGATCTATATATAATATATATATATAAACTTAAGATATCTAAATCTTACAATAAACAAAACAAAAAAAACCAAATCAAACAAATTACCTGAAGAGAGGAGAAGAACACGCGGCTTGGAGGAGGCAGGCGGCGGCGGCGGAAGAGAGAGAAAGGAGAGATGAGCGGAATGAAAAATAGAAGGGTTAGGGTTTGTATTTATAGAGGTTGAGGCCGAAGGTTTTCATAAAACTTTCGGTTTTGATATTAGTCAAAACCGAGGGTTTATTAAAAAACCTTCGGAAAATACAATTTCAAAAATTATAATTTTTTTTAATGAGCAAAACCAAAGGTTCTTTGTAAAACTTTCGGAAATGAAATTTTTAAAAAAGGAAAAACCGAAGGGTCTTTGAATAACCTTCGCAATTAAAAAACCAAGGGATTTCAAAACCGAAGGTTTTTCCAAAAACCTTCGCAAATAACCCACATCCAACACTTAGAATTTTTTTGGGTTTTTTTGGAAGGTAAAAACCGAAAGTTCTTTCTAGAACTTTCGGTAATAATTAATAAACCCGAAGGTTTTACACCCCTCTCGGAATCTATTTTTAATCCTGAAAGATTTGTTCCTCTCGGGAGTATTTAGGAGAGGTTTACAAAACCTTCGGGAAAAACCGTCGGTAAAGGTCCTTTTTTTACCAGTGGAACCGGTCACTGTATTCTCTCATTGTTTCTCCCGGTCTCATCTTGATGTTTTCAAACTTCTGAGTAACCACCATTATCTTATTTTCCTTGGTTCTTTCATTTCCCTCATGAATCTGAATAACCATTTCCCATGATTCCTTTGCGGTTTTGCAGTCTTTGATCTTGCAGTACGTGTTTTTGTCCACACCGTTGGAGATGCAGTTTCTGGCATGGTTATCCAGATTGTTTCTTCTCCTATCTTTAGTTGTCCAATCCTTTTTGTCCTTGTCAATGATTATCGGTCCTTCGGCTATGATGAACTGCATCTCGTCATCCATGGTGATTAAATGCAGGTGCATTCGTGCCTTCCAGTTGGAGAAGTCATCACCTTCTAGCATTGGGGGCCTATCGAAAGACATGCTTGCTTGAGTATTGAAACTAACTGCTTTGATACCAATTGTTAGGATATAGGTCGCCGCTGGAGAACCGGGGTTGGCCGGTTATCGTCTTTCACTCAAAGGGTGGTGATTAATCCGGTTAGAGATTAACACCGGGGTTTCAATACTACACAAACTGTCACAAACCCTTGAACAGAGTTCAAGCGCGAAAGTGGCTTGTTTCAGGTTGAAGCAGCACACACAATAGATAGGCAAGACCGGATTTGAATAGGATAGGTTTGGAGATTGCTGGGTCGGTTTTGGAGATTAGTAATTTGGTTTAAGTGATGTTGAATCGGTTGGAGCGGTATTAGTTGGTTAGTATAGATCGGTTATAAAGTAAAGCAGGCAGAAAGTAAATAACAAGACAAGTTTCAAAATACCGCATTTACTCCTCTTCAGCTCCTTCTTTTATAGGTGAAATGTGTCAACGGTCACATTTCATTTCCTTGAATCTGATTAGTTGAGCAGAGGTTCAGTGATTCAGATCTGGCGGTCTAGTCTTCTAGTATGTAGGTCAAACCGGCTAGGTTTGTCTTTTACTTAATATGACAACTGTCGGTTGGGCAGTTGTCTGTGCTTGGAAGATTGCCTTTCTGATTTATCCCGAAGTGGAAAGATCTTGTAGGACGGTCTTCTGCAGCCTGCAGACTTTCCTCAGACTTGTATGAATATGACAATGTTCAGTCTGTTCCTTCGGTATCATTCTCAACAGATACCCGAAGTAGCTTTTTATGCTGATCGGTCATGTATGTTAACCGGATGATTTCCGGTTTTTTATTGGCTTCTAAATGACCGACTGTCTAGTGATTCTGGCCTTCTGTTTTGACCGATCTTGTCTTTCTTGTTCGGTCAGGTTTTTGGTCGGTTTGATAACTTGACCTGTTGAGTTTCTTAATCAGTTGAGTTACTTGGCCTATTGAGTTGCTTGACCGGTTTCGTTGTTTGACCGTTCCTGCATAGGAGATTTGTTTGTGTTAAGTTCTGTTAACCGGTCTAATTTTATCTAACACGGATCTACGAACAAGATTCAACCATTTTTACATTTAAATATAAAAGGACTTCAAAGTACAACGCCGAATCTCTGAATTTATGAACGGCGTATCCCTGGATTTCTAGATGGCGTATCCCTGAATATCTGGATTCTCGGTACGGTGAATCCTTCTAGTCAATTCACATATCTAAGAATTAGTTTCGACCGTTTCTATGTGTCAGTATATAACGACTCTAGAGTACAACGAAGAACACAACCTTTCGCGAATGAAATTTTCGAACCCACGAGCTAGTGAATCAATAAGTCAATGGTTCGAACAAACTTCTGTAATACTTCACTCTCTCTAGATGTTAAGCATACATTGTATAAGTAGAAAGTAAATTCGATGTATTACTTATGAGTATTATCTGTGTTCTAAGTTGATTAGAAGGTTGTCTGTTCAACAGGGTGAAAGCTAGGAGTTTAGAATAGGCAATTGTTAAGTCTTGAGTTCTAACTAGATTTGTGTAGACGCTATACAAATCAAAGTCTTCTAGTGGAATCTTTTTGGAAATAGAAGAAGGGGTGACGTGACGTAGAGTTTTATCTCCGAACATCCACAAAACTCATGTTATTTCTTTACTACATCTCTTAATACATAATTTGCCGCTACAAATCTAGCAAGCATTTCCGCACTTGAATCCGTTCAAAAGTTTGCGACGATTTATCGAAGAATAGAAAAATATTTTAATCTCTAAAAGGATTAAAATTGCATTGAAAGTCAAAAGTAGCTCAGCAATATTTAGAAGATATCCAAATCATGTCTCTCCTAAACAAATTCCAATGTTCACCAAGGAAAATTATGACGATTGAAAGATCGGGATGCAAGCTCATTTCGCTGCTTAAGATAAAGATATGTGGTACATCATCATTGATGGTCCAATAAAGATCCAAATAATATGCACAGACATAACCTAAGATGGTCCAACTGATGTTACTCCTATGATGAAAGAGAAGCCAACTTAGACAATGTGGCCAAAGATATCCTCTATAAGACGCTGGACAAAATAATGTTCAGCAAGATCAAGTCATGTTCTACTGCCAAAGAAATTTTGGAGAAGCTGATCCAACTCTGTAAAGGAAATGACCAAACCGAAGGAAATGACCAAAGCAAAGAAAACAAACTAATGGTGGCCACACAGAAGTTTGACAACATTAAGATGCGTCCTAGAGAGACAATGACTAAATTCGATGAATGATTCAACAACATAGACATTGAGCTCTCGAATCTGGGGAAGTCCTATAGAAATAGAGAGGTTGCAATCAAAGTAATGAGATCCCTACCCAGAGAATGGGAAATCAAAACGATGACGATGAAGGAATCCAAAGACCTTAACAAGATGGAGTTGCACGACTTGTTCGTCGATCTGAAAGCCTATGAGTTTGAAATAAACTCAAGGAATGAAGAGGAGCCTTCCACATCGACCATCACAAAAGAGCTTGATAGGATCGGCTTTATCAATAGAGACGGGGGTCTGGCTAATGATGAAGGCTTATGAAAAACGGTTTGATAGAAATCCTGTTAGAGATTAATATCTCTTTCTATTCTACGCAAACTTGTGTAAACACTTGAAATAGATTCAAGGCAGAATTGTTTACTTGGGTTTGAAGCACAAGATGAAATATGAAAAGATGACAGAAAAGAAGAACACAGCAGTTTGTTTATGGATGTTCGGAGAAACTCTCCTACGTCACCCCTTCTTCCAACCACCGGAAGGATTCACTATATGATGAGAATCAAATACAGTTTACACACACTTAGGTCACTATTGAACAAAACATTTTCTGTCCAATTACAAGAAGATGAAGAATATCACTCTCGATTCTCACACAGTACGATCAGAAAGAAGCTTCAAAGAATAAGTTCATTAAGCAGGATGATTGAGTAGTCTCTCTCTGCAAAAACAGAATGCTTGTTCGTAAGAATGCTTGATAAAGTCGCTTTTGTCGCTGCTTCGTCCGTTGCTCTAAGGATTGATTAAATACTAAGCTAGAGCTAACGGTCGAATCTTCAAGAATGATACGTGGCGCTCTTCCATTGGAAAGCCTCCATTGTACACAGAAGGTTCTGAGCACAAGGATCGTGGCCGTACCTAACTGGTAGTGCGCTGAATATTCCATCAGAGATGTACATGCAAAATGGGTAATGTGAGGAAAATTCCCTTACGTGGCATTCCTTGATTGGATGCATATAACGGTTGTACTAATCTTCACAAGAAAGTCGAGCAGAAGTCGGGTATAACTATAGCACGCGGGTAGGAGAAATGCTAGATTGAAGCGTACTGTTTGAACAGAGCATTAGAAGTATTTCAGTTAGATGGATTTGGGAAAATCAGTCTAATGAAATAAGTCAACTCCTTCTAATGAAAAATGTCTATTATACCGCCTGGTCTAATATAATTAGACTCGCGTCTAATTTACATAACCATTAGACGGGTACGTCTAACTCCACTGAGTTAGACTACACGTCTAATTCTGGTTCTACCTCAGACTTGTCTGAAGGAGTTAGACCCACGTCTAAATTTCAATAAATTAGACAACCCGTCTAATTATAACATAACCATTAGACCGGTACGTCTAACTCCACTGAGTTAGACTACCACGTCTAATTCCGGTTCTACTTCAGACTTGTCTGAAAGAGTTAAACTCACGTTTAACTTTCAATTAATTAGACAACCCGTCTAATTATAATAACCATTAGACAGGCACGTCTAACTCCACTGAGTTAGACTTCCACATCTAATTCTGGTTCTACCTCAGACTAATCTGCAGGAGTTAGACCCACGTCTAACTTTCAATTAATTAGACAACCCGTCTAATTATAATAACCATTAGACCGGTACGTCTAACTCCACTGAGTTAGACTGCCACGTCTAATTCCGGTTCTACCTCAGACTTGTCTGAAGGAGTTAGACCCACGTCTAACTTTCAATTAATTAGACAACTCGTCTAATTATTACATCTGTTAGACTTACATGTCTAACTCCGATGATTTAGACTTGTACGTCTAATTCTATTAGACTTGCGTCTAATTCCGCGTATTCATTAGACCATCCGTCTAATTCTTTACACATCTATTAGACTTACACGTCTAATTCCGATGAGTTAGACTGTACGTCTAATTCTATTAGACTCACGTCTAATTCCGTGTATTCATTAGACTACACGTCTAATTCTTTACACATCTATTAGACTTACACGTCTAACTCCGATGAGTTAGACTGTACGTCTAATTCTATTAGACTCACGTCTAATTCCTTTAGACTATTAGACTGCCCCGTCTAACTCCGTTGAGTTAGACTGAGCGTCTAATTCCATTAGACCTGCGTCTAATTTTATGCGAATGGAGATCAAAATCGGTCTAATGACCCTCATTAGATCCAAGTCTAATAACATGTTGTCTCAATACACCTGTATCAAAACTCATAGATTATTTCATCATCAAAATATCAGTGGGTAAATTATTTCAACACTTTGTCAAAATAATTTGACCCAACAATTTCTCCATTTTTGATGAAGAAATTGCAAACCTGCATACATATACTCAAGACATGCATTCATCCAATAAATAAACAAACAACTTGTTCACTTACACCAACCATTCCAAAGAACCAGTATTCGAAAAGCTTATCAAAAACCATGTTCAGTAAAGTTAAACAGAGTAAAAGAAGAGAGATCATTGTTCTTCCCTTTTTACTCGAGGATCGGTTGGACTCATTTCTTGCCCGGGAAGCATGTTCATGAAATGAGGATAGCCGCGACCACCACGACCTCCTGCATTCGATCTTCCTCCACGCTCAGCAACACTTCCACTTCTACCTTGATCAACATTGGACAACCTACCTTGGCCGCCACCACTTCTACCACCGCGCTCAGAACCACTTCGACCACCACCTCTCTTGGTTGGCCTTGGATTGTCATTAGAACACAGGGCCCGCCTGGATCTTGTCCCGGTTGCTACGCCGTCGTTTCTCCTACTAGGCTCCCCTTGAACTGGTCGAGGTTGAGCACTTTCAGCATTGCCCAAGGCATCCTCCTTAGCTTGAAACTTTCTGGCAAGGTTCTCGGCAAAAGCTTGTCGTTCATTGTCATTTTTGTTCATGCAACCCTGCATTTCTACCAGCTGATTCTTCACCAGATTGAGTTCATCCAAGGTTTCCTTGTGGCGTTCGTCATTGATGTGCCTTTCAATGTCAAATAGTTCAGTGTGGTGATTGAAGCTTTTCTGTTGAAATTTTGAAAACTTTACATTCGAGACATGGGTCTCATACGTATTCATCTTTAGGGTCTTATCCAGCTCAGTTAGGATTTTGAACATGTTGCTGAAATTCGCTCTTTCCTCTTCCCTGGAGATCATTGACTGACACATAGTCTTCTGCATCGAGGAAAGCATAGACTTCATAGATCTTAACAATTCATTTCCTTTAGCGGATGGACCTTCGTGAGAAGACAATTCTTCAGATTCAGTAGCCATACTTTGAATAGGCTCAAAGTTTGTATGAACTTACAAGGATTGCTCAGGCTGATTAACTTCAGCATCCTTAGCCGCTTTCTCTTGTGCCTCTTTATCATCAACTTCTCTTTGGGCTTTTTCAAATCTTTCGAGCAAACTTCCAGAATAGTGACGGGGAGTGGTTATGTTTTCGTTAACACTTCCCACAACACCATCAGGAAATAAGTAGGTCTTAACAAACTTAGGTTGCTCATCCTGTTCCTCCTCAGACGAGGAACTTTCTTCTTCATCACCTTTTTCTTTAGAGGGTTCCCCCTCAGTTCTTGCAGTCTTTGGCTGAGTTACCTCGGCCAGTTTCTCTTGAGCACCCTCTGTTCTCGCAACAGGGGTTACAAGCACATCTTCTTCAGTAGGAGCTTTTGAAGTCTCCTCAGCTACACCTTCCACGATTACTTCTTCAACATTTGTTACAAGAGCTTGTTCAGGCTCTTGAACATTCACCATTGCTTCATCTTCATTAGGAAGCTCTTGAACGGAATGATCTTGAATGAGTCTCTCTTCGGCAGAAATATTCCCGAATTCGATCAGGAGAGTAGCATCTGATTCATCGGCGTTTGGAATATCCATGGCCTCTTCTTCGTTGAGCGGTTCTGCGCCAGAGCAATCGGCGCCATGAATGTATCTGGATGCGGTAGAGACATAGCCTTCCATGATATCATTCAACTTCTTCAGCACCTTGACCTCAACATCAGCTCCTTTTGCGTCAGAATTGAAGTTTGCTTTCCTGGCTTCATAGATTGGAAACAGGACTTTTCCAAGAATGTAAGCTTCCACCAGTTCTCTTTTGTTCAACGCTTCACCCACATCTGAAGTTCTTGCCCACTTCAGAACTTTCTTCTCATTTGCCACTCTCTTCTTCCATTCTTTCGTTATGGCAGCATTGGACAGAGAGTCATTGTACTTAGATGACAGCCTCTCAGTACGCCAGGAATCATAGATTTCTAGTTTTTTAGAGGAGAGAACTTTTATTTGATCCATAATGAGATCAACAATACCTCCTGCTTCAGATACCTTCTCAGGAGCCTGAAATGCAATGGACTTACCTTTTCCAACAACTTCTACAGGTTTTAGGGCTGGTCTTGGTTCTCCAATAACAATTCCTTGTGTCCCTTTCCTGGCCCGCAACAGTTCGAAGGCTGATTGAGGTTTCAAACAGAGCTCAGCAGGAAGCTCTCTACAAACAATTTTTCCGACTACCAAGGAATCCTTAGAAGCAAGAATGAAGGATTCACCAGCAACAATGGTAGAAACAGCACCTTGTTCTGGTATAGACGATTCTGTAGCACCGGCGGCTACCTGATCAGATCGAGTAACAGGGGACTCCGCCCTGTTAGTAGATTTATCATTTGGACTGGCTGACTCAACAGTAGGCCCTTCAGCAGATTCTCTCAGGGGAGAGAAAACAGATTCAGCTTGTTCCACTTCGGGAACAACAAATTTTGGCACAGCAGCCAAAGACTTAGAAGACATTACCTTAGTGGATTTAGACGCGCGGGGCGCCTTTGTCTTCTTCTCCTTTGAGGCACAAGACCTCGAAGGTTTACTCAAGAAGGTTGAGGGAGTAGATAATGATGTCATCGGGGTTGCAGCAAGTACGCCTGGACCTTGCTTCACCCTTGAATCGACGGATTCTGTGTCCTTCAGACTTGGACTCTTCATGCTGGAGGAACTGGCCTCCGATTCATTTACAGTTCTGGTTCTCTTTGCCCCTGTTGACATAACAGAAGTAGAAGACTTTGATCGGGTGGAAGGCCTTCCACCAGTATGGAAACTAGAGGCCCCAGAAGTAGACTCTAAGTTATTCTTCACCCTCAACAGAATGCTGGCCACCGTAGAGGCAGTAAAAACTCTTGCAGAGTTAATCTACGCCGGTTCACCAACAGGAACCCCCCAAAAAACTTCAACAGATAGCTTAGTTGAGCCGCATAGGTGATACTTTCCTTGTTTGTCTGACAAATAGAGTAGCATAGATTTTGAAACATGGTATGACCCCCGTTCACTTGGATTCCTTTGGAAATAGCGCACATGTAGTCAAATCGGTCTTGACTATAGAGGTTGAACGAGCCGGACTTCCCTTGCAGCGCCTTGCCACCACGTCGTTTAGGAGAATAAAGTGGGGTTTGAATACATTCTTATATCCATTCACATGGATTTTAGAACCATCAGCAGAGAAGGAAGTCTTCATTTCCTCCATGACTTTAGAAGAGAGCACCAAGTCGAACAGATGACCCTGCGTTGGAAGTTCAAAGAACTCTGCATACACCGCTTCGTCAAAAGAGATCTCCTTTCCGTTGACGGTTGCTACGATGGAATCATCCACCATAACTGCCGTTTTGAAGAACTCGCGAACTTCATCTTCATAGAAGATGAACGGTCCGCCCAGATACTTCCTCAACCCAAAATATTCTAGGGTTTGGAACATCTTCACCACCTCCGACTAATCAAAGGAGTACACCGATGGAAAGTCCACCTACAAAGTAAAGTGACCGAGCGTGATTTTCTTCATCATTTTGAGAGAATATGAATCGATATGATATTTTAGAGAGTTTTAGTGAGAGAAAAGATGGAAAACTAGGGTTCTTAGAGATTTCGAGAGATTGAAAGTTTTCAAAATCATGTAGGAATGTTCTTGTATAGATGAAAAATACTGAATAACCGTCTATTCTAGGGGTATGGCCCATTAATAAATGTTAGACGTCTTTTTTCAAGAAGTAATCATTAAAAATGAGGGTATATTAGTCATTTTCTTTAAACTTTATAGACACGTGTCTTCATGTTATTAAGAGATGACTGTTCGATATTTTGAGCGGGAAAAGTAGATAGCTCTCAGCGTATGACAGTTGTCCCTAATCAGTCTAATCGGCACATAGTTAGACGTTTTTCTTACTTCACAAATAACACAGCGTCTATTAGACGGATGAGTGTATTAGACACATACGTCTAATTCCGTGTTTATAACAAATCCGTCTAATGTTTATTAGACGTGTACGTCTAATTCCGCATAAACACCAAGTGTCAGACGTGTGTTTATTAGACGTGATCATCCTTTTGCTCAAGACGTAAAAACGTCTAACGTCTATTAGACGTGTCCGTCTAATTGCGTGGATATAAGATCCCAACATATAAACTTAGATGTATGGATTGTGAATAAAAATACGTCTAAGTACATGCTTTTTCTTTTAGACAACTTATTTAATTAGACCGATTAAGGATATTCGTCTAGAGAATATCTTTAATTCCAAAGAAATTTTCCTTCTCAAAAAGAAATGAGTATGGACAAAAGAGTTCTATAAACAATTTTTGTGGTCCAAGGACCAGAAATGTTTGTAAAAAAAACAATTAATCTTCTTGAATGGCAAGTGCCATTGTTGATCTTCCAAACTGTGTACTCAGATGAGTACTCTTCTAGCTTCCTTCCAGTTATCCTCCTGCATCACCTACAAAATAAACTATTTACAAATCTTGGTACCCATACTCAATTGGGTCCTCGATCAATTAGTCCCTTAGGAATCCATATTTGAGTTAATCTGATGGATTTCCCATTTTGTGTTGTGATTAATGCATAAGATTTTGACTTAGCAGATGACTTCATGCTAGCCACTGATCCGTTGACTTTTGAAGAAGGTTTTCTTTTAAAACTCCTTGACTTAGAGTCAGGTTTTAATTTACCATACTTATTAGCCTTTTCAAGCTTATTCTTCAGTCAGCTAACAGTTGGTGGAACATAAACTATTTCATTTTTAAAAGCAACTTCTTCATTAATAGGATCAGATTCAATGTCAGACATACTTCCTTTGACAAAACTTATTGGCTTAAGTTTGTCATTTGGCTTTGACTTTTTGCAGGACAGTTAGGATCATTGTTATCAAATCCCAATCCGGATCTAAATCCAGCAGGTTTCAACATGCTGATTTGATATCTGATAGCATCACCAGACCTTGTCCATGCACATACAACATAGTTAAGCCTTTTGTTTTTAGATGAAAGAGTTTGAATATGTTCCTTGAGCATCTCATTTTCAGATGAGATCTCTTCAATTTTCTTTTCAAAAACATGTGACTCGTCCTCTTTAGACCGATTTTGTTCATTTAAATCTGATGAAGATTTAGTTTCATTTAGAGATTCTGCTAGCTTTCTGTACTCGATGACCATTTCATCTAGTGCAGCTACCAGTTGTTCCCTTGAAAACCTTTCGGAGGAGAAATCAAATACCTCAGTTTCCTGAGTTCCTTCCTCATCTTCTCTGTCCATGAAGCAAGCCACGTCTTCTTCATCACTTTCACTTGATGAGAAGTACGAGCCACGGCTGCTTCCTCTGCTCTTTCCGTCACCGGCCATAAGAGCCTTCAGCTCTTTTCCATCTTCCTTTGCATCTTCACGCTTTCGCTTCCGACATTCCGATGCATAATGACTTTTAATACCATAGTTAAAACAAGTAACATTAGCTTTAGATTTTTTATTATCATTAGAATTTTAAGAGTTTGAGTTAGAGTTGCTCTTCTTCATGAAGTCGCCAAACTTCTTCACAAAGAGAGACATGGCATCGCTGCTCAGCTGTTGAGCTGCCATCTTCACGTCCGGAGCAGTTGGTGGCTCTTCAGCAGTCACCAACTCCTTGGCAATAATAACGGACGAGGGTTGATCTTCTTCCATCCTATAGTTCAGCTTGAACTCATAGGCCTTGAGGTCAGCGAAGAGATCAAAGAGAGAGATCTTGTTCAGATCTTTAGATTCTCTCATCGCCATAGTCTTTATGTCCCATTCCCTCGGAAAAGCACGCATGACCTTGATAGCAAGCTCCTGGTTGCTATAGGTCTTGCCTAAGATGTACAGAGAGGAGACGATCTTGCTGAATCTGGTGTGGAAATCGTTCATTGTTTCACCATGATGCATTTTGAAGCTGTCGAACTATTGAGTGGCAACCATGATCTTGTTTTCCTTGGTTTGCACGTTGCCCTCACACAGTTGAGTGAGTCTGTCCCAGACCTCTTTGGGAGTGTCACATTCGATGATGTAGTTGAACATACTATCATCGAGAGATCTGTACAGAACATCAAGAGCCATGTTGTTGAGGTTGTTCTGCCTCTTTTCATCAGCAGTCCAGTCGGTCTTCTCCTTATCAATCTTGATAGGACCTTCTGTGACAATACTCCACATGTCATCATGAAGAGATGAAAGATGAGCACGAACCCTTTTCTTCCAAACAATATAGTTTTCGCGAGAGAACGTTGGAATGGTTGTAGCACTGTCATCTTTGGGTATGTTTGACATATTTCAGGAAAGGCTTGAGAATAGAAACAAGGTTCTGATACCAATTGATAGGATCGGCTTTATCAATAGAGACGGGGGTCTGGCTAATGATGAAGGCTTATGAAAAACGGTTTGATAGAAATCCTGTTAGAGATTAATATCTCTTTCTATTCTACACAAACTTGTGTAAACACTTGAAACAGATTCAAGGCGGAATTGTTTACTTGGGTTTGAAGCACAAGATGAAATATGAAAAGATGACAGAAAAGAAGAACACAACAGTTTGTTTATGGATGTTCGGAGAAACTCTCCTACGTCACCCCTTCTTCCAACCACCGGAAGGATTCACTATATGATGAGAATCAAATACAGTTTACACACACACTTAGCTCACTATTGAACAGAACAATTTTTGTTCAATTACAAGAAGATGAAGAATATCACTCAGCTAATGGTGTTTTTGATTCTAGCTCTCTCTCTCGATTCACACACAGTACAATCAGAAAGAAGCTTCACAAAATAAATTCAGTAAGCAGGATGATTGAGTAGTCTCTCTCTGCAAAAATAGAATGCTTGTTCGTAAGAATGCTTGATAAAGTCGCTTTTGTCGCTACTTCGTCCGTTGCTCTAAGGATTGATTAAATACTGAGCAGGAGCTAACGGTCGAATCTTCAAGAAAGATACGTGGCGCTCTTTCATTGGAAAGCCTCCATTGTACACAGCAGGTTCTGAGCACAAGGATCGTGGCCGTACCGAACTAGTAGTGCGCCGAATATTCCATCAGAGATGTACCTGCAAAATGGGTAATGTGAGGAAAATTCCCTTACGTGGCATTCCTTGATTGGATGCATATAGCTGTTGTACTAATCTTCACAGGAAAGTGGAGCAGAAGTAGGGTACAGCTATAGCACGTTGGTAGGAGAAATGCTAGATTCAAGCGTACTGCTTGAACAGAGCATTAGACGTATTTCAGTTAGACGAATTTAGGAAAATCAGTCTAATGAAATAAGTCAACTCCTTCTAATGAAAAACGTCTATTAGACCGCCTGGTCTAATATAATTAGACTCGCATCTAATTTACATAACCATTAGACGGGTACGTCTAACTCCACTGAGTTAGACTACACGTCTAATTCCGGTTCTACCTCAGATTTGTCTGAAGGAGATAGACCCACGTCTAACTTTCAATAAATTAGACAACCCGTCTAATTATAACATAACCATTAGACCGGTACGTCTAACTCCACTGAGTTAGACTACCACGTCTAATTCCGGTTCTACCTCAGACTTGTCTAAAGGAGTTAGACTCACGTCTAACTTTCAATTAATTAGACAACCCGTCTAATTATAATAACCATTAGACCGGAACGTCTAACTCCAATGAGTTAGACTGTCACGTCTAATTCTGGTTCTACCTCAGACTAATCTGAAGGAGTTAGACCCACGTCTAACTTTCAATTAATTAGACAACCCGTCTAATTATAATAACCATTAGACCGGCACGTCTAACTCCACTGAGTTAGACTGCCACCTCTAATTCCGGTTCTACCTCAGACTTGTCTGAAGGAGTTAGACCCACGTCTAATTTTCAATTAATTAGACAACCCGTCTAATTATTACATCTATTAGACTTACACGTCTAACTCCGATGAGTTAGACTTGTACATCTAATTCTATTAGACTTGCGTCTAATTCCGCGTATTCATTAGACCATCCGTCTAATTTTTTACACATCTATTAGACTTACACGTCTAATACCGATGAGTTAGACTGTACGTCTAATTCTATTAGACTCGCGTCTAATTCCGTGTACTCATTAGACTACCCATCTAATTCTTTACACATCTATTAGACTTACACGTCTAACTCCGATGAGTTAGACTGTACGTCTAATTCTATTAGACTCACGTCTAATTCCTTTAGACTATTAGACTGCCCTGTCTAACTCCGTTGAGTTAGACTGAGCGTCTAATTCCATTAGACCTGCGTCTAATTTTATGCGGATGGAGATCAAAATCGGTCCAATGACCCTCATTAGATCCAAGTCTAATAACATGTTGTCTCAATACACCTGTATCAAAACTCATAGATTATTTCATCCTCAAAATATCAGTGGGTAAATTATTTCAACACTTAGTCAAAATAATTTGACCCAACAGAGCTGGTGACTGGTGAAGAGTCACCTGCCACGACATATGCGAAGTTTATTGAGTATATTAGCAGAAGTTTGGAAAATTCCTGAAGAAGACTCATTCTAACTCTAACTCTAATAGATTTAATAATAAAGATGACTCAAAAGGTAACTTGACATGCTTTAATTATGATAAACTAGGTCACTTCAAGGAAGACTATAGAAAGATCAAGAGAGATGACAAGAAGCCATCTGATAGAAGAAATAGAAAAGAACAAAAAGCTCTACTGGCTGCAGAAAAAAAGAGCAAGTGGGCTGATAGTGACTCAGATGATAGCTCATTAAGCGAAAGTGAAGATGAATGCATCAAATGCTTCATGGCTAACTGTACTTAAGTATTTGACTTTTATTCTAACAAATTCACAAGAGATGATTTAACCACTACATTTAATGACATGGTCATTGAGTACAAGAAACTGTCACACTCCTTTAACGAAATAAATTTTAAAAACAAATTTGATAGTACAAGCTTGTCATCTCAAAATCATGAACCAGAAGTTTTGAAAAATAAAATAACTGAGCTCTTATTTGAGAATGAGAAGCTCAAAGAAACAATCAAAACTCTTTATACTGAAAATATACTATTACAGTATGTGGCCAGTTCTTGGACAATGTATATAGATGTCGTCAAACTGCTGCTTACAGAGAAAAGGCCTGCTGGACACAAATCCGGTCTAGGATTAGTTAATGGCAACCTAGCTGAGTCCAACAAAAGTTGAACCAGTAAAAGGCAAGCTTAAACCAATAAGCTTTGTCAATGGTAATTTAACTGACACTAGAACTAACTAGAGCTGCGATAACTTGACTTCAAAAGATGAGATTAAATATGTTCATCCAACTGACCAAAAGTCAAGCTGGCTGAAGCCCAAGGAAAGGGAAGCCAACTGGTTTGGTTAGCAAAAAATTGACAAAAAATCAAAAGGTTTTCATCAAACACCATCTCCTAAAGTCAAGGCCAAACCTAAATCATAAGCTTTATTGACAATACAAAATGGGAGATCCGTAAAAATAACCCAAATATGGATCCCTATGGGACTAATTAACCATGGACCAAATTGAAGTTGGGTACCAAAGATGTAAATATGTATATATGTAGATAATTCAGGACAACTACCTTGAGGAGTCTATTTGGTATCTGGACAACGGTTGCTCCGGACACATGACAAGCAATCGGTTGTTGACTGAGATGACAAAGTGCACATGACCAAAGATCACTTTTGGTGATAACGGAAAAGGTAAAATCGTGGGTAAGGGTAAGATTGTCCATGGTAACCTTATTATTAATAATATGCTGTTAATAGAAAATATGAGTTATAACTTGATTAGTATTAGTCAAATGTGTGATAACGGTTACATTGTAGATTTTTAAAATTATGCATGCATTGTTAAAGATCAGTAGGACAACATCTTGCTGACACGAAGTAGAGTAGGAAACTCATATAAGATGAACTAGAAGTCTAAGACATCTGACCTTGTTTGCTTGATAGCTAAAAATCAAGAAAACTGGTTATGGCATAAAAGTCTAAATCATCTTAATTTTAAAACAATTAATAACATATGCTCAAAAGATCTTGTAGCTGAAATACCTAAACTAAAGTTTTCTAAAGATAAGGTTTCCCCTGCTTATTATATGTACAAACAGGTCAGATCAACTTTTAAACAAAGAAAATGTCTAATCCTACAGGTGTCTGAAAGTATTGCAGATCTGTTTGGTACAATTCTAGTAACCAGTTTAGGGGAATGAGATATACCATGGTCATAATTGATGACTACTCTAGATTTATTTAGGTAATCTTCTTAGCATCTAAAGATCAAACTTCAAAAAATTTGATTGAGATTTTTAGAAGATTATAAAATGAAAAATCTTTAAGCATTATAAAGATTAGAAGTGATCGAGGAACAAAGTTTACAAACAGAATTTTTTCTTCGTTCCTAGATGAATCTGGTATTAGACACGAGTTGTCTAGTGTCAAAAATCCACAGCAGAATGGGATTGCTGAAAGGAGGAACATAACACTGAAAGAAGCTGCTAGGTCAATGCTAGTCGATTCTGGTGTGTCTCAAAAGCTATGGGCAGAAGCTATTAATATAACATGCTATACTCAAAACAGATCAATAATTAATAAACGTTTTAATAAAACTATCATTGATTTTTTCTATGGCAAAGTTCCTAAAATTTCATACTTCAGAATTTTCGGTTGTAAATGTTTTGTTCATAACAATGGAAAAACTCATTTGACTGTTTTTGATGCCAAAGCAGAGGCGGGCATAATGTTAGACTATTCTTCAGTTCGCAAAGTTTATAGAGCTTTTAATAAATAAAAAAACTCTAACTATTGAAGAATTTACCCATATTGTTTTTGATGAATCTGTTGAAAGTAATTCTAAAGAAATCATCGAAGTGGATAACAGATTGGAAGCTGCTAATCTTCAATCTGATAGTGACGATGAAGTTCAGATAAACAGAAATAGCACGTCTGATCTGCCAGTCGATCCATTTAATCATCCAACTAAACCAGTTGTAGTTCAACCTGACAACCAGACTGAAAGTATATTTGGATCAGTGCTACCAATAGAGACTAAGGTCTTACTATTATTAAGAACTTATGATAAATTATTCGATAGTAATCCTAAGAGAGATTATTATCTGTTTCTATTCTTCACAAATCCTCTAAATGCTTGAAACAGATTCAAGTGCGGAAGTATTCGTCGGATTTGAAACTTTGAACAACCGAATGTAAATGGCAGAAAGTAAAGAACATAGGGAGTTTTATGGATGTTCGGAGATAAAACTCCTATGTCACCCCTTCTTCCACAACCAGAAGGATATCCACTAAATACTTTGAATCAAATACAACTTACTGAGTTAACTAACTCTCTATTGAATAGAACAACCTCTGTTCAACTTACAATGCTCTCATAGCTAGATAGTAATTGAATTTCTCTCTTGATCTTAAACTTGGATGATGTAAGAAGTCAGTAATAGCATATATTTTTAGTAGAAGGACACCAACGATCGAATCTTCTTTGTGGACACGTGACAAGTGTCCGTTGGAAGGCTTCCCATAATACTAGAGTACAACAGACTCTAAGCAAAAGAATTGTGGCTGTACCGAACTGGTAGTGCGCCGAATATTCTCTGATATTGTCTTGTACTGGACAAGCAGTTGGAAAGATATTTGCGTACCTAGAATTCGTTCATTTTATATAATTAGCTGGCTTGTCAGACTACACAGAAGTGAGTGGAGCAGGAGTAATAGACAGCTAGTTGATCGTGGTTAAACGTAAGCTTTTTTCAGACGGCTTTTAAAGCAAGGCATTAGACGTGCTCCTTTAGATCTCGTCTAAAGGAGTTAGACGTCCTCGTATAAAGGAGTTAGACGACCTCATCTAAAGGAGTTAAACGTCCACGTCTAAAGGAGTTAGACGACCTCATCTAACTACGCATCCCTTTAGACCTCGTCTAAAGGAGTTACACAACCTCGTCTAACTACGCATCCCTTTAGACCTCGTCTAAAGTTTTTAGACGACCTCGTTTAACTATGCATCCCTTTAGACCTCGTTTAAAGGATTTAGACGTCCTCGTCTAACAACGCATCCCTTTAGACCTCGTCTAAAGGAGTTAGACATCCTCGTCTAACTACGCATCCCTTTAGACCTCATCTAAAGGAGTTAGATGACCTCGTCTAACTACACATCTCTTTAGACCTCGTCTAAAGGAGTTAGACTATATCGTCTAACTATGCTTCCCTTTAGACCTCATCTAAAGGAGTTAGACGACCTCGTCTAACTACGTTTTCTTTTAGACTGCGTTTAATAGAGTTAGACTACCTCGTCTAACTTCGTTTGACGTCTAAGTTAACCTACTTCAGACCACATCCAAAGTAGCATAGTCTTATATATGCACCTGCATAAAACAAATAGACAAGTTAAATTTATTTATTTAAACATCATGAAAATCACGTTGTTAAGATAATATTCCAGATCATAGATTTTGTTTATTTCTATTTCAAATTAATTATTTCTCACTTAATTAAATCTTTTCTTTACTTTGTATTTAATTTTTCCCAACAATTTCCCCCTTTTTGGTGATGTTAAAAATATGCAATCATTTATCAAGTAAAATAAACCCTCATCAAATACAATTAAAATCAAAGTAGTTCACCATAGTTTTCAAACATGGTTTTAAAGTACCAAACAAAGAAAAACTCAAGAAGAAAGATTTAGTTTCCTTCCATTTTTACTCTTGGATCTGCGCCGTTTTGAAGAATTAGTTCTTTAGTTAAGATGTTATGGAATCGAGTGATCGCTCGACCTCCAAGTCCACCTCCTTTGTCGCCTCCACGACCTTGGCCTCTTCTTTCCGGTGCACAACTGCCTCCGCCTCCTTCAATAGTTTTTTGCTTAGATTTTGTTCAAGTTCCTCGAGCAGAAGTTGACCCCCTCTTTTGCTTCCTTCCCTCTTTTTAAACATTATCAAGGTTGACAACGATTAAAGCTCTTTCTTTCTCTGTAGTTGCTGCAACTTCTTCTTCAGCTTGAAATTTCCTTGAAATGGTGTCAGTCTGCTCTAATTGCTCAGCCTCTTATCTTCTTAACGAATTAGACATCTCCATTACTTGAGACTGAATAAGTTCAATTGCGGATCTACACTCTTGGTGAAGCTCTAGGTTGAAATTCTTAACTTCAGAATGATGCTCCGACTGACGTTGAAAGAAGTTTTTTTCCAACTTCTTGTACTGAGTATGAAGGATGTTGACTTCGTATGTATTTCTCTTCAATGTTTTCTCAGTTTCCTTTTGGGTGACAAGAATGGAAGAGGCATCTTCTTTACTTGAAGTGGACCCTTTCTCAAGATGTTCCAATCTAGACGAAATGTCCATTATGTTCTACTGCATAGAACACAACGCATCCATAATTGCATTACAAAAGTTTTGTCCTTCAGGAGAGGCTTCTTCGGAGAAACGAGCAGCCAAAGATACGACTTAGGAGCAAGTTGGATCAGTGCAAATAGGGTTGACATGCACATTCACTTGTAAAGAACGCTCTAGTTCTTTGTCTTTAAGAGGGGAAGAGGGATCCTTTGATACATCCCCTAGAATTTTCTTTTCCATTTAGGATCTTGGAACATACCTGGTTAACATGCTCTGAAATATCTTCAGATGAAGAGGTAGATCAGCAACGTTTTCAACAATGATTTCATCGAATTGGGAGATTAACCTATGATTCATCCATGTATCGAAGACTTCGATATTCTCAGCACGTTTCATTTCAATCTATTCCATAACGAGATTGAAGATAAGGTTGGCCACCGAAACCTTTTTTAGAATCTCGTGAGCAACACCGTTTCCTTTCCAGGAACTTCGGATGGTTTGGGAGTAGGCACAAGTTCTCTGATAGTGATAGTGATGCCTGGAGTCCTCTAACTGCTCTTAAGATTTCATAAGGGGTCAGAGCCTTATGAAATGCCCCTTTTGGAAGTTCAGTCACTATTCTCGTTGCCTTCTTAACGGGTGATTCTTCAAAGATGTCAACAAGAAGTGTCTCAGCATTCGATTGAATGGGAGATTGTTCGGTAGAAACAAAAACAGCAGGCGTAGGAACAATTTCCTCCTCTGTTTTAACAGATATAATGACATTACCAGTAGCATCAGCAACTACTGATTTGTCAGGGAAGACAGACGATATTTCCCTATTGAAGCATTCAATATTTTGACCAACTGGCTCAACAGTTGGTCTTTGAGCTTGTTCCATCACAAGAACATCAATATTTGGTACTATGGCCGGAGGAGTAGAGGAAGTTACCTTAGTAGAATTTTTGGCGACCTTAGACGCCTTTTTCTAATCAATAGTAAGAGAAGACGACCTAGCCCGCTTCTTTATCGGGCTGGCGCAGGGAGAGGGCAAAAGAGACGAGATCGAGATGGCAGCAAAGGGAGGGATTCCTTTTCTTGCCCTTTCAGAAATGGAGTCAACTGCTCCAGAGTCCCTCCTCAGCGCTCTTTTCTAGATATTAGAGCTAGAAGCAGACTCCATGACGGAGGATCTGGATCTTTTAGCGCTTGCCGTGCGGTTGGAGGTAGCTTGGCGCTTTGACCGAGTGATTGATTGTCCACTCATCGTTGGCTGGAGGATCCAGGATTCATCTCCTTGGAGAGTTTGATCCTTTCAAGGGTTCCTTTCACAATGATATTAGTGAATATATGGTAGGGGTTAACAGCCTCACCCCCGCCCATGGGAACGCCCAGATGCTCCATGAACCAGCCGAGTTGAACTGAGAAGCCCACACTCTTCTTGTTCCTTGAATAAACAACTGGAAAAGATTTGAGAATAAGGTAGACACCAAGTTAATCGACATACCTTTGGAGATGGCTATCATGTAGTCGAATATGTCTTGAGTATACATGTCTAACGAACCTGCCCTACCCTGAAGTGCCTTAGCCACAATGTCGTTTAGAAGACAGAAATGGAGCTTTAAGAGCTTCTTCTTCGTGTTTATTCTTATCTAACTGTTGGAGTTTGAAAAGACGATTTGCATCTATGAAATAATCTGGGTCGGGATCGCAACGTAAAAGGTGTGACCCTCAGACGGTAGTTCGAAAAACTCAGCGAACATCAATTCATTGAAGGAGATATATTTGTCATTCACCATCGCCGTTATCGAGTCTCTAACCACATTCCCTATCTTGAAGAACTCACGCACCTCTTTTTCATAAAGAACATAAGGACCATTGAGATACTTCTCAAGGCCAGAGTACACGAGAGATCTGAAAATATCCACGATATTTTGTTGATCGATGGAGTAGACTGAATCAAAGTCTAACTGTAAAGTATTGTGATAAAGGGAAACAATCTTCTTGTCAGCCATCTTTGAAAGTAAGAAACAAATTATAATAGAGAAATCAGGGTTTCTTAGAAAGAAGGTAAGAGAGATTTAGGTTTCTAAGAAGATAGGAACCGTAAGAACCCCAAAACACATGCATGATGTCTTTAAATAGAATTTGAACAGTCACATGTCTAATTGTCACTTTTGAAAAAGAAGGCCCATCAATTAATTTTAGACGCCTTTCCCCAAAAGTAGTCATCATTAACGTAGTTTTTACCAAAAATCTTATCAATTAATTGTAGGATATATTAGTCATTTTCATTAATATTGAAAGACACGTGTCTTCAAATTATTCGAATTTAGAAAATAACGGATTTAATGTTTGGGCGGGAAAATTAGATGACAACGCAAACTTAGTTGACATATGTCCTCAATTAGTCTGAAGATGAAACGTCTAAAGGACATGTAGTTAGACGTCTAACTTACTATCCACATTCTAGCGTCTAAGTTGGATAGGCGTCTAAATACACTTGTCTTACAGATGTCTAAATGTCTAATTCGACGCAAGCGTATAATTACGCTTAAACAACACGTGTCAAAAGTGTGTCTAGTTAGACGTGGGCGTCTAACTACGCTTTTCTTTCAAACGTCTAACGACGTTAATTTTAAACCAAGACTTTTATCCAACCTAGAAACACAGAGTGGTTGATTAAATACACGTCTAAGTACACGTTTACTTTTAGATGACCTCGTATATTAGATCGATTGAAGCTTTCGTCTACGTGCATTTATCTGAACATATTAAACATTAAATTTCCCCCTCAATTTATGCATGTTTAAAAACAAATAAATGATTTTAGGTCATCAACACCCAAAAATAATTTTAGGGAAGAAACACTTAGTTTGTGGGAGTGGCTTTGAGAACATATGTGCCACTTGTTCATCTGCTGGAGCATAGTCTCAAAAGAGTGTCCTCCAAGTTTCCTCCATGCAGTTGTCATATATCACCTACACAAAAATGTATTTACAACTTTTGGTACCCAAATGCACTTGGGTCCTCGGTCAATCAATCCCTTAGGAATCCATATTTGAGTTATTCTGATGGATTTCCTATTGTGTTGTGATTAGTGTGTATGATTTAGACTTAGCAAACGTCTTTCTTCTAGCAGCTGAGCCCTTAACTTTAGAGGATGGTTTTTGTTTAAAACTCCTTAACTTCTTCTCAGAATTTGATATGCTAGACTTGTTGGCTACTTCCTTTCTAGGTTTCAGCCAGCTTACAGTTGGCGGAACATATGTAATCTCATCCTTTAAGGTTAGATCCCCACAGCTTGGATCAGTTTCATTATCGTTTAAACTCCCTTTGACAAAGCTTATTGGCTTAAACTTGTCTATTGCTGAGTTGAACTTTTCAATGGACTTATCTGAGATAGCTTTCTCATATCCTAAACCGAATTTTCATCCGCCAGGCCTTAACACACTAATCTGATATCTGACAGCTTCTCTAGACCTTGTCAAAGAACTGACTA
Source organism: Impatiens glandulifera (assembly GCF_907164915.1). Classification (NCBI taxonomy): domain Eukaryota; kingdom Viridiplantae; phylum Streptophyta; class Magnoliopsida; order Ericales; family Balsaminaceae; genus Impatiens; species Impatiens glandulifera. The sequence goes on along the minus strand of NC_061862.1, from coordinate 137,352,320 downwards.
TATACGTTAAACGTTGGTTTTTAGAAAACATTATTTGAACCTTTTCCTTGAGTTTCTCATTTTCCAATAAGAGCTCGACCATGTTGTTTTCAAAAACTTTTGGTTGATAAGTTTGAGATAAAATAGGTTTATCGATTTCAGATTTCGACCTTATTTCATTTTGAGAGTCTGATAACTTTCTGCACTCCATGACCATGTCATTGAATGCAGCAATTAAGTCATCTCGTGCAAACTCTTTTGAAAAGAAATCAAATACCTCAAAGCCTTCCTCTTCTCTTTCCATGAAGCAAGCAACCTCTTTATCATCACTATCGTTAGATGATTAGTCATCTGAGTCTCTTTGGATCCACTTAGCTTTGCTTTCAGCCGCCATGAAAGCCTTCAACTCTTTCTCGTTGTCCTTCTTCTTCTCATCATGTTTTGGCTTCATGCACTCCGATTTGTAGTGAACTAGTTTATCATATTAAAACACTTCACGTTAGCCTTAGAGTTATTCTTATTATCATTGTTGTTGTTTGAAGAGTTTGAGTTAGAATTGCTCTTCTTCATGAATTTGCCGAATTTCTTTACGAAGAGAGCCATCGCGTCGCTGCTGAGCTTTTGGGCAGCCATCTTTACTTTAGTGGCAACAGGTGGCTCCTCAGAAGTCACTAGTGCCTTGGTTGAAATAACAGATGTGGAGAGTTCCTCTTCATTCCTTGAATTTATTTCAAACTCATAGGCCTTCAGATCGGCTAGCAAGTCAAAGAGCTCCATCTTGTTTAGATCTTTGGACTCCCTCATCGCCATTGTCTTGATGTCCCACTCCCTGGAAAAACACGCGTGACTTAGAGTGAAACCTCTCTGTTGTTGTAAATCTTGCCCAAAGTGGAAAGAGATGTGATGATCTTGCTGAATCTCCCATCAAACTCAAACATCGTCTCTCTAGGACGCATCTTGATGTTGTGAAACTGTTGTGTGGCAACCATGAGCTTGTTCTCTTTGGTTTGTTCGTTGCCTTTATAGAGTTAAGTCAACCTCTCCCAAATTTCTTTAGCAGAGTTGCATGAGATGATGTAGTTGAACATGTTATTGTCAAGAGTCTTGTACAAAATATCCATGGCAAGGTTTTCGAGGTTGTTTTTTCTCTTATCTTCACTGGTCAACTCAAATCTTTCTTTCTCGATCTTAATTGGGCTTTTGGTGATAACGAGCCACATGTCATCATCTATGGAAGATAGATGAGCATTGACTCACTTCTTCCACAAGACATAGTTCTCTTTAAAGAACATGGGAACCTTGGTTGTAGCGGCCATCGACATGATTCAAATTCTTTTGGTGCTTGAGAATAGAAAACGAGGCTCTAATACCACTTGTTTGGATCGGTGCTACCAATAGAGACTAGAATCTAACTAATAATTCCGATCTCGATATAAAATCAATCTCGATATAATACTGACGCGCTACTTTGTAGAATACCGAAGTTGAGTATAATACCAATCTCGGTATAAAATCAATCTCGATATAATATTGGACGCACTTCTTTGCAGAATACTAAAGTTGATATAAAACTAATATCAATAATAATATCGGACACGCTTCTATATATAAAATACCGAAGTTGATCAAATACCGAATTTGATCAACTACCGGACAACTTTCTATTTCGGTTTTCTTTACTTTGATCCTTCAAAATCAATGACACAATTCAGTTTTATTTATACACTGAAAATTGATTAAAGAATTTAACTTAACATGTATGTTAAAGAGCCGCATGCATTTCAAAAGCATTCTCTACCTAATAAGGTTTTTAAATTAGATAAATCTTTATATAGTCTTAAGCAAGCTCCTAGAGTTTGGTATGATACTTTGACTAAATTTTTATTTGAGAATGATTTTATTGTAGGCATAGTAGATAAAACACTTTTTAGGTTTGTTAAAGATTCACATATTACTTGTTCAAATTTATGTGGATGACATCATATTTGGGTCAACTAACCTCAAATTATGTGAGAAGTTTTCTAAGCTGATGTAGGATAGGTTTGAAATGAATATGATGGGTGAGCTGACATTCTTTCTTGGTCTTCAAGTTCGACAATTTGAAGATGGCATCTTCAATAATCAAGCAAATTATACCAATGAGTTACTAAAGAAATTTGGCATGGAGAACTACTCAGCTACCTCAACACCCATGAACTCAACTAGCAAGCTAGATAAAGACGAGGATGGCCAAGATGTCGACATCACTACTTTCAGAAGAATCATTGGCTCCTTGCTATACTTAACAGTTAGCTGGCCAAACATCTTGTTTGCTGTCGGAGTGTGTGGAAGATTTCAAGCTAATCTTAAATACTCTCATTACACTACTACTAAACGAATTTTGAAATATCTAAACGGAACTCAATGTGTTGGACTGTGGTATCCGAAGGATTCTAGTCTCAACTTAATCAGTTACTCTGACGCAGACCATGGTTGTTAAAATCTCGAGTTGACTCTTAAAATCTTACGATTTTACGATTTCACATTAGGTTAACGAGTCTGGTTTTAAGTAAACTCTTAAATAAATAAACTCTTACGATTTTTAAATTTACGATAATAAGATTTTACGAGTTTATAAATAATTTCGATTTCACGATTCTATACGATTTTACGTTTAAAAAAACAAATGTATATTTAAAAATAAAAAATAAAATTATTTTTTATTTAAATAAATCAAATTAATTTTTTTACTAGTATTATTTACTTATTATTATTTTTTAATTAATTTTATATTTAAATATATAAATTTTTTTAATTAGTTAAGTATAAAATACTTAATTATATATAAATAATGATAATATATATCTATTATTTTTTAAATTAAACTCTTACGATTTCATGTAAAGTCTAGATTTTACGAGTTTACAATTGGCCAGCGATTTTATGTAAACTCTCGATTTTGACAGCCTTGACGCAAACTATGCAGGTTGTAAGATCGATCACAAGAGCACTAGTGGAACGTGTCAGTTCCTTGGTGATCATCTGATCTCTTGGTTTAGCAAGAAGTAGACGTCCATTACCACGTCTACAGCAGAAGTAGAGCACATTACTGTAGACAGCTACTGTGCTCAGTTGTTATGGGTCCAACAGCAGCATAGAGACTATGGCATTGAGACGGAAGAGTTTCTGATTTTTTGTGACAACACCAGTGCTATCGCGATCACTTACAATCCAGTGTTGCACTCACAGACGAAGCATATCGACATCCAATATCACTTCATCCAGGATCACGTGGCATAGAAGCATATTCGACTAGAATATCTGCTAACGGATCAGCAAGTGGCTGATATTTTCACGAAGCCACTCCCCGAGACTAAGTTTTCTTACTTTAGAAATATTTTGGGTCTTTTAGATTTAAATTAATTTAATTTAGTATACATAAATTTAGGGGGAATTTGATAAGTCAACTGATAAGTTAATCGTGTTAAGACAGATGTCTCCATTCGTGCTGATAGAGTAGTCAGCTAATGACACTATACATCAGACGAGACTGAGCTTAAGCCACTTAGAATTTTAGTCTAATAATGACACTCAGTTGTTAGTCAAAGTCAGTTGTCAACACGACTATTGATGTGCGTCAGCAGCACGTCTTAAGTAGAGTAGTTATGTTACATTAAAATACAAGGTTAATAGAGAGTGCGGTTAGTCGGTTGTCAAAGTGAGCCTCAGATGACTCGTCTTAAGCCGAGTGGAACAGATATTTTTAATCTTATCAATACGTTGTCGTTTAATTCCTCTTTAGACATTGAACTATAACATTTTTAAAATAATTTATTTTTCCCTCCAAATATTTTGAATTAGATTGTTTAAAATAAATATTTATTTTATTCGATTTAATCTTATTTCATAAATATTTTTTAAATGAATAACATGAAGACACGTGTCTAACATGTCCAAAAATGTGGCCTACATGTATAAGTAATTAAATATCATATGCATGCTTCTTTAATAATGTCTTTTATTTTTTAATTAATGACACGTGTTGGTTATACTCTATAAGAGTATCCAACACGTCTGAGACAATTCATTATCCTCTTTATAAGATTCTAAATCCCCAAATCACTATCTTCTCTATAGAAATCTCTTGCGATTCTCGGCTGTTTGAAATCTTAAATCTTTTTCTTCTTCTTCATTGTAAAAAAACCCTAAATCTGATATGGCCTCTTTTGCCAAAACACGATGCAAGTAAACTTCGAATCTATCTACTCCTTAGAGATGCCGACAATGGTCGAAATGTTCAAAACCCTAGAAGCTTCCAGCTTGAGAAAGTTTCTCGGGGTCCGTTCACTATTTACAAACAGGAGGTTCGTGATTTATTCTCAACTATGAGGATAGTCAGCGAAGATGTCCAAGCAACGGTGAAAGGAGAGGAGGTCTCCATTTCTGAAGAAGTTTCCGCCCAATTCTTCGAGATTTCGACGGAGGGGCTGACGGCGTTCGAAATATTTCAGGCCAATACTCTCTTTGAGATGCAAAAAGTCTTCTCAGATGTCTCCTTCTCTATTGAAACTCACGGGAAGAAGAAATTTCTGAAGCTAGAGTTTTGTCTCCTCAACGACATCATCTCCAAATCACTCTAGGCGAAGCTAGGATCCTTCGATGCCTACACCTAGGAACGATTTGAGATGATGGTGGCTATAATCAAAAGAATAGCCATCAACTGGTTGTCTGTCCTTTTCAACACTTTGGTGGCTTTGCTGATGTCGCCAAAGAAACAACAGACATGTTATGCTGCATAGCTCAGTAAGCTATTGGAGCATCTCTAGGTGACTCTGGGTAATAGAGTCAACATCAACATCAATCGAGTTATGACCAACTGAATGGTCGGTAACTACTTCTTCTGTATGAAAGCGGTTAAGGACACCAGCATTGGAACCACCATTCAACAGTCGATTGAGCAGTCGACTACCATGTCCTGGCGCTTCTCTATTCTTTGACGCCCTAATCCGACAAAGAGAAGAAAACTGGTGATTCACGAATGGGCTGCAAGATCCAACAACCAAAAATGTAACTTTGTCGAAAAAACTACTAAGGTTGCCTCCAAGTCGAAGAAGGCAAGACTAGAGAAATTCCCTGCTGCTGAGGTGCCTCCTTAGGTAGTATCTAAATCTTCTCTTGTCATAATACATGTTGTTGTCCCTGCTGTGGGACCGGTTGAAACACCAACTGTTGTGTTAGTTGGTGTTGTTATTGAAGAAAGGCATGCATGTAAAGTTATTGTCTCTCTTGCTATTGAGCCAGCCGATGTGATTGCTATTGAGATTGATGAAACTACATAGCCTGCTGTTGTGAATTTTAGTCGGGTTGCTGAAACCCCAGCTATTCAAACAGTGGTTGGTCCTGCTACCGATCTATCAAAAACATTAGCTCTGAAGGCTGCTATCCCTATCTCAAGCGTGTCTCCAAAGACAATTTCAAGGAGTGTGCAGGTTGCGAGAGCAATTGTCTTCATAGAGCTTGTCCCTGATGTTGTTAAGCCTGTCAAAGTTGTAGGAAAGGGTAAAGACCCCTCGGTCTATGTCTCCGAGCCTCAATCGTTTGTGAAGCAATCATTCGACCTCATCCTCGAAGAGGTTGAGGCAACTACTTTAGAGAGACTCGAACTCTTCGATAAGTGGAGAAGTATAAGGCTCTACAAGCAATTCTTTTAGGTCGTCCAAGGTGCCAATCTGACTCAACAGTGCAAGGCGCTATTCAGCCCAAAGAAAATGTCCTAATTTGGGCTTGCACGAACAACATTCACGTGGCTCTCAAGAGGAGAGAGCTAGTTACAGACGTAGCTAGAGGGGGTGTCTTGCTTCTGATCCTTCACCAAAGGAAGAAAAACTATAACCATCAAGAGAGAACAGCATGGCTGGATGCCAAGGTCAATATCCTTTTGGAAAAGATCCTAGACTCCTTCTGCTCAATTGCCTCAACTTTCGTTCATGGCACAAAGTCTTCCAACTATATTGATCTATGAAAGGAGATGTCCTTGGCAGGGTTAAACATCTCAGATTCCGAAGAGCAGTTGCTCTTCATAGAAAATATGTCTTACACTACTGTTGAGCAGTACTCCCGTTAGTTGAAGAGCAGCAGCCCCTTCCTACTGCAGAGCAGACACCTTCTCAAGTTACTAAGCAACAGCATCTCTCCTTGTTTGAGAAGGATCCATCTCATGTTGTATTTCTTGCTCATGAAAAGGAGCCCTCCTCTACTTCTGAACAACGTTACTCCCCTGCTTCTGAGCAGAAGTCTTCTGCTTCAGAGAAGGAGCTTTATACAACTGCTGAGAATAGCAGTTTTCCACCCCTGATTCCAAGAAGGCAACTTTTGTAACTGCTGAAAAACTGTCGACTTCTGTGTCTGAGAAATAGCTTTCTCAGGTCGCTGTGCACATTTCTTCAGACAAGGAACAGAAGTCGTCTGAATAAATGTGACCTTCTTCGTTCTCCAAACAGCCTACTCCTTCAACATCCAAGCAATAATCCTTCCCAGCTAAATTCATCCACTCCTAAGAAATGACTGGATTTCTCAAGGATCTGTGTGAAAAGATTAAGGCACCTACTCCTCGTTCTTCCTCTTCCAAAAGAAATATAGAGTCGGTTGTTCCCCTCTTCGCATTCTTCAAACTGATTCTCAGTTCAAACATTTGGTCTCCTCTCCTCAAGAGGAGTCATTTTGTGGGACTGTAGATCTTCGTAGTTTGATGCAGGACGTCATTGCTCCCCTACAACAGAGTGTTGTCGCTATCTTCAATGAGCTGAAATTCATAAAGGTGTAATCGGTTGCTGCCTCAAAGGCTTCGGCCTCGGCAGCTTCGGCGTAGGAACAAATCCTTAACCAAGTGTCAATGAGTTCCATTGAGGTGTCTATCATCAGGGAGTCGATGACCAAGCTGAAGTCCATATTGCTCAAAAACAACTACGATCAACACGATGAACTATCTGCTAAAATTGATACTCTCGGCTTTCAACTTGTCGAAATGACTAATCACCTCAAAAACGCAGCAGCCTAATGTACTGAAGTCCTTGATGCTATTAAAAAAGGAAGATCAATCGGAAAAGCAATCGAGGTGGATGTAGTAGTCAAGGGAGAAGCTATGGATCAGGCAGAAGAAAGCCCAAAGGAATAGGAGGATCTGGAGGAAGGTAAGGATGGGGAAAATTATTTCTCTAAAAGGGGGGATATTTTGTATATCTTAGATATTTTTTATAAATATATTATTTTTCCTTTTTAATTCTCTTTTAACTTAGTTTTAACATCATCAAAAAAGAGAAAATTGTTAGATTAAGCTAATTAAAGAAAATGGGAAAACTAATTAAATAAGATTAAAGAGAAATTCATTAAATTAAGTTGAATAAAGAAAAACGATTTAATTTATTAAAATAAACATTGGATAATTTAAATCAATACGACATAGTTTTGATGATGTGTTGATAATTGAATAAATAAAACTAAGTTCAGTAAAAGTTCTATGTGCAGGTAAAGCTCATAAAGCGCGATCAGACGTCTCACTTCAACAACAGAGATGAGGAAGTGCGATCAGACGTCTCATTTCAACAGCAGAGCTGATGAAGCGCGAGAAGACGTCCCACTTTAATAGTAGAGTTGAGGAAGTGTGAGCAGACATCTAACTTCAACAGCAGAGCTGAGAAAGCGCGAGCAAACGTCTCACTTTAACAATAGAGCTGAGGAAGCGCGAAACAGGCGTATCACATAAACAGCAGAGTTGAGGAAGCACAATGTAGACGTCTCACATCAACGACAGAGTTGAAGAAGAACTAGCAGTTTCCTAGCACTAACAACTGTTTGAAGAAGCCAACAACCATGTTGCGCTAACAGTAGATTGCCACCTGGCATACAAACACTAGAAAATTGACACGTATCTACGAACGAGATTCGACCTTTGTTACATTCAAATATAAAAGAACTTCAAAGTACAACGTTAAATCCTTAGATATATGAACGACGGATCCCTGGATTTCTAGACGACAGATCCCTGAATATCTGGATTCTCGGTACAGTGAATCCTTCCTGTCAATTCACGTATCCAAGAATCATTTTTTACCATTGATACGTGTCAATAATAACGGCTCCATAGTACAACGGAAAAACAACTTTTCACGAACGAACTTTTCGAACACATGAGCTAGTGAATCAATAAGTCAACGGTTCGAACAAGCTTCTACAATACTTCGCTCTCTTACTCTCTCTATAGATGTTATGCATACATTGTATAAGTAGAGAGTAAATTCGTTGTTTTACTTGTAAGTATTATCAGTGTTGTAAGTTGAACAGAATGTTGTATGTTCAATAAAGTGATAGCTAGGAGTACAAAATAGATAATTGTTAAGTTCTGAGTTCTAAATGAGTTTATGTATATGCTATACAAACCAAAGTCTTCTAGTGGAATCCTTCTGAAAACAGAAGAATGAGTGACATAAGAGTTTTATCTCTGAGCATCCACAAAACTCTTTTGTTATTTCTTTACGGCATTTCTTAATACGTAATTTGTCACTGCAAATCTAGCAATCACTTCCGCACTTGAAACCGTTTAAGAGCTTGGGACGATTTGTCAAAGATTGAATAAAGATTTTTATCTCTAACAGGATTAAAATCGTATTGAAAGTCAAAAGTAGCTCAATAATATTCAACCCCCCTTCTATTATTGAAGTGGATCCTAACAGTATCCTTTCGGTGATCGCAAGGGATGAGACAACTTAAGCGTAAAACGACGTCGTTTTGGGTGTAAACGTGGACGTTGAGTGTTCCGTCTGGGTGTCGTTGTGTTTTAGCGTTCCATCGCGTTTCAACTATTGGGTGTTAGTTGATCACCTACTTCACGAACGTGCCTTTGCTTCGTTGTAGCGGGCGACGCAGGCGACTTCTGGGCGTTGGATGAAAATTCAACGTTCATCCAAAGGTTGTAATCCATGTTGCATCGAATCCTTTGGGTTTCTACTACACTGGATTACTGATTTTATTTTTATTTTAACACCTTAATGATTTATTTGAAATTGATTTTTCTTTCACTTTTTTGAATTTATTTTTAAATATTTAAAATACACAAAATATTTAAAATAAATATGACAAATATTTGCCAATTTATTTTATTTGTTTACATATTTTGGGTTAAATAAATAATTTTGGGGGATAAAATGGGTTGAATATTGTTGAGCTACTTTTGACTTTTAATACGATTATTTATCCTAAATGGGTTAAATAATTATTTATTGTTGAGCTAAATTATTTATTGTTGAGCTAAAATAAAAATGGGTTAAATAAATAATTTTTGGGGATAAAATCTCATTTCATCCTAAATTATTTATTTTAATCCGTTGATTTTTTTTAAAACTAATTTGAGATAAAAATGAGTGCAACTTTTAACACTAAACTATTACAATTTTTATATTATTTTTAAAAAATATTAAAAATAATTAAAAACAAATAAAAATTGCATAGCCATTGATATCCAACCTTCGGGTCGAGTTTGTTCATATTTGTTATCCTTATCCTTACCAACAATCAAATTTTAATCTGATGTTAATCTGTTTGGACTTGAAGAGACATTTATTATTTATTTTTAAATTGATATATTAGGTTGGACTTCTTCTTTTGAATTGGTTTTTGTTTCATAATCTTAAACACAAATCAGTTAAAGGTTAATTTGGATTAACAAAAAAATAATAATTAAAATAAGAAATCGTTTAGCAAAGATGGTTCTTCCGTTTCTAAAGTGGAGACTTATAACTTAATTATTATAGCAATAGTGATTTTTAGTCTCTTAGCCTCTCACTATTCTAAGATTGGAGAATTTTCTATTTAGGGTGGTATTGATTGGTTAAATCATTTAATATTAAAAAGTAAAATTTAAGTGGATTTTAAATTAGTGCATTTATATAATTTTCACTTTACTTCGGATTGTAATTTCAATATTTATTTATTTAAAAAAATGTATATCATTATTTTATTACTTGGAAGATGATTAATTAACGTATTGAACTGATAATATCTCAATTCCAATATTCTTAGCACGCATATAATTATTATTGTCCTATTTAATATATTTGAATTGATGTATTAGAAAAAAATAAGGCAAAATCATTTGGATCAAAATGAAATTTCTTTAATGGAGGTGAAAAGAGAGAAGAAGAAACATGGCAATTGCATAAATCTCTTTTATCTTCTTCTTCTAAGTCCCTTTGAACAACAAAACGAATATAAAAACCGGGTTTCTATCTAAAATTTGAAAAGAAAAAGAATGAAACATCCATCCAAGTTCCAATTAAAAAAAGACGAAGACGAATAATTAAATAGTAGAATTTTCAAACTCTACTATTTATAATAAAAATAATAATTCTCATCCAGCGCCGGCCACGATCCAAGGAAGTTGAAGGGTTATCTCCGACAATATCAATTACAAGATCTGAGCTTTGTCGGCCATAACTCCGCTTGTGAAGATTGAATCCTTTCTTGTTCTATCCAGTTTTTAAACATTTTTTTTCAAATTACTCATCTTTTCATTTTTTTTCTCAAATTATTCACTTTTCTCCCACTAAAATATTAATTAATCCTTTAATTAACTCTTCTCTCAACCTATTAATTAATCCCCTCTCTCTTAACTATTAATTAAACTCATATTTTTTTCTAAAAACTATTAATTAATTTTATTTATCTTAATTAACTAATTAAATATATTATATAAATATTAAAATAAAATAATACTTATATTTTAATTTTACTTAAATTTATAAATTGTTATTATACATTCATTATATTTTTCTTTATTTCCATCTACATGTTATTTAAAGAATTAAGGTTTGAACAAATTTATTATTTGGGACTATAACTTAAATTATTAAGTAATTTTTATATTTAATATCGATTTTATTTCTGATAAAAATAGCTAAAATGATTTAAATTAATATCTTATTAAATAAATTTATAACAATAATAATAAATCTGAAAATAAATAAATAATATTTCAACATCTTAAAAGATAAATTAAATTATATAATTGATCAATAATATTATAAATGAATTAAATAAAATTAAATTCAAATAATTTAAATAATGTTAAAGAAAAGGGAATATAAATGTGTAACAGATTTATAAATTTAAGTAAAATTTATAAGGTAAAAAAATATATATATATATTATATTTATAAAGTAAAATAAAATTAAAATATATGTAATATTTTATTTTAATATTTATATAATATATTTAATTAGTTAACTGAGAGAGATTAATTAATAAGTTAATTAATAATTAAGAGAAATAGAGTAATTAAAAAATTAATTAATATTTTAAAGAAAAATGTGGATAGTTTAAGAAAAGAAAAAAAAAATGAATAATTTAAGAAAGATTATTTAAAACCTTCAATAAATCATTCAGTGAAGATTGTCTTCCCAATTTAAATAAGATCACGTGAAAATGAACAGATTAGTTGATGTCAATTGCCATCACAATGACCACTTTATATTTTTTTTATTTATGGCTTTTGTGTTGGTTGTCCCAATCATAATATTAATGAAAATACTAAATTGCCATCAGCTAAATTTATTTATTAAAGTTACCATTATTATAGTTAAAGGACTTTCTATGCCATTAGTTATGTATTTTTCTTTCTATTGATTATATTTTCATATTTTATATCTTTAACGTCTCTTTTTCAGCCAATTTTTTTTTTCTATACCAGGCATGATTAAGTATTATTCATTTGTTAATCACTTATGTATATATTAGATAATATTAACTCTATTGGTAACTTATTTATTCTGTTTATTGGATAATTAATCTTTTATTTTATACTTGTACATGTATAGAGAAATAGACCCAAAAAATATTAAATAAAAAATATACCACTTTTCTATGAATTTAAACTTATTAGTTATTAATTTTTTTTTTCAAATATAACAAAAATATACCACTTTATACTAAAATTTATGACTTTAAAGAAATCCAAAATTATACAAATGTAGTAGTAGGCCTTACATAGGTTTTTATTAAATAAAATTTTTAAAATTTTTTTATTTTTTATTTTCTCTTTAACAAAATCACTCCATTTATCCACTAAAATACTAAAACAAAAAATTGTATCTTTCTATTGAAAAAAACTCCATCTTTCAACCATCTAATAATAAAAACAGATTTTTTTTTATTTTTTTTAATTTTTTTTTTTTTTGTTAATTTATTAGATTTTTAACATTATATTGTTTAGCTTATTGGTTTAAGATAAGAAAAAAAAAACATTTTACTTAGTGATTATGAGTTCAAATCTCACAAAATATACTTTTTTTAATCATTTCTTTAAACTAAAATTAGAGCATTAAACAACAAAAAATCATGTTTTTCTACATGGAGATGGAACAGGTTAATTCTCGGGGTCGACACTGATCTCAACTTATTTAATCGTTAATTTATGATTTAAATTAAAAGATAATATATTTGAAAATAAAATTATATTAATTTTTATAAATATATATAAAAAAATTAATAATGTTGTTATGACTCCACTTTGTCCGGTCTTCACACTTGTTAATTTGTTTATTAATGAATTATATGGATTGAAATGTTTGCCTTACTAATTTAGTGAAGCTCGAATTTTCTCATTCAAGGCTCCTCTCCTTTTTTTTAGTCAATAGGGTGAGTTGAGCTTTTAAAGCTTTTCCTTCTTCTAGGCATCCGTCGCCAGAGCAGATGAACGAGAAGAAGAAGATTGGCTTTAAAAAAGGTCCAAGAACTGAAAAAGAAATATAAAAAATCAGACTGAGAGTGAATTGACAAAACATTACTCACATTCTTAACACTATTACTTTTTGAGATTTTCCAACGTTATTAAGGACCGTAATTAATTTGCATGAATTGTTTTACCAATGATTTAAAATATAATAATATATTATATAAAATATAATATTATTTATATTTATTATCAAACTTCCTATTATTTAAATTTTATAATTCTCATTTATAATGTGACTTTATATTTGTGTGTAAAAAATGAAAAGGTTGAGATATATATTTAAATTCATATTTTGTTATAATTATAATAATTTTATATTATTAAAAATAGAAATAAATGGAAGATAATTAATAAAATAATTAAAAAGATATATTATAGTTGAGAGAATGAATAAAATGATTATAAATAGATTGAATAAATGAGAGAGTATGAATAAAATATTTAAAAAATAATGATATATATAAGAGAGAATAAATAAAAAAAATTATTTAACAAAGTAATTAACAAATAAGTTAAATTCATTTCAATGATAAAAAAAAATTGATTGACAAAGAGTTGTTAACATTTAAAATAATTAGAATATAATTTGTTAAAAAGATCGGAAGATATTAAGTATATATTTATAAAATAAATGTATTTTGTTTAAATATATAATATTTTATTTAATAAATTGAATAAACGTAATTAATAAGAGATATAATAAAATGATATTTGATTTAATTAAACTTTTTATATAAAAAAATATATATACAACCAAAAAGTAATTTTTTTTTTCATTTGAGAGCGTGTTCATTAAATGCTTTAAAAGTATTTGAGAACATTATTATAAAAAAAAATTGATGGGTATTAATATATAATAATAAAATAATTATAATATTTCAAAATAAAGAGTATTATATAATAATAAAATAATTATAATATTTCAAAATAAAGAGTATTTTATTTAATGAATAATTATGTAATGTAATCAAGGATGTAGGTGATACGGTTTAATCGATTTATGGACTGAGATGCACATTTAAATTGTTGATGCCAATTTCTAATTTCAAACTATCGGTTTTATCAGTTCAACTTAGTCGGTTCGATTCGGTTAAGTTCAATCCATATGAATTTGTTAAACTAGATGTATTTTTAACGACATATTTTTAGTCAGTTCGGTTCGATATACACTAGGAAAAATTGGATTTTTACCGAAATATTTTTCCGACAGATATAAATATGTCAGTATAAATATCGAAACGAAGAAATATGTCGTAAACAAGAATATATACCGACTGTTGCATAAAATATGTCGGTATTGTTATACAATGTCGATAGATTTAGACTAAATCTGTCAACTTTGGTTCCTTCTAAAAAATTATAAAAATTGGAAGGAAAACGGCGAAAGATTTGGACTAAATCTGTCGGTTTTGGCCCCATCCCAAAAACAGAAAAAATATTTCTAAGTGTTGGGTTTTTTCTAGAATGGGTATGCCGAAAGAACTACTCAATTATTTCGGTATTGCCTCCTTCTAAAAATAGAAAATAATTTCTAAGTGTTGGGATTTTTCTAGAGGGGATATGTAGAAAGATTTGGAATAAATATGTTGGTTTTGGCCCTTCCAAAAAAAAGAAAAAATTTCAACTGTTAGGACTTTTTATAGAGGGGATATGCCAAAATAGTTACTCAATTCTTTCGGTATTGGCCCCTCCCAACACATTGAAATTTTCCGGGTAATTAAGGGAAATGCCGAAAGAAATAGACAAATTTGTCGATTTTGACACCAAATACCTAAAGATAATCTCCAATTTTGTCGGTGTTGGACTTCTTCACTAACTTTATTCCATATTCTAAGTGATGTTTTAGTTTCTACGTATATGGACCTTGTTTAATTTTCTAAACATATGAATTGTAGTGTAATTTTCCAAGTATAGGGATTGTGAATGAATTTATAAGTATAAGTTTTTATTTGATTATATAAAGATGTATAAAGGTTTGTGTTTGATTATAATTAGAATGTGTGTATGGATTGTGTTTGGTTGTAAGGATGTGTATGTATTGTGTTTATTTTTTTGTATGTAGGATTGTGTTTAGTTTTTAAGGATAAAACATAATCAGGCTTCAATCTGATTAATTTTTAAATTTAAGGGACGAAAAACGAAAGATGCAATTCATATCTTTCGGTATTTAAGGGTAATGCTAATAGATATACTCAATACTTTTTGTATTATCCCATTTCCAACACTTTAAAATTTTCTGGGTAATTAAGGGAAATGCCGAAACAAATATATACATGGTTGGTTTTGGCACTAAATTCCAAAAGATTATCTCCAATTTTGTCGATGTTAGTCTTCTTCATTAATTTCTTTTCCCTTTTCTAATTGGTGTTTTAGTTTCTAAGTATAGGAATCTTGTTTAATTATTTAAGCATATGAATTGTGTATTAATTTCTAAGTATAAAATTTTTGATTGATTTTACAAGTAAAGTTTTGTGTATAATTATAAATTAAAGAATGTATAAAGGTTTGTGTTTGATTATAATTAGGATGTGTGTATGATTTGTGTTTAGATGATTAGGGGTTGTGTTTAATTTTTAAGCATAAGATTTTGTTTAGTTTCTTAAGAATATAATATAATCAGGATTAAATCTGATTAATTATTAAATTTTAAGGGATCAAATATCGAAAGTTTTGAATTAAAACTTACGGTATTTAAGGGAAAAGCCGAAAGAATTGTTGGAATTTTTAAACTAATTCTATAAATTCTATTAATGAATGGAAATTAGAATATGGGTAATAAAATTAAATCAATTTCATGTGAAATTCAAATGTGAATTATAGGATGAAATTTGATCCAAATGTTTGAATTAATTAATCAAAATGCCTTGATGACCAATTAACAAAATGTTGTTAATTTGTAGTGTGACTTACATGAGTTTGTTATTATTATTAATTGTTATGATAATTTAATATTATTATTAACAGATTAAAAAACCATGTAACGTGAGTATTGCAAAATAAATGTCTTCATTAATTTTGGCAAACAATTATCCTTCATTAAGAAGAAATATTAAGGCAAATGAAGAGGCAAGCAATGTCAACCGTTGGATCAATTGATGATTTAATTAACAGTTTATTATTTCAACAATCTAAATAGGCATTCTATCCCACACCATTCGATGGACAAAAAACCACATCACTTAATCCTTCATCTTTCTCACTCTAGAATTCCAAAAGGCCTTCTTCTTGTCTTGTGAGTGTTTCTTCGAGTTCTTCGCTCGATATTTTCTGTTGAAACCCGGTGATAGTTCAGGTACTTTGTCAAGCTCGTTGTGTAGTGATTCCGGTGCTGAATCACTACTAGATTCGTTGTACCCTGGGAGACAGCCATCTGTGACAAGCTCTAGCACACGGAGAGACGGTGGAACTGTTTTAAGGGAAATGTGTCTAACACATGCCTCGAATCAACATTTTATCTGGTGATTTCGTTCTTTGTAACATTGTATTTATTTAATTTGTTTGTAACATCGTTTATATATATATTTCTGTTATTTTTCAAGACAAGATTTCTAACAAGAATTACCTATTTCTTTCGGTATTGGCCCTCCCTAACAATTTCCAATTCTCTCGTAATGACCTTCTTCACTAATTACTTTTTCCTTTTCTATGTGTTATTTTAGTTTTTAAGTATATGAGTCTTGTTTAATTATTTAAGCATATGAATTGTGTGTATATTTTTAAGTATAGGGATTGTGTTTGATTTTACAAGTATAAGTTTGTGTTTGATTATAAAAAAAATGTATAAAAGTTTGTGTTTGATTATAATTAGAATGTGTGTGTATGGTTTGTGTTTAGATGATTAAGGTTGTATTTAATTTTTAAATATAAGATTAAAGATATAATATAATCTTGTTTAAATCTGATTAATTATTAAATTTTAAAGGATCAAATACATAAAGTTTTGAATTAATATTTTTAATATTTAAGGGCAATGTCAAAAGAATTACCCAATTCTTTCAAATATATATATTAGTATATACACAAATAACAATATTATGTATAATGTCCCATAATATATAATTCATGAACATAATATTGTTATTAGTAAGATACACTTTCATAATTTATGAAAAAATTATAAATAAAGTTCTATTATATTTATATGAATTATGTAATGAATTATAATATACATTAAATTATAAGTAAATAAAATTTTACATAACACATTTGCTTTATACTGTGAATGTTTTTTTTTACTAAACATACATTAAGAGTAATTAATGACATGTTTAGAAATAAGTTTATCTATTACTTATAATAGTTCATATCTTTAATAATTTATTTAACATATCTGTAAGTTAATAACGTTCTCTCATTATTTTTACTTGAAAAAAAAGGTTCTTATATTATCTCACATTGCATACTTAGTTTTACCTTAAAATAATTGTAGATAAATAATAATTCAATGTTAATAATTTATAAAAATTATATTGGGCTGCCTTAAGATTGAGTCTACCTAGTTCAATGACTTGTTAGTCTTAAACTAAAATTATAAATTTTGAAAGTAAAGATTCGAAAAAAATCACTCGTAAAAAAAGTCAATGCCGACGGTAGGAGTTGTCGGTATTAGGTCATAAACTGTCGGTAACGGGTAATAGCGACAGTGAGAAGAGTTGTCACCGGTCAACGCCATTTCCCTTGTCGTTATTGCTTAGAAACACAAACACCAACTATTTTTGTACTGTCTCCATATAATGCTTTATGCTGACGGATCAAATCGTCGCAATAGAGAAGTAAATGGAGACCACCCTTATCGTCGACATAGAGAAAGTAAATGGCGACCACCCTTACCGTCGCCATAGAGAAGTAAATGGTGACCACCCTTACCGTCGCTATAAAAAGTAATGGCTACCACACCTTACCCTCGCCATAGAGAACTAAGTACAACAAATTTCATCGTCGCTATTGATTAGAATCAATCAAATTATTAAAATTATTAAATGATATTCATAAAAATGTACACTATTATAAAATATTTGTTTCAAGATTTGAATGTTTAAAATCTAAAGAGTCATCAAAATTTTCAAAATGAAACCATCTTCTGAAAATTAAAAATTTGGAATTCAAAAAACGAATCAATAGTTAGCTGATTCAATGCCAATGAGAAAATTGAAGAACTTTATGCCAACATATTGTACCGTAGAGAAATCTGTCACC
This sequence comes from Impatiens glandulifera, assembly GCF_907164915.1. Classification (NCBI taxonomy): domain Eukaryota; kingdom Viridiplantae; phylum Streptophyta; class Magnoliopsida; order Ericales; family Balsaminaceae; genus Impatiens; species Impatiens glandulifera. The sequence goes on along the minus strand of NC_061862.1, from coordinate 137,334,381 downwards.
ACAATCATACCCTCAATCTAATATACTAATACATGAAATCAGCTGTTACTATAAAATATTCCATTGGAGTGTTTCTAAGATTTAAATAATCAAAATCTAAAAAAGTCATCCAATACACAAAATTTACACCTTCATTTTGAATCTGCCATACCTATAATAATAATAATAATAAAAAGTGGTAACCATTAGCCAACATAATGATGAAAAAAATCAAAATAACAAGTTAGATTCGTTTCTGAATAATTATCATTTTGTTTATAATTTTTCGATTGCTTTTTTCCATGACAATACTAAAATACAATCAAGGCAATACATGGCACACAATATGTATGACTTTGTCTTGCAATCAAGTGCTTTTTACACCAAGACAATATGTATGACTTTGTCTTGCAATCAAGTGCCATTTTACAAAAGCTGTTCAAACAACTCCTACTATCATGTTTAACACAAGACATGCAATATTTATAGTTCTACCTATCATGTTTAACACAAGGACATGCAACGTTTCTACTTTTACCCAATCTCACCATAAAGTCCAACATAAAAGTCCAAAAAATAATCAAACCTATATATATTTGAATAGCTCAATGTTTACGCAACAAGATTCATCAATGTTTTATCAAGTGTATGTCTCTTAAAAAAAATTTGGACCGTTTAAAATAAATCAATAGTTAAAGACAACTAACACAAAATTCTGCATGCTTTGCCATTAGGCCCAACAATTATCTATATATCTATCTATCGTATGCATTAAATCTATCAATTGAAAGGTGAAACGACAAAAGATGAAACCTGGAATTTGATAGTAAAGAACTCCGAAAACCTTTCAATTGATTAATACCTGAAATGATGAAACAATATTTACATTAAATCACTAGTTTTAATACCACATTTCATTTTATTTTATATGTTATTGCCCACATTTCAATTAAATCTATCAAATGAAAGGCAAGATGATAAAAGATGAAACCTTAAATTTGTTGAATTAATGGTCAAGAAGTCCAAAACTTTTTGGCCAACAAGAATGTTGATGAATACCTGAAATGATAAAACAATATTTACATTAATATATTACTAGTTTTAATACCAAAAGTCATTTTATTATATATATTATTTCTATCCATCAATAAACTAGAAAAATACAAGAAAAAGAAAAAGGTTGAATTATGAAATGTAAAAAGTTTACATACATGATGTGGAGTCAACAAAAATGCAAAACATATCCCTAGTCAAGAACCTACCTAGATCAAGCCCTGATCTATTCGATCTCTCAACTCATCCTGCTTTTACAAATAATCCTCATTTTTATCACTTCATCAAACAAGAGGTCCCAAAACCCTAATCCTTGATTCTCTTAAATTCCATATCCAAGACGATGACCGTTATTCGATGATAGATAAATTTAATTAAACAAACAAAAGAAGGAAAAATATAACTCGAGCATATTTAATTAAAACCAGACCCATATGTCATATGTAAATGTACTTCATCTTACAACTAAAACGATTACCTAATCATATGTGTCATAATTACACTTAGAAAACCTAGAAGAAAAAGATGCAAAACCTTTACAAGATCATAGAACAGGTCGCACTTAAATATCATCTTGAAATTAAGCTGTTAGTAATTAGGTGAGAGACAATAAAATATTAACATTGCCGCTCTAAAAGGTGAGAGATACATAAATGTCTTAAATCTTTGATGACCATATTTTTATATACCTTCTTATCAAGTGCAAGCCATTCGCTGGTTGAATCATCTACTACTATTGTACCACCAATACTCATATTGGTTGTTTTCCCAACGTGTCCTATTTTAGACACTTCTGGATTCACATAAAACATGCATACCAAACTATATCTAACTATTAACCCCTTTGGCCACATTTTAATTCGAAAGAAAAATTATATCTAACTAGCTATCTATCAATTAGGTTATAGTTCATAAATAAAATATGTAATTACAAAAGTTTTGACATTACAAAAGTTTTGATACCTGAAATGGCTTGAGAATAACTTCTCAAGGAGGGCATTGCTCAGAGTCAATCTCAGTTGCTGCTCATGCAGCTTCACTATAAGAACAATTAGGATGTGGTACCCGTCCAACAAAGCAAAAACCTAGAGCCCTACGATTTCGGATAACAAATTCCAATCTAGCAATGGAGGATTTGCATGTATAGAAATTGAAGAGAAGACGGTACACATGCAATAAATTAAATCCAAACCGACTTGGACGCATAATCAGAGAAAAGGTTCAATGGAAAAGAGATAATCATAATGTAACCAAAGAAGTTAACTTTTCTACTTATGTACATGGATCAAGGATCATGGATACTAGATAGAGAAGTATGAAAATAAACTTATCATTAATTAGTGGTTTAATACTCTATTTTCTCGTTCATAAAAGAAAGATATCATTAATTTTCTAGGATAACTCTTGATTCCTAAACATGAAAAGAAAAAATAAGGGTTTAAACATTCTATCATCAAAATAGCCATGTTCAAAGATCAGCAAAAGCATAATAAATTTATATGATCTCTTGGACATCAATGAGTACCATGATAAAAATGTTTGATAAATCCTTCATAACAAAAGCAACATTTTAGAGAAAATGAAGAGCATACATATTCAAGAAGTAAGATTTCTCCCTTTAATCATTGACAAAACGAGACGGACTTGAAAAACAAGAAAACTATTTAGAAGATAATAAAAACAAAGGTTGGACATGAGTTTTTCAAACTGAGTTAGCAACAGAATTCTTAATGTGGGCTAAAAAGAGTATGTGTTAGAAATTAAATGAATAATCTTACAGATAAGATCAGTCTTTTTTACCACATGAATCTTTCAGCCTTGGAATAAATATCAACTCACAAATGACCCCTGCACCTACGTATAGATGCATGTAGTCTGTCAGCTAAAAGTATCAATTATCATATCCTTAATCAACAATCATGTCAAAAGCATTTCCAAAATTAATAGACAATTAATCAGTGAAAATATTAAAATTAAAGACATCTTTCTCCATAAAACCAAGAAAATATCATTTTGATGAACATAATTCAACGTAGCTAATCAATTTCAATATAATTAAAAGACAATACACATACATTCCAAACTACAGTTAAGTTAAGATTAATTACAAGATTATCAAATCAGCAAGCACTAATCTATTACAGAATAAATAGGAAATGAGAAGTATTCAGTCCAACTAGCCTCCATGTTATCAAGATAATCGTAGATATCAGTTATATAACCATCGAGCACATCTGAGAATCATCAAACTTTGCTTCAATTCTATGTACATCCTTCACTTTCTGCTCGGTAAGCACCAACTTCATCCGTTATTCGTTATGCATTTTAGCTTTCAAAGGTGCGTATTCAGATCCTTAGTCATACCTTGCATCTCTCACTCTTCGACTATATAACCTAGAAATAGATAAACAAGGGAGAAAGAAAGGGGGAGCTAAAATTATGGAGATGACATACCAGTGAATTAGGCGAGTGAACAAAAAGGCCGAAGTCAGAAAAGCTGCATGTCTCTACGAACAAATAATACCTAAGAATTTGAAATAGAAGAGTAGGAAAGGGATAGTTCGAGAACTTACAAACTCGCAGTCACAAATAGCGGCTTACTGTTTTTAAAACATTAAGAAGCTCATTTACTTGTGAACGTGACGTGTTATCAAATTCTCATACTTCCTATTTTTCTTTTCCTTTTCTAAATTACCTGTCATTTAAATTAACCACACAGTTTTAATATATTGTATAATATTAATATGAGTTTTGTTTCATTTTTATATTTAATTCTGGAGTTTGCTTAGACTTAGTTGGAATTCTCATAAAAATAATTTTAGCGTTAATTTTTTTTTAGGGAAATTCCAAATTTATATAATATATATTCAGTTAATTTTTTTACATAAAAACAATTTAAATCATATAAAATAAAAAATTAAATATATATTATATTTTTTTATATAATTAAACTAATTTATTAAGTTAAAAAATAAATAATCTATATTATAAAATTATTTGTTTAAAAATTACTTTTTCATCTTAAAATTAAAATATTTGAGATTGTATTTCTTTGTAAATAAAAAATATTATCTTTCATCCTATAATTTTATAAGTTATATTAAATCACATTCTTAATATTCATATTATAAAAAAAAATTGAGGAATACTTATAAATGCCGACAGCTATATAACTTAAGGCTCTAATGCCTTATAATCACATATACCAACAGTTGTAAAAATTGAGCAACAAAAAAAAAGAAGCAGTTACTATTAAGGCTCCAATCCCGACAGCTATTCATGCGGTCGTTATTGATACCTCATATACCAATGGGAATGCACCTAGTCGCTATTACTATACTAAATAGCGACAGCTTTTTCTACCGTCGGTATAATTTGTCGGTAAGTCTTTTTTTTACTAGTGAATTAGACCGAAATAATGACTTTATAATTATTTTTTGTTCACACAAGATTTTGAAATAAATATTGAATTTAAAAAAAAATCTTGATAAATGTTGATTTTAAGAATATGATTATTTTTTCCTATAAAAATATTAATAAATAACACTAAAATAATATTTAAAATATATATTATGTATTTTTATATTTTAATTAATAGTTTAAAATTAATAAAAGTGAATAAATGATATTTCAAAATGTTCTTATTCAACTTTTTAAAAGATAATTTCTATAAATATACAAAATTAGTTGTCAAACAATAATATTATTTGAATTGTCTTGTACCCTTTAGTTGCAAATTAAGATTTTTTTTTTTATTATTTTTTTTATTTTTTTTTATTTTTTTTTAAAAGGTGGTTTTTGGGGTTTTGTTTGGGTTTTTTTAAAAAAAATATTATTTGATTAAAAGTAGAAAAAAAATGATTTTTATTTATTTTTGATTAAATTATCTTTTATTTTTCTAAATTTTTATTTATTAAAAAAAAGTAAGAAATAATTTTGATATTTTAAAAAATAATAGATTAATTAAATAAATAATTTGATGGATATATTTTAGAATAAAAACTAGATTTTATTCCATTAACCCATTCATCAAACAAGTCAAAAAAAAAATTCACTTCACAATCCAATTCGGATCTTCTATTCCCAAACCCAAGCTGGCGATCAACTAATCAAAATGAATCTGAATTTTTTACAGTTGTTTAAAAAATAATTCGAAATCAAGCCCGTCCGTTTCCCATTCATTCTTGTAACTCAAATGTTTAGATTATAATAATCAAATATAAAAATTTGATAGATGAAAATCTATATTATACATAAATTAAAAATAATTAATTTAAATAATTATTTATTTAATAAAAATCACCAATTAATATTTAGTTTTTAAAATTAATAAAAAATAAATTATACGCATACAAACGAATTTTAACTAGAGTTTCTTTTTGGTTTATAATATAATAATACTCGAGTAAAGGATTTCACGCTTTATCATCCGTTTAAAAACAGTCTACTTTATAACACCTTAACTTTTGAAAATTAATTGTATAATATTTTATTTTAATCAATTATTCTTTTATTCCTAAACATTCACATGTTTTTGCATGTTTAAAATTATAAACACAAGATTTAAATACCGATACATGTAACTAATGAGGTGACTAAGAACAACTATATCTGAAGAACATTAGTTTTAAATACATTAAGGTTTAAAATAAATTCTAAACAACCCTTCACAAAATATTTTTTTAAAAATATTCTAAAAATATTTTAAAATTATTTTATACTTTTTGGGATTTTAAAAAAATTGTTTAGGATCTCAAAATTACAAAAACAATTTTAAAATTACAAAAATGAACCCAAACAGACCCAGGACCGGTACTCTCAGTCCTAGCAGCGATTTTTATCGGTCGGGGCTAAAAATCTCGAACCTGGATCAGAACACTCTCGGTCGGGGTTCGGAACTTCTCGGTCGGTGTCGTAGAGCCCCTCAGTCAGGGTGTTGAAGTCCTCGGTTGGGGTGCTGAATTCCTCGGTCGAGGTGCGAATTCCTCGATCAGGTGTAGATGTTCCTCGGTTTAGGTGCTAAATTCCTCGGTCAAAGTTTGAGATTTCTCGGTCATGTGTGAGAATTCTCGGTCCTAGGTTAGCCTCAGGCTAATTTTGTCGGTCATAAGTATGAAGAACACTCAGTCTTAGGTTAGCCTGGACTAATTTTTCTCAGTCATGGGTGTTGAGGATTCTCATTCGCGGGTTAGCCTAGGGCTAAACCAAAGCTAGATTTCCCGCTCCTCAAGAACATCAAAACTACAGGTTTTGTAGTTTTGTTTGAGGCCCAAATCCTTTGATCCGAGTGTGATGTGAAGTTTCACAAAGCTCTAAGACAATTTTGCACATTGTAACCCTCGGAACACCCTTGAGTTTTTAATTGCTCGATCTTTTCCAAATACAATACACAAATCCGCGTAAAATGGAAGAGACTTGTCCCTCAATCGTTGTGTATTAGGCCCAACCTATTCAAAATAAAATTATAAAGTATTAAACTAAAATATGAAAACAAATTTAAAAATAACATTATTTACTTTAACATGTGCCTCCCAAATAACATCGTCATCACAAGTAATGCTTTTGTGTATATCACTCCTTCAAAATCCTTATAAAGTGCGCATTCGATCAACTGCACTATATATATTTTTTTACAAACCTTAGTTTTGAGTAAATACGTGGCGTACGACGTAGGTCAGTACCAGGAAACACAACCAACATCTTGTCATACAAAACATTTATGTATCCTGACCAAAATGTATTATCCGTCTTCATTCCTAAGTTCACAATATCTTTCAATGCTTCAATAAGAACTTGTTGCTCTTGGTCAGTACAACTTCTTCTACTAATAGCATTCTTCTTCCATCTCATATTAGAATGTTGATGAATTGTATCATCAGTTTGACTATCCATATCTAAGCATTAATAACAACAAAAGATAAATTATAATAATACACTTGTATATTAGAAAATACATTAAATAAGAATAAGTGGACATCTGAAATAAAGTAAATTAGACGAATCCTGTGACATAACAAGTGGCACAAATTAATATCTTCAAATGAGTATTCATATGTTGAGTGAGTTATTGTTGTATAAATAAGAAACCAAAATATAATATGAAACATAATATTAATAGATAAACATTTTTCACAATAACAAAAACTGATAGTATTAAACAAAATGGTTTCAAATTGTAACATTTAAAAGATAGAAATTATACAAACAATTATCTTCTACTCCCATTACTTCTTCCAGATCTCCCTTCAAGAAACATTGTTTTTTCTAACTCAATCCTCCATTGTGTCCAATCATCAGATATCTCTATGGCATTCACATTATCTTAAATTTGAGGATTTAATTGTTGTATAAGCTCATTTCTTAGTAATTCTTTCATAGGATCTATTGGCATTTCTCTTCTTGTATAATTATGTAATAAGCAACATGAAATAATCAAACGACATTGCGTTTTAATTGGATAAAACATAGGGCTTCTTAGTACAGTCCGTCTAAGTTTGACCAAACCAAATATCCTTTCAATAACATTTCTTGCAGAAGCATGTTTCGTGTTGAAAAATTCTTCAAAATTAGAAGTTTTTTGTGCAATATCCTAATATCCTAAATGGTACTCGTGGCCTTTAAATGGTGATAAAAAAAACTTCTCCATTTGTGTATCCAACATCTACTAAGTAATAATAACATGTAGTAATATAATTATTTATTAACATTTTTATTAAGTAATAATAACACATGTTAATGTCTAAATTTTTATATGAATAAATAGTTATATATTTCTTATCTCAAGGAACTTTTAAACCATCATTTCTATTAATTGCTTCTCTTAAAATTTTACAGTAGAAACTTCCCAGCCAGGTAATATATAAATGAAAACCATATCATGAGAGAAAATCCCAATCATGTTTGTTCTAATTTTTTCCTTTCGATTTCTATATCTTGCTTTCATATCATCTCCCACGTTTAGGAGAATATATGTTTCATCTAGATCTTTTAAACAATTTTATTCATACATAAAAAACAAAATAAAAATCAACATGTCTTTTATTAGATATATAGAAACAGTACATTTATTATTTACTTCAAACTATTTCATCTTTCATTTGTATGAGAATTTTGGAGAGGCTTTAGTTTTTATAGAAGATCAATTTGAAGAATTATTACAATTTTTAACACTTCATGCACATATTTACTAATTGTCCATTCGGAACAATGAAATACAAATGAAACATTCCTTATCTTAATATGATGAGTTAGAATATAGAGGAATATAGTTACATTTTCTTCTATAGATACACTTTTAAAGTGAGAGAACCCTAACACCTCCATCAAATTGCATAAACAAAGGAAAGCTCTTCTATCCATTCTTAACAAGTCATCATGTCTTTTATTAGATATATAAAAATGACTTAACGTCACTTCATTAAAAATTCCCAAAAACGAAAAAAAAAACTCAAATTAGTTTTTGTATTTTCTTAGACAAGCCTAGGAAAATCAAGTTCGTTACGGTCAAAAAACAAATGAATTATAAACAATCATCAGAATTACAAACAAATTTAAATTCCATTTATCTCGCTAAAAAATTAGCGTCTTTGGTGACTTCTTGATATGATACATTCCAGTTTCTGCAGAGGTTCAAATTATGTTCGTTTTTCCGGGCTCTTCTCCACGTTTGGATGTTCACGCTACAATAAGTTACAATATCATCTTAGGTCTGCTCTAGACTTCTTCGATTCCTCGAGAATTCCCTCGCGTTTCTCTCCTACCAGATATTGTAAATTGTTGAGCCGAATCCGCATTTGAAAATCTCTGACTTAAACTTTATGCTCTTTTCTTTCTTTATAGCCACTTCCTTGATTTTTTCTAGTATCCCAGGAATCTGGTCATCTCCATATTTTTTGCAAATTTATTCCAAAGTTTCAATACAAATGAAAAATTCCCGAATAGATGATAAGTTGTTTCTTCATTCCCTTCACACAACAGACTACTTGTATCTGAAATTTCCATGTACTTACTAACGTAATCTTTTGTGTTTATCCTTTCCCGAAATGCAACTCATATGATGAATTGGTATCTCGAGATAACCTTTAACGACCAGACCAGATTAGCCGAATCTATTATTTGCTCCTTCTCTAGGATGGTGTTCCACACTTTGCTTGAAATCATCTTCACGTTTTCCTCAACTTTTCATTAGTGTACGTCAGTTCTTTCGTTGAATGGATGATACTGATAATTTCGAGAATGCGCCGCCACACTAGTATACTTCTAAGGAGTGAATTCCATAACCCGTCTTTAATGTCTCTAACTTTAGCAGCCTGGCAGTCCCGTCTGATCCTCACATTTCTGAATTCCTCTTTATTGATTAGCGGTTGATCCTCATACTAAGGATCATGCCAAAACAATGTGTTTATGTCATCTCCCCAACTATTATCAAAAAGTACTGCAATATTGTTTCTTAGCTTAAGGATTTTCTTTAACGACCATCCCATACCTCCGCTTATTTTGGATGTCCAAACGCTTGATTTATGTTTCATGTACTGGGTGTGGACCCACTTGATTCAGAGTGATTCTTGTTTACTCTTGATGGCCCATGGATGCTTATACGTCAACTCTTTATTCCATTCAACATAGTTCTTGAGCCATATGCCGCCTTCTTCCTTTGGTTTGCAAAGTGCGGTCCACTTAACCTTCATCCTGTCTCTCCCGTTGCTTCCTTAAATAAAGTTTTACATTAGCGCGTCAAGTTCTTTCATTACCTTCTTCGGGAGCACGAGTTGCTGCGACCACTAATCGATGATTCTCATTACCACACTTTTGACCATCTCAATTCTTACAGCGTATGTAAGTTTCTTTGCTTCCCAACCGGAAATTGAGTTCTTCACTTTCTCGATCAATGGTCTGTAGTGTGAAATTTGGATCTGTTTTGTCGTGAGTGGTATGCCTAAGTATCTTACTGGGAAGCTTCCTTCTACGATGCCCATGATGTTGTAGATATTTTCTTTCGTTTCCTCTTTTACTCCTCTGTAGAATGCCAAACTCTTATTCTCAGTGATAGTCAAAACTGTAACCTCAGAAGAAAAAAAATGTTAGTGCAACTCTTATAGTTTTTATAGAATCTAAGTCAGCATGCGCGAGAATGAACAAATCGTCAGCAAAGCATAAATGTATCATCTCCTCCTCCTCATAGAATAAGTTGAAGATGTATGGTCGATTCTTTCGGAATGTCGTAAAGACGCTCTCAAAAGATCGCCATGATGACGACAAAAAGGTAAGATGATAGGAGATCTCTCAGCCTCACGCCGTTTTCACCCTTAAAGTAGCCTCCATGGATCCTAATGACACTAACTACCAAACGAGAGGTAGAAACGCATTGCATGATCCATTCTATAAAAATCATGGGAAAACCCGATACGACCATAAAGTCTTGAATAGATTCCCATCTAACAGAATTAAATGCTTTTTTGATATCAATTTTGAAAGCCACTATTGGGAATATTTTTCTCTTCCCAAAACCTTTGAGAAGGTTTTGCATGAGCAGAATGTTATGTTAGATACTTCGACCGGGAATGAATTTAGATTGATTTAAACTAACAATTTTACCAATGACATTTTTAAATTGTTTAGAAAGAATTTTTGAAATTATTTTGTAAACGACATTGCAGCATGAAATCGGTCTGAAATCTTGAACCTTTTTGGGAACTGAGGTTTTGGGTATAAGATTTGGGAATGTAGTGTTCCACTTTTGGAGCATCTTTCTGTTCTTAAAGAATTCCAAACCCCTTCTGTAATATCGTGAACCACAACTGACCAGGTTTCCTTAAAGAATTGAGCATTAAAATTGTCTAGACCCGGGCTTTTATTACCGTTGATGCTGAACAAAGCCTCTTTACTTCTCCCTTGTGACAACCTTGATTATATCTTCATTATCTTCAATAGAAACTCTTTTATCGATAATCTGGTATAAGGTGTTTAAATGACTTGGTTACGCTTTTTTGTACCCATAAGCTCTTTATAGAAGTTGATGGCGAGATTTTTTACCCCTTTCTGACTATGTACATATTCACCCTCATCATTATTCAGCCAATAAATATTGTTCCTAATATTCCTATCCATACATTTCTGATAGAAGATGGCAGCATTCCTATAACCGAGAGAAAGCCAATTATGCCTTGATTTCTATTTCACAAAATTCTCTTCTAATAAGCTCAACTTTTTAAAATTGCCAAGGGCATTTTTTTCTTAATCGTTAAGATTCTCATCATTTTCTCCCTCAAGTAACTTGTTTTGGACTTTTTCTAACTCAATTCTGGCTATTTGGACTCGTTTGAAGATGTTACTGAACTTCTTCTTGTCAAACTTTTTTAGTTGGATTTTTAGAAGCCTGAGCTTTACTGAAACCCTGAACATGTTTGAACCCTCCACATTTTCGTCCCACATTTTACTTAGTATATCTTTGAAATTATCATTGTCCATCCAAAAATTAAAGAACCTGAAGGGTCTTTGGAACATCTCCTCCTTCTTCCATAAGTGTTTGATAGGGCTGTGATCCAAGATTCTGGGATTCAAAACGTGTAGTTGGATTCTCAGGAATTGAGCAATCCACTTCTCGTTGATAAATATTCTATCAATTCTGATTATCTGAATATGTTCATATTCTCAAGTTGATGACCATGTAAATAAGTTCCCTAAGTTGGTTGGTTCGATGCATCTTATGTCTTTAATGCAATCATTGAAATCAATCATTTCTTGGGTAATATCAGACTCTGGGTTTCGGTCAATTTCGCTTCTCGTAGCATTAAAATCACCAAGGACAGACCATGGTTTATCGCCATCAATCCAGTTCCTAAGACATCTCCATAGCAGTCTTCTCCCGGTACTAGAATTGCTACCGTAGACGATAGCAAGTTGGAACTAAATTCTAGTGATTTTTTCCTTGACCCCAACTAGTATTTTTTGATCATTGGAGAAAAGCGACTTGACTTCGGAAACCATTGGATCTCTAACAACCCAAATTCTTCTAGTTCTCAAGTTCGAATTATGAATGATTTCTCAGCTGCTATCAACTCACATCATGCGAACCTTGTCAATATTATTGATTTTCACTTCTGTTTCCAGAATACCCATTATTTTACTTTCATACCTTGATTATTACCACGACTTTAATTCTCAGCATTTTTCTGTGCTCTGACCCATTTTATCTTTTTTTCTTTTAACCCTGATCTAGCTTTTGGCTTTATTCCGCTCTTGATTTTCAGCCTCGTTACCTTCTATCTGAATAATTTTTTTAGCTTCAACCCGAGGTTGATTTCCTTCCTTGGAAATTTTTGATTGGATTTGATTTGTTTCCTAATTTTCTACTGGGACATTGGTTATGCTTCTTGTGTTGTTTCAGTTCTATTGTTTTGATTACCATTTCTAGTATTTTGTTCACTCCTCTTAGTTTTCGAGAATTGTTAACAAGGCACTTGTTTGTATGGCTACATAGGCTCATTCATATCCTTCCATAGTTGGATCAAATATTAGTGGCTTTTCTATTATGTTGGATGTATAGGCTAGATCGGCGGAGTTACACAAATGATGTGGAATATTCTTTAGATTAACCCAGATCTGCTCTAATTCAGGTGGTCTGTGGTTTGTGTTTAATTATTCACTCCATTTGTATAGTTTAAAGCGCTGTCCCTTGATAAAAATGTTTTCGATTTCGATGATTGGTTTGATTTCACTACCGTTTTTGAAAGATTAGAAATAGAATATGTGGTCGTTAACTATTACTCTTTCAAGTTCAGAACTTTCCCATTGATTCATAAGGGTTATCTTCATAGTTAGATAAGGAACTTTGGTGTTGCTCATAAAGTGCCCAATGATGACAAAGTCCCAAGCTTTCATGAAATTTTCCTCTATCTCCGCGGTAGCTTAAACGTATGAGGATGATCAAGGGTGATAACTTTTGGGAACTTAATATCTATGCAGAACTTTCCCTTCTCTAGATCAGGTATAACCTTGTTGCCCCAAACTTGGTCATTTTGCCAAGTTTTATTGGGATTGTTTCTGATAGTATACACCGTTGTTTTACTGCACTTTGAGATCTCTCTCATGGTATTAACTGACCATTGGACCGTCTCGTCATATTGATCTTTGTTGAATTTGTTCCAATCTTTCTGATAGTAATTATTGAACTGGACTTTCAATTTATCACTTCTTGCTTTCTCCATGGTAATCTCCTACTTCTTGATTTGAGAAATAATTTCCTTAGCTGATTTCTAAGGTCTTCCAAGTTTTCAATCTCATTTTTATACATAGGCCAAATTGGACGGACAACATTGTTGATGGACGTAGTTGTTGTATCTTTGTAAGGCTTATCACCAGCATTACCATTATTTTTATTATAATCAATGACAGGGATTGTGATAATTCTCGATGTTGCCTCCTTAGTACAATTGTTTCTTGCTCGGTTAGATTGGTCAGCCCATTTAACACTTTTGTCACCTAAATTTCCAATGAACTGAGCCCTTCCTATCCTCAAAAGGATGTCTTCATCCAGTACATTACCAATTTTTCTAGCATTTTCTTGACATTCAACAGTAGTCTCTTCTTGAACGAGCTTGTTTTTGTGGATATTAGCTTCATAATCAAGAGTTGCTAGTGGGGAGAAAGCTCCAATGTGGATAGGCTCCGGTTCTGGCCTTGTTTCAGATGCTATAGTTCCAGGCGATTTTGGTTCAGTGTTTGGAATTGCTTTTTTGGCTTGTTTCTTTTCCTTTGAATTTAAATTCCTCTTTGGTTTCTTGGATGACTTGGATTTATTTAAATCTGAATTTAAAATCATCTTTCCAACGTGTGAAATTGTTATGGATTTCTGGTATTCCAAATCGCATATAATGGCTTCATCGAATTTGGTGCTAATATCTGAGTCAAATCCAGCCTCCATTTCAGAGTTTATGTTAGCATCTAATTTCTTCATAGCATCATCTGAGTTAGGTGGAACTTGGTTGGAATTAACCTATTTTTGTTTAATAGGGGGTTTAGAAATTACAATAGATTTCTGTTTTCTGTTTTTGACTTTCTGCATTATTAAATTTGCATCAGAATTATCTGCATTAATTTTTTCTACACTTAACCCATCATTTATTTCTCCATCATTGGTTTTCTCAGCTTTAGGACTTACATCTTTCATCATAACTAGCTCATTATCATGACCGATGAAGTACATAACTGCAGCCTTGTCATCTGCCTTAACAACTAGGCTTTGATTAGTTTTAGTACTTGGATCAACAATTCCAGCTTTGGACCCTGATATTTTAGTAGAACGTGAACTTGATGATTTTTTGAAACAACATCCAATTTCCAGTTCATTAGCATCATCCGCAATGCTCATTGTAGCTTTGGTTCTTTGACCATTCATCTCTGAATTGAATCATGGTTTCATAGCAATCTTAGGACCTGAATGATCTTTTGTATAGCATCCACTAGACCAGAATACCGAGGGACCATCTGAAACACAACTATTTATCACTTTTCACCAATTTCAGCAGTAGTTGATTCTTTTACAGCTGAAATTAACCCTGCTTTAATTCCTGATGTTCAAGCCTCATTAGGACTTAAAGTATTATGTGAATAGCACCTCAATAAATGTTGGACCGATAGATTGTTAGGATTTAGCATCCCATCGGTTTTAGCAAAACAACCAATGCTTTCCAACTTCTCCTTTCCATCCAATTGACCCATTTTGGTTTCAGTTCTTTGTTCATTCTTTCCAGATCCAGACCCTGAATTCACATACCTAGACCCTGATTCTTTAGTAGCTTTGGAACCCTATATTTTATTGGAATAACACCCGATAGATACTAGCTTCTCCACTTCACCCGAATTACCAAATTATCATTAGATCTCAACATGTTTATTCTAGACTCAGACCCTGACTTCACAGTAACAATGTGACCCAATTGTTCATCAGATTTACACCCATTAGACTGTAGACCGATGCACCAATAGGACTGCATCTACCCATCAAATTCTCATCATATTCAACATCAACGGACCCTGTTTTCTCAAACCCAGACCCTGCTTCCTTAACACCCGATAGTTCACCCGAATTAACCAAATTAATATAAGATTTTAGCACTATCAACCCAGACCCCAATCCTGAATTCAAATCTGTATTATGACTCAATTGTTCATCAGACTTGCACCCAATTGATTGAAGGATCGAGGTACCAATACAACTGCATCTACCCAACATATTTTCATTAATTTTAGTAGGAACATACCATGTTTCAGATTTACCCACTCTATATGACTCAGAATTAGCTCTCATTCCATTTATACCTGAATTCAACTTGGGACGATATAATTAGGACCCGGTAGACACAAACCTGCATCAACTCCCAGATTATTTAACTCTACATGAGACCCTAAGCTCCCCGAAGAGGATTTGTCTTAGAATAAATAGAGCTCTTATCTTTCATAGGCAGAACTCCATCCTTGACAACATGGATTAGTTTCCCATGATTGTTACTTGAATTTAGTACTCTCCAATCTTTCCTGGTCTTATTGTAGCTATAGGCCATTGGTTCCTTTGGCAACTTCTCCAGATCAACAGACCGAGCCAGTAGAGCTTCCTTTGCCTGTGTTACAACGCTGGAAGGGATCATTACTAGCCAAATGATAAATCAACCTATAAAGAGGATTGATCTATAAAGGTACCATAGAGTGGTGAGCTTTGTAATACAGGGATAGCTCAATAGACACAGTTGGAATTCTAAATGCACCTCAACAAGGGTTTTAAGTAAGAAATTTAGTCAAGAACGGGACTAAATTCCTTTGAATGAGTCCGTAACAATTACAGCCTCCACCGGAGT
This sequence comes from Impatiens glandulifera, assembly GCF_907164915.1. Taxonomy (NCBI): domain Eukaryota; kingdom Viridiplantae; phylum Streptophyta; class Magnoliopsida; order Ericales; family Balsaminaceae; genus Impatiens; species Impatiens glandulifera. Next base: position 137,318,497 of record NC_061862.1, on the reverse strand, counting down.
GATTGCTAATTTCAACAGAAACTGACCCGCGCCTCACGGTGTGGCTGGAAGTCCAAACTGAAGCCTTAGACCGTACTTGTAAGAGATTGATGAATAGGGGAGTGTGACCGACACTAGGAATGAAGGCGTCGGAGGATAACAAACCATTAAAAATGGGTTGTTTTTATTAAAACCATAGACGATTTTCCCCGATGTGCCAAACATGTCAGACGTACCTATCTTGTCGATCGTGCCGAACGTACTAACGATCTTTACTCAGACCACATTTCTCGTAATCGACTACCAAATTATGTGCGTGACCGAGCAATTGTGCCGAACATGTTGATCGTAACGAACGTGTCGACGATCTTGATTCTGACACAATTCTTGATTGAATATGTTGGGTCAAATTATTTTGACTAAGTGTCAAAGTAGTTTGACCATTGAAACTTTGATGATGAATGTATATAAAACTCAATTTATATCGTCTAATCGTTTTTGGTACAGGTGTATCGAAAATAGGTTATATTAGACTAAGTCTTAATGAGGTTCATTAGACTGATTGGGCATTAGATGCATTGAGTCAGACGTAGTTAGACGTGCAGTCTAACAGACAAAGTTAGACGTGCAATCTAACAGATGGAGTTAGACATGCAGTGTAATAGACAGAATTAGACTTGTAGTCTAACAAACATAGTTATACGTGCAATTTAACAGACGCAGTTAGACGTGCAGTCTAACAGATGCAATTAGACATACAGTCTAACTCCTTGAGATTAGTTTGAAGGGATGTATAGTTAGACGTGTAGTCTAACTAATGGAAGTTAGACGTGTAGTCTAACTCATTCAGATTAGTTTGAAGGGAGACGTGTTGTCTAATCCCATTAGACCAAGTGGTCTAATGGATCCTGTTATTAGACGGGGGCATCTAATTTCGTTAAACGAGGTAGTCTAAGTGAAATACGTCTAATGCTATGCTTAAGAAGTTGCTTGAAGCTAACACCCGTCTACTCACGATCAACTAGTTGTACGCTACTCTTGCTCCACTTTCTAAGAAGATTTGTATGACAGCCAGTTGTAAGCAATTGATTAATGCCACGTAAGCAAATATTCTTCTCACTACTCATTTTTGTAGGAATATCCTAGAAGAATATTTGGCGCACTACCAGATTGGTACGACCACGATCATAGTGCTCAGAGTCTACTGTGTACTATGGAGGCGTTCTAATGGAAGCTCACCATGTGTCATTATGAAAGATTCGACCGTTGGTACCTGCTCCTTATTTAAAGATTTTGAAGGACAACGGAAGAACAACTAGAAGAAGAGAAATTGCTGAACACTGTTGTTTTACAGAGTATTCAATCTAAGCATACAAATAGTCATAATGAGCGAGTTGCTTTCTTGTTTTCTACCGTGTGTTCAATCAAGAGAGAGTTAAAATCAAAGCATTGTTTTAGATGAGTGATATTTTTCATCATATTGTAAGTTGAACAGAGTCTGTTCTGATCAACAGTGAGCTATTCGTGCAACTGTATTTGATTCGAAAGTATAGTGAATCCTTCCGGTGGTTGGAAGAAGGGGTGACGTAGGAGAGTTAGCTCCGAACATCAATAAACAAACTGCTGTGTCTTTTTCATTGTCATCTTATCATTCTTGGTTCTTAGCTTCAAACTCAAGCAAACATTTCCGCACTTGAATCGTTCAAGAGTTTGCAAGGGTTTGTGCTGAATAGAAAGTGATTTAAATCCTTAACAGGATTTCTATGAAATTGTTTTCCTAAGTCGTCATCAATAGCCAGACCCCCGTCTCTATCGATTACGTCGATCTTTTCAATTGGTATCAGAACACTGTTTCCTATTCTCAAGCTTCAAGAACCTGAATCATGTCTATCATTAACGAGATCCTCATTCTGTCAAGGGACAACTGTGACTATTGGATGATGAGAATGCAAGCTCACTTGGATGCTCTTGATTGTGATATGTGGAGCGTCATTACTGATAGCCCCATAAAGATTTTGAGGCCAAGATGTGAGTGGACTACTGAAGATAAGGTGACTAACAACCTGAATAATATTGCCAGAAATATTCTGTATTAATCGATCAACATGAACATATTCTACAAAATCAAGTCGTGTTCCTCTGCTAAAGAAATATGGGAGAAGCTGACTGATATCTATGGTCGAAATATTCAAGCCAAGAAGAATCAAAAGGACTAGAAAGTCTTCATGTGTGTTGAAAACAAATCCAAATGGGCTGACAGCGATTTAGAGGATTCTCTAGCTGAAAAAGAGATTGAAGCTGTAACATGCTTGATGGAAGACGACCAATCTAAGGTAAGTGATATTTCTACACCAGAATTTACCAACGAAGAGTTAACTACTGCACTTAATGAAATGACCATTAATTACAAGAAGTTATCAGACTCATTTTATGGGATGAAAGTGAAATATGAGGCCAATATTTCTTCTTCTCATGAAATATCTAAAACAAATGTTTTTGAAAAGAAAGAAGTGGAGATCTCATCCGAGAATGAGATACTCAAGAAATATATTCAAACTCTTTCATCTAAAAACAAAAGGCTAAACTATGTTGTCAGTGCATGGACAAGGTCTAGAGAAGTTGTCAAATATCAGATCAGCATGTTAAAACCTATTGGATCTAGATCCGCTCTAGGATTTGATGGCGATGACCCAAGCTGGTCGTGCAAAAATTCAAACTCATTGAATAACAAGCTTAAGTCAATAAGCTTTGTTAAAGGGAGTTTAACTGATATTGAATCTGATCCCATTCATGAAGAAGTAGTTTTTAAAAATGAAATAACTTATGTTCCGCCGACTGTCAGTTGGCTGAAAAATAAGTTAGAAGCAGCCAGTAGGTCTGGAAACCTAAAACTTGATTCAAAGTCAAGGAGTTTTAAGAGAAAATCTTTTTCAAAAGCTAAGGGATTAGTGGCTAGCAGGAAGGCATCTGCTATGTCAAAATCATACGCATTAATTACTAAACAAAATGGGAAATCCATTAGAATAACCAAAATATGGATTTCTAAGGGACTGATTGACCGAGGACCCAATTAAATGTGGGTACCAAAAGATTGTAAATATTATTTTGTGTAGGTACAAGTGATGATGGTCTCGAGGAATCTGTGTGGTATCTGGATAGCGGCTGTTCCAGGCATATGATAGGAAACAGACAGCTTCTCACCGATATAGCGGATTGTTCTGGACCTAAGATCAATTTTGGTGATAACAAGAAGGGTAAGACCATGGCCAAGGGTAAGATCATCCATGGTAATATAACTATTAATGATGTATTACTGGTGGACAACTTATGTTATAACCTGATTAGTATTAGTCAACTATGTGATAATGGTTTGTCAGTTGATTTTCAAACTCATGCATGCCTAGTTAAGGATGAACATGGTAACACTTTACTAATGGGTAGTAGAGTAGGAAATTCATATAAAATGAATTGGCAAAAAGAATATTCTGATCCTATGTGCATGATTGCCAAGAACGATAAAAAATTGTTATGGCATAAAAGGTTGAACCATTTAAATTTCAAAATCATCAACAACATTTGTTCAAACAATTTAGTTATTAGTTTACATAAACTTCAATTTTCAAAGGAAAAGGTATGCTCTGCTTTCCAGTTAGGCAAACAGGGCAGATCATCGTTCAAATGTAAAGGGAAATCTCAATCCAACCGTTGCTTAGAATTATTACATATGGATCTGTTTGGTCCAATTCCTATAAAGAGCCTAGGAGGAATGAGATTTTCCCTAATTTTTATTGATGATTTTTCGCGATTTACATGGGTAGCATTCTTTCCATCAAAGGATAAAACTGCTGAAAATTTGATTAGAATATTTAAAAGAATTCAGAATCAGAAATCTTTGAATATTGCATGCATTAGAAGTGACCAGGGAACTGAGTTCACTAATAGATACCTATCATCTTATCTCGAGGAGTCCGGGATTAGGCATGAGTTGTCTAGTGCCAGAACTCCACAACTGAATGGCATTGCTGAGAGAAGAGTGAGGACTCTGAAGGAAGCAGCGAGATCTATGCTGGCTGAATCAGACGTACCTCAGAGGTTCTGGGCAGAAGCCATAAACACTACTTGTTACACACAAAATCAGTCAATAATTAACAAACGTTTTGATAAAACTTCCTATGAATTGTATTACGGGAGAATTTACACACTTTCTTAATTTAAAGTATTCAGGTGTAAATGTTTTATTCATAACAATGGAAATGTTTATTTGACCTCTTTTGATGCTAAAGCAGATGAATGATTCATGTTGGGATACTCCTCAGTAAGCAAGGCTTACAGAGTATAAAATAGAACACAAACCGTTGAAAAATCCCTCCATGTAGTATTTAATGAGCCTTTTGAGAGCAAATCCATTGATCTCATTGACCTTGTTAACAGACTAGAAGCGATGAGTCTTGAGTCTATAAGTGAGGAAGAAGTTATGAATAAACGGATTCCGTTGTCTGATCCTATGGCTTATCCAGTTCAGTTTCAACCAGACGTACAAACTCTTGTTCAACAAATTGTTGAGAGTTCAGACGTCGCGGAGTCACCTGTTCAGATGACCAATCCCTTTGAATCCAACTTCAGATGGAACTATAATCATCCACCGGAATTGATCATCGGAAATCCTTTCTCTCCTCGAAGGACAAGACGTCAATTGATGGATGAAATGGCCAATTCTGCCTTTATTTGTTAGATTGAATCCAAGAAAATTGGTGAAGCAGTGGTTGATCCAGATTGGATAAATGCTATGTAGGAAGAGTTAAACCAATTTGTGAGAAATAAAGTGTGACATCTAACTCGTAGACCGACTGACCAGTCAGTCATAGGAACAAGATGGGTCTTTAGAAATAAGCTTAGTGAAGATGGCTTAGTTATTAGAAACAAAGCCCGTCTAGTTTCTCAAAGACACAGACAGGAGGAAGGTATCGATTTTGATGAGTCTTTTGCACCTGTAGCAAGACTTAAGGCAATTAGAATCTTCCTGGCATATGCATCATTTAAGAATTTTAAAGATTTTCAAATGGATGTGAAGAGTTTATTTTTAAATGGTAAATTAAACGAAGATGTCTATGTTGAGCAACCCCCTAGTTTTGTAGATCATACTTTACCAAATCATGTCTTTAAACTTGATAAAACTTTATATGGTTTGAAACAAGCTTCTAAAGCTTGGTATGACACCTTGACTGAATTTCTGTTTAATCATGATTTTGTTATTGGAACTGTGGATAAAACTCTGTTTAGATTCACTAAAGATTCTCACATTCTGCTTGTTCAAATATATGTTGATGATATTATATTTGGTTCAACTAATCCCAAATTGTGTGAGAAATTTGCTAAGATGATGCAAGACAGATTTGAAATGAGCATGATGGGAGAATTAACTTTCTTCCTCGGGCTTCAAGTTCGCCAGCTGGAGAAAGGAACCTTCATTAATCAGGCCAAGTATACCAAAGAATTGCTTAAAAATTTTGGGATGGAGAACTGCTCTTCCGCAGCCACTCCAATGAGCTCCTCTAGTAAATTGGATAAAGATAAAGGTGGCCAAATTGTAGATGTCACAGCCTATAGAGGGCTAATTGGATCATTGCTCTCTGTAACTGCCAGTAGACCAGATATCCAATTTATTGTTGGTGTCTATGGAAGATTTCAGGCTAATCCTAAACTCTCTCAATTTACTGCTGCTAAACGCATTCTTAAATATTTAATGGGAACTCAAAATGTGGGACTGTGGTATTCGAAGGATTCTAGTTTCAATTTGACCAGTTTCTCAGATGCAGATTATGCAGGGTGAAAAATTGATAGAAAGAGCACAAGTAGAACTTTCCATTTTCTTGGAGATCGTCTTATCTCATGGTTTAGCAAGAAACAGACGTCGGTTGCCACGTCTACAGCTGAAGAAGAGTACTTTGCTGCCGGCAGTTGTTGTTCTAAGCTTTTGCGGGTTCAACAACAGCTTAGAGACTATAGGATTGAAGCTGAAGAATCTCCAATTTTCTGCGACAACACTAGTGTTATCGCAATCACCTATAATCAAGTTCTGCATTCTCGGACAAAGCATATCGACATCAGGCATCACTTTATCCGAGAGCATGTCAATCAGAAGTAGATTCGTCTTGAATATATTCCTATAAATCAACAAACGGAAGATATCTTTACGAAGCCTTTGCCCAAAGCTAAGTTTTCTCACTTTATAAATATTTTAGGTCTTGTTGATCTTGATTGATGTTGTTATTGCATAAATTGAGGGGGAACATGTTGTTCAAAATGTAAGTGGACAGACAAGAAGACATAGGTCTTAATACATCCAATAGCCTAGAATTTTAAGAAGCATAACTACTTAGACGCATGTCTACTCTAGCAGTTTTTATCTTCTTTTGGGAAATTATGTCTTGGTCTTTTTACCTGCGAGGTTAGACGTATACGTCTAATAGACGTTAGGCGTTTTTTCATCAAGAGCAAGTTTAAGCTCACGTCTAACTAGACACACATGAAGCATGTGTTGTTTATGCACAATTAGATGTGTCATCTAAAAGACATATTTTCCAAGTAGAAGTGAGAAATGTGAAAAGTAGAATAAACGTCTAACTACTTGTGTACTTAGACTTTTCATCTTCTGTCTATTTGGAAATCTGTCATTTGCATATGAATCTATCCATGTGCCTTTTTCCCGCCTAAAATGAATTAGTCACCTCTCAAATAAATTGAAGACAGGTGTCTCCCAATTTTTCAAGAGTGACTGACATTTCTGATATTATTTCCATTTATACGTCTAATATTGACTGCATGTTTTCATGATTAACATTAACAGTTGTGTTCCTAGGGAATAGGTCTATGAATCTTTGACGGTTGGTATAATCATTAGATATTAACTACACGTTAGGTTCTTGATATTTAATGAATGGTATTACTCAAATAGTTGAGTACTCCCAAATCCGTATCTCTCTCTCTAGAATTCGAATCGTCAAAATGACTTCCTATTGTCCAAAATCTCTGCAAGTAGATTTTCAGTCTATGTATTCTATACCGATTCCTAGAATGGTTCAAATGTTTGAATCATTAGAAGCCTCTGGGTTGAAGAAGTTTCTCCGCCCTCACTGCATTTATTACGAACAAATCATTCGTGAGTTCTTTGAAACCACCAAGTTTTACAACGACAAATATATCTGCGGGATTGTTCTCGGCAGAATGATATGTTTTGATGAAGATACATTCGGCATATTCTTTCTTCTCCCAACCGTAGGAATCCATGAGTTTCCTTCCTCCTCTCCTGAAATTCTGTCGGAGATGATGAACGACTTTTTCCATGCGACCCTTCTAGTGAAGTATCATGGGAATAACAACTTCTTGAAAGTTGAGTATGCCTTACTCAGCGATATCATCTCCAAATCCCTCCTTGCAAAAGACTCTTCTTACACTTACTGTTCAAAAGTCTTTGAAATGATGGTGGCCATCACAAGAGGTGTAGCCATCAACTAGAAGAAGGTCCTCTTCGGCAACCTGGTCAGAATGCTTTATGCTCGGAAGACGATCTTCGGTTTTGACGCTCCTCTTGGCGCATTTATTTGTTGTCTTCTCGATGAATCTTGTCACGGGTATCATTCATCTTCCAAAACCCTGAACAGCTAGAAGGTTGTTGATTATGTTTATTGGGTGAAAAGGCTTAAATCAAAGAAAAAGGACAAAGGTGTCTACAACTCCGCTCTAATCGCAGTGTTAGAGACTTCTTAGGTTGTAGATTCTTCTTTCCAGATGATGTTAAAAAGGGGGAAGAGAGAAAGGAGGAGGATATAAATTATTTCGTTTTGTTGTTTTTTAAAAGATGTTTTGTATTCCTCTTGAAAAACAATCTTGATCTTGTTTTTATTTGATAATGGTATTATTAATTATGAACTTGGTTTCTGAATACTGATTTTGGAAAATGTTTGTGTAAAATGGATGAACAAGTTTAACTCTGCATTTTATATGATGAGTGTTTAATTTGGTACCTATGTAATGTTTTAACATCATCATCAAAAAGGGGGAAATTGTTGGGTCAAATTATTTTGACTAAGTGTCAAAGTAGTGTGACCATTGGAATTTTGATGATGAATGTATATAAAACTCAATATATGTCGTCTAATCGTTTTTTATGCAGGTGTATCGAAAACAGGTTAAATTAGACTAAGTCTTAATGAGGTTCATTAGAATGATTGGGCATTAGATGCATTAAGTCAGACGTAGTTAGTCGTGTAGTCTAACAGACGGAGTTAGACGTGCAGTCTAATAGACGGAATTAAACGTGCAGTCTAACAGACGCAGTTAGACGTGCAGTCTAACAGACGCAGTTAGACGTGCAGTCTAACAGACGCAGTTAGACGTGCAGTCTAACAGACGCAGTTAGACATGCAGTCTAACAGACATAGTTAGACGTGCAGTTTAACATATGAGAGTTAGACGTGCAGTCTAACTAATGAGAGTTAGACGTGCAGTCTAACTCCTTCAGATTAGTCTGAAGGGATGTATAGTTAGATGTGCAGTCTAACTAATGGAAGTTAGACGTGTAGTCTAATTCCTTCAGATTAGTCTGAAGGGATGTGTTATTAAACGTGTTGACTAATCCCATTAGACCAGGTTGTCTAATGGATCCTACTATTAGACGGGGGCGTCTAATTTCGTTAGACGAGGTAGTCTAAGTGAAATACGTCTAATGATATGCTTAAGCACTTTCTTGAATTTAGCACCCGTCTACCCACGATCAACTAGCTATACGCTACTCCTGCTCCACATTCCAATGAAGATCTGTACGACAGCCAGTTGCAACCAATTGATTAATGCCACGTAAGCAAATATTCTTCCTTTGCAGGAATATCCTAGAAGAATATTTGGCGCACTACCAGATTGGTACGGCCACGATCCTAGTGCTCAGAGTCTGCTGTGTACTATTGAAGCGTTCCAATTGAAGCTCACCACGTGTCATTATGAAAGATTCGACCATTGGTACCTGCTCCTGATTTAAAGATTCTGAAGGACAAGGGAAGAACAACTAGAAGAAGAGAATTTGTTGAATACTGTTGTTTTACAGAGTATTCAATATAAGCATACAAAGTGTCATTTTGAGCAAGCTGCTTTCTTGTTTTCTAGTACTGTGAAAGTTAGAATCAAAGCATTATTTTAGCTGAGTGATATTCTTCATCATATTATAAATTGAACAGAGTCTGTTGTGTTCAACAGTGAGCTATTCGTGCAACTGTATTTGATTCGAAAGTATAGTGAATCCTTCCGGTCGTTGGAAGAAGGGGTGACTGACGTAGGAGAGTTAGCTTCGAACATCCATAAACAAACTACTGTGTCTTTTTCATTCTGTCATCTTATCATTCTTGGTTCTTAGCTTCAAACTCAAGCAAACATTTCCGCACTTGAATCGTTCAAGAGTTTACAAGGGTTTGTGAAGAATAGAACGTGATTTAAATCCTTAACAAGATTTCTATCAAATCGTTTTTTCTAAGCCGTCATCAATAGCCAGACCCCCGTCTCTATCGATTACGCCGATCCTTTCAGAATATGAGAATGTGCACGTATTTTGGGAATAAATTTAAGATTCCGTCGCTGGATCACCAAAATATCTAGAGCTTTTCTCTCACTAGTGAGCTCGATTAGATAAAAAAAGGAGAGTTATAGTGCTTGTTCTGAGTTGTACATGATAGATACATGGAAGAATGATTGAGAATTCGATAAGCATCGCTCGTAAGCAATTAGCATAATCATGCTTCGCAAAAAAAATGAGTTCATTTTGTATTATTTCAAAACCATACAAATTTCATTATGATCGTCATAATTATCCGCATCATCATCAGTAGCATCCATCTATTTATAGTGATAATTAAAATATAATATTATTAGTAAGAATATGCATTAATCTAATCATACATGACTAATAAAGTAATATGAAGAATTAATAATAAAGTAATTTAACAAATGTTGATTAAGACAAACTCATAACTAATAAAATAATATTAATCAAAAGTGAAAGTTTATGTTAGGATCGGGGACACTCTTGGAGGACCGGGGTGTTTCCGGTTTCAAGAAGGGTGGCCGCTTACAACACACACAACACACTTTGGTGATAGTCCGGTTAGAGACTATAACCGTTCTCAGCACTACACAAACTGTCATAGACTCTTGAACCGGGTTCAATGGCGGAAATGTCTGTTTCAGTCTGAAGCAACGTGTGCAACTTGGATGATGTTTTAGGAGGAGTCGGTTTTAGAATGGACCGGTTTTTGATATATGGAGTAAGATTGTTTTGGTTAGATTAAGTGAGTAGATAGTAGATAAAGGAAACAACACGAGACATAATTTTTTATGGATGTTCGGAGCAAACTCTCCTACGTCACCCCTTCTTCTCAAGTTATGAGAAGGATCTTCACTAACTTTCAAAGTTACAACAATTACAATGGCGGTCGAGCCCAACTCGCTACTCGTCGGTTACACCAATACACTCTTGATGTAATACACAAATACAACACAAATACACACACAAAGCTTCCGGTTAATGACACACCGATATTGGATCGTTCGTAAAATTTCTGTATCTCTCTAAGATTTTCGTAATTTGTTTTTCCCCGTGTCACTGTGTCACGCTGTTAATGAGGTTGATTCGTCTCCCTTTTGTAGCAAGGACGATCCCAATGGTCATATTCTTCTCTCACCGTGGGATTGGTTGATCCAGCATCACGCCGGTGCAGGAAAGTTGCTTGCACGTTTCAACTTCCTCAACACTTGGCAAGAATGCAGACACCTCTAAGTATAGGATGACATAACCGGTTTTCAGATTTGGACACGTGTCAGGCATGCACTTTCCGGTTGTCAACGTCGGATCAAGAACTCATCATTTCTTTCCTAGCATGCTTCTAATCGGATTTTATCTTTTTTTATTACTTCTAGACACGTCTATTTCGTCATCATACGTCATCTCTGCAGATTGTAGTTTCCGGTTTATTTCTTACACAGTATGGTCCGGCTGGAGTGTGAAACTTGTCTTTGCTAGCCGGTCTCTTGGAAGAGTTAAAACCGGTTCCTCTGATCTTGACTTGATCACTTGGAACTGGATTTCTTTGAAGTGTTCAACAGTCGGTTTATGAGGCTCCAACCGGTTTGTGCAATTCAATTTGTTCATGCACATAAAAATTAATAGTTGTTTAGTTTTTCTGGCCGGTTCCAAAAATTAACTTTACTTAATTTTTCTTATCAATTTCCCCCTTTTTGATTATTTAGAATAAATATTCAAAACTTGTAATGTATGGTCGGTTTGAAAATTAACTTACTTAATTTTTCTTATCAGTTTATATTTGGTTCTTATCAATATGTCAGTAGTTGCTATCAATAGTAATTTTTCATAGTTACTTACTGCAAGTGATTTTGATTTTATTACTAATGTTATCATTGTTTAAAAATCATCTTGTACATGATGGATTAATCAATTTCATAGTTAGAAAAGATTGATCAAAATCACCTATTCTAATTAATATAATTATAATTTATTTCCATTAGTTTTATTTATCTCTTGTAATTTATCTTCAATTTTTATAAAAGAGCAGATGATTAAAATTAATTATTATATACATGCTATTAATAATCTTATTACTCTGTATGTATTAAGATAATACATATTATAAATATTCTAAGTACTTTGTAATATGTCCTACATATTATAAACAATCTTATTACTCTATAATAGGTCATATAACTTCTCAAATAAGTATTCAGGGTGAAAATATTTGAAACAAAAATATTTACACATGAATTATAATGTATTTATCTGATTCTCTCTTGAAGGTCGAAAAACAATTGTAACACTGAGATGATATATTTCCTATTTTATCATATAATTTTTCTAAACTAGTAGATACTAAAAATAGTCATTTGATCCAAAGATAGAAAAAGAACTTCTCAAGAAAAAAATTGTATTGTGTATGACATACCTGTTCAAATATTGTATTCTTAATCTCGTCTTCCAACAATGGGCTCGTCCTCAACTTCCTAGGCTATCAGTTGATACAAATATTTAATTTTCTTGAATCTTCTTAAATCTATGGTTGTGGAAATGAGTTTCCTGAATCTTCTCTGAATTTCCCCAAATCTATGTTCGTAGAAATGAGTCTCTTGCTTCTTCTCTGAATCTTTCCAAATCCTGAATCTTCTTTGAAGTTCCCCAAATCTATGCTTGTAGAAATGAGTTTCTTGAATCTTCTTCGAATCTACCAAAATCTATGCCGGTAGAAATAAGTTTAGATGAAAGATAGTTCATGAAAATAAAAATCTTGGAGAAAAATGGTTACAGATGAAATAGATGAAAAGAAAAAAATTAAGAATTACTAGAGAGACAAAAGAGTGGATGAACTTTCTAGAAAATAGGACTTTCAAGAAAAAAATAATAAAAATATAAGGATAAATATAGAAATATTTTTTTATACTGTTTTGGAACTGGTTTGAAAGGCTATGTTATAAATATAGGTATAAAGATAGATATTTGTTTACTCTCAAGAACACTCAACAACTATTAATAGAGAGTTAAAAGACCTAAACTCTACCCCAAAACTTATTCCACCGCTTAAATACCGACGATAATTAAGCATCCACAAAAGTTATAAAATAAAAAGAGTTCATGTGTTCCTTTTGTGACACAAACATTAATATTTATTTATTAAATGGTCAGGTGGCCACTTTCTAAACTCTAGCATATACTACAATCATTTTCTTATAACTCAATTTTATTTAATTTTTGCAATTTTATTTTTTAAGCAACTTTTTTTTATGATTTGTAATAAACCCTAAAAATGAGTAAAATCATAACTACCATAACAGTCTGTTGGGAAAAATTAAGTAAAGAGTTAATTAACTTAGAAGAAATTGTTGGGAAGAACTAAGTAAAGAATTAATTTACCTAGAAATTATGAAATATTAAACAACTAAGTTTTGATGATTTTTAAATATGAAAGAAGCGAAGTCGTCTAATTATTTTTATACAGGTGCATCAGAATTGGCTAATTTAGACGTGGTCTAAGCAAACTAATTAGATGTGATACGTAGTTAGACGTGATACGTAGTTAGACGTGCAAGTCTAATAGATACGTAGTTAGACGTGCAAGTCTAACAAATACGTAGTTAGACGTGCAAGTCTAACAGATACGTAGATAGACAGATACGTAGTTAGACGTGCAAGTCTAACAGATACGTAGATAGACAGATACGTAGTTAGACGTGCAAGTCTAACAGATACGTAGTTAGACGTGCAAGTCTAATAGATACGTAGATAGACAGATACGTAGTTAAACGTGCAAGTCTAACAGATACGTAGTTAGACGTGAAGTCTAACACATACGTAGTTAGACGTGCAAGTCTAACACTACGTAGTTAGACATTGCAGTTGAACCCAATTAGACGTGGTATTCTAATGGGAAACGTAGTTAGACGTTGGCGTTTAACTCCTTCAGTTAAGTCTGAAGTGATACGTAGTTAGACGTTGCAGTCTAACTCCATTAGACTTTGTGGTCTAATGGAACTCGATGTTAGACGATGATGTCTAACTCCCTTAGACTTGACAGTCTAATGGAGCACGTCTAATGTCTTGCTTCAATAGTCGTTTGAAGTCAGCATACGTCTACCCACGATCAACTAGCTGTACGTTACTCCTGCTCCACTCTTCCTTACAGTCCAGTACGTCATCTATTTGCATCAAATGAATGAACGCTACTTACGCGAATATTCTTCCCACTATTTTTTTAGTACATGACTATTTCAGAAGGATATCCGGCGCACTTTCGTTCAGTACGGCCACGATCTATGAGCATAATGTCTTATGTACTCTTGTACTATGGGGGCTTTCCAATGGATGCTTGCCACGTGTCTATGAAGAAGATTCGACCGTTGGTGTCCTTCTACTACAAATAGATGCTCAAGGACAACGGCCGAAATACCGGTTACTTTTCTCATTTTCTACAATCTTACAAGCTTACTTTTGCACTTACTGATATCTATCATCTTCCAAGATCAAGAGAGAGAGAATAAAAAAACTGTCTAGCTAAGTGAATATTGTTCTTAATATTGTAAGTTGAACAACGGGTGTTCTGTTCAACAGAGTGTTTAGCTAGATTAGTAAACTGTATTTGATTCAAAGAAGTGTATAGTGAAATCCTTCCGGTTATTGGAAGAAGGGTTACGTAGGAGAGTTTGCTTCGAACATCCATAAAAAATTTGTTATTTTCTTTACCTTTTGTCTTTCATCTCTCATTGGTTCATAATTTTAAATCTAAACAAACAGTTCCGCACTTGAATCGTTTCAAGAGTTTGTGAAGGTTTGCGAAGAATATAAAGTTTTATTAATCCCTAATAGGATTTATATTAATCTGTTTATTAGAAGTTTCTAACAATAGTCAGACCCCGTCTCTATTGGTTGCACCGATCCTATCAAAGTCTCATCGAAGACCCTTCTTGAACATCATTTTCTTCTATTGGAGACTGTTCAAAGAGCTCATGCCTTATTCGACCAGAGAACTAGTCTTGTTCTATTTGAAATCCCATGTCGTGTTAGAACACATATTAGAGAGTTCATACCTTGTTTGAACGCATATTGAAGAGCTAGCCTTGTTTGATCAGAGAGCTCACGCTTCAAACACAAATCTTAGAGCTAACCTTTTTTGATGAGAGAACTTGCATTGTTTTTTGAGAAAAATGATGCACAGACATATTTTTATTTTCTTATCTTATCTACTCATTTAATTTATCTCCTAACTACACATATGCATTTGAGACCGACGAATATTGACAACCCCTAAAGGTGAGATCACGGAGACTAAAGAATTGTTGAAACCAACGAAGCTTTGTTTTGGAAGTCTAAAAGACTGATGTATCTCCATGAATATTAAAATGGAGGTTGAAGCCTCAAACTAGCTTCAATCGGATATGGCTTAGTCTAAGAGGAAGATAAAAATTTCATATTGTAAAACTTTGTCTAAATAATAGAACTTTCATGACTTTAGTATCAGTTTTATAACTTAAGGCACATGTAATTGTTCTCCCAGGTTAAGAAACATAGTTACTTTCATATTTAATACTAATTTCATATTTAATACTAATCAATACTAACAAAGCCCTATCTCACCATTACACTAGTCCACTCCGGTCAGGTACACATCATCATACACAATTCTCCTTCAAACTTTCTGACGACTTGTTTACACATCATCATACACAATACTCCTTCAAACTTTCTTACGACTTGTTTACACCCTTGTCTGTCTTATAATTAAAAATATTTTCTTCTTATATCTTTGTTGTTATATATTTATACCTACTTCTAATTTACCTAGTGTTAGAGTTTGTGGCCCGAATTCTTGTTGGGTCAGCGGACTTTGCCCGCACTGTATGGACTTGTAGTCTTAATGGGTCTAACCCCTTTTCATTTACATCACATTTTAGGGTTAGACAATATATAGAGAAAACAGTCGTCTTTTCTCTAATACAGTTTTACGTTGTCCACCCAAAATCTGTACAATCTTTGTTATAGTGAAATCTTCTCTTCTGCCCGTGGTTTTTCACCCGTAAAGGGTTTTTCACGTAATCTTGGTGTTCGTTCTTCTTTATCGCTTTTATCCTCGTTTATTGTGGTTTAGATTCTAACAAATTGGTATCAGAGCCAAATTTGTTTGTTTTATTTTTGGTCATGACCACGATGAAATACGATATTCCGCTGCTGGATCGTAACACCAGATTTGCGTTATGGCAAGTGAAGATGCGAGATATTTTGGCCAAGATGGATCTGGAAGATGCGCTATATGGCGCTGACAAGATGCCGTCTTCGTGGACTGATGAAGAGAAGCAACGAGCAGATCGTAAGGCTCTATCGCAGATTTATCTGCATCTGTCGAATAAGATTCTTCAAGACTGTTTGAAGGAAAAAATAGCTGCTGCACTCTGGCTAAGATTGGAGCAATTATGTATGACTAAAACGTTGACTAACAAGCTACACTTGAAGCAACGCTTGTATTCCCAACGTATGTCTGACGGTACGTCTTTAGAAAATCACTTAACTGTTTTTTAAAGAAATAGTCTCTGATTTGGAATCTATGGAGGTTAAGTACGATGAAGAAGATTTAGGGCTCATATTATTGTGTTCACTACCTCCTTCGTATGCTAATTTTAGAGATACCATTCTCTATAGTCGTGAGACTTTGACTCTAGATGAGGTTTATGATGCACTCTTCTCGAAAGAGAAGATGCATAAACTTGTTGGTTCAGATAACATGGCTGAAGGCCACGAGGCAGACAGCAAAAGAGGTATTCTAGCAGCAATAACCGTGGTAGGTCAAAATCCAAGAACAGGGATAAGACGTGTAGGTACTGCAAGAAGAAAGGCCATATTGTTGTTGAGTGTTATAAGTTACAGAATAAGAATAAGAGGGCTGGTAAGGATCATAAGAGCAATCAATCAGAGAAATATGGCGAAGCTGATGTTGCTGAAAAGTACAATGATGGAGAACTCCTCGTTACGTCTGATATTGATTCGAAACATAGCGACGAATGGATTCTTGATTCTGGATGCACGTTTCATATGTTTCCTAATCGGGACTGGTTCTCTACATATGAAATGGTCTCTACAGGTACCGTTGTGATGGGTAATAATGCATCTTGCAGAATTGCTGGTATTGGTACGGATAGAGTTAAGATGTTTGATGGCACTATTCGAACACTTGGTGATGTAAGGCATGTTCCTGACATGAAGAGAAATCTGATCTCATTGAGTATTCTTGATTCTAAAGGGTACAAATACACCGGTGAAGGTGGAGTTGTGAAGGTCAGCAAGGGGTCTCTTGTTTTGATGAAGGGACTCAAGAAAACTGTCAATTTATATGTTCTGCAAGGCTCTACGATTACAGGTGATGCTGCTGTTGCTAGTTCGTCTTTGTCTGATTCTGATGCAACAAGATTATGGCACATGCGTCTAGGTCACATGAGTGAGAATGGCATGGTCGAATTGAACAAGAGAGGGCTTCTTGATGTGCAGGGTATTACGAAGTTGATGTTTTGTGAACACTGCGTTTTTGGTAAGCAGAAAAGAGTTAGGTTCTCTGCTGGTATTCATAATACGAAGGGGACACTAAACTACATTCATTCTGATTTGTGGGGGCCTTCTAGAGTACCATCTAAAGGTGGTGCGTTCTATATGTTGACTATTATAGATGATTTCTCCAGGAAGGTTTGGGCATTCTTTTTGAAACAAAAGAGTGACGTGTTTTCTACCTTTAAAGAGTGGAAGTTAATGATTGAGAAGCAGACAAGGAGGCAAGTGAATCATCTCCGAACTAATAACGGTTTGGAGTTTTGTTCTAATGAGTTTACTTTATGTAGAACTGAAGGTATTGTGAGGCATCATACAGTTCGACATAATCCTCAACAGAATGGAGTTGCAGAGAGGATGAATAGGACTTTGATGGAGAAGGTGCGTTGTATGCGCCTTAATGCTGGGCTACCGATGTCGTTTTGGGCTGAGACCGTTGCATATGCATGTCATCTCGTTAATTACTCTCCTTCGAATGCTATTGATAAGAAAACTCCACAAGAGGTATGGACTGGTTCTCCTACTAGTTATTCTAATTTAAAAAATTTTGGATGTCCTGCGTATGCTGATGTGGATAATGGCAAGTTAGAGCCTCGTTCGGTGAAGTGTGTGTTCATAGGGTTCAAGCAAGGTGTGAAGGGATATAAGTTGTGGTGTCCTGAGATTAGTAAAGTCATCATCAATAGAGATGTTGTTTTTGATGAGACTAGCATGCTTCAGGGGTCTCCATCTTCAACACCCTCCGAGGGAAATCAACAGAAGTCAAGTATTGAGGTGGAACTTGAGATTGGGTTGAAACCTACACCAGAGCAAATTCTAGGGCCTATTCCAGTTTCTATGGATGGTGCTAGCTCCTCAGAAGAACCTCCACAGCATTCAATTGCTAAAAATAGGCCTCGTAGAGAAATTAAACGCCCTCAGAGATATGCAGAGGCTGATTTAGTTGCGTATGCAATAAATGTGGCTGAAGAGATTGATTGAGAAGAAGAACCTGCGACATATTCAGGCGATTACCTGCGAAAACTCTGGTATGTGGATGATCGCTATGCAGGAAGAGATAGAATCGCTTCACAAAAATGCTACATGGGATCTAGTGAAGTTACCAAAGAGCAAGAAGGTTATTCGCTGCAAATGGGTGTATAAGAGAAAGGAAGGTACACTGGGAGTTGAAGAAGCCAGGTATAAAGCCAGGCTTGTTGCAAAAGGATATAGTCAAACTCCAGGTGTTGATTTTACTGATGTATTTTCTCCAGTTGTGAAACATAGTTCTATTCGGGCTTTACTAGGTATTGTGGCATACCACGATCTTGAGCTTGAGCAGTTACATGTAAAAACTGCATTCTTACACGGAGAACTTGAGGAAGACATCTACATGCAGCAACCAGAGGGATTCGTAGCCTTAGGAAAGGAGGACTATGTATGTCAGCTGAAAAAGTCTTTTTATGGTTTGAAACAGTCACCGAGGCAATGGTACAAGAGATTTGATACATTTATGACCACTCATGATTTCAGGAGGAGCAGTTACGATAGTTGTGTCTACTTTAAAGTATGTGATGATGGGTCGTTCGTTTACCTGTTGTTGTATGTTGACGATATGCTAATTGCCGCTAAAGATCAAAGAGAGGTCAGAAAGGTGAAAGCACAGCTGAGTAGTGAGTTTGAGATGAAAGATTTAGGTGCATCAAAGAAGATGCTTGGAATGGAGATTCTTAGAGATCGACCGGCTGGTAAATTGTACATAAGTCAAAAGAGGTACATCGAGAAAGACCTTAGTAGGTTTAACATGCAAAGTGCCAAGCCGGTAAGTACTCCACTAGCTGCTCATTTTAGACTTTCGTCTTCTTTGTCACCACAGTTAGATAGTGATGATGATTATATGTCGCGAGTGCCATACTCTAGTGTCGTTGGCTCCCTTATGTATGCTATGGTTTGTTCACGACCTGACTTAGCATATGCAGTTAGTGTTGTTAGTAGATATATGGCAAACCCTGGTAAGGAACATTGGAAAGTAGTTTAGTGGATTCTCAGATACTTATGTGGTTCTACTGATGTTTGTTTACAGTTTGGGAATAGTAGAGATGAAGTTGTCGCTTACGTTAATTCAGATTACGCTGGAGATCTTGATAAGAGAAGATCATTGTCTGGTTATATTTTTTGTGTTGGTGGTTGCGCTATTAGTTGGAAGGCTATGTTGCAGGCTACAGTTGCTTTTTCTACTACAGAGGCAGAGTACATGGCGATTACAGAAGCTTGCAAAGAAGCAATTTGGATGAAAGGCTTGTTTGGCGAACGTAGTGATGATTTGCAGATTTCTACAATCTTTTGTGATAGCCAGAGAGCTATTTTTCTGACAAAGGATCAGATGTTTCACGAGAGGACTAAGCACATTGATGTACGGTATCATTTTGTGCGTGATGTGATTGCTCGTGGTGATATTGTTGTAAGCAAGGTGAGTACACACAATAATCATGCAGATATGATGACCAAGTCACTTCCTATTACCAAGTTTGAGCATTGCTTGAACTTGGTTGGTCTTCATTGCTGAGCTATGCCCTTAGGGGATTTGGTGGAAGAAGTTTGATTTTGTGGTTATGCTATCAAAGATTGGAATTCGTTTCAAGGTGGAGATTGTTAGAGTTTGTGGCCCGAATTCTTGTTGGGTCAGCGGGCTTTGCCCGCACTGTATGGACTTGTAGTCTTAATGGGTCTAACCCCTTTTCATTTACATCACATTTTAGGGTTAGACAATATATAGAGAAAACAGTCGTCTTTTCTCTAATACAGTTTTACGTTGTCCACCCAAAATCTGTACCATCTTTGTAATAGTGAAATCTTCTCTTCTGCCCGTGGTTTTTCACCCGTAAAGGGTTTTCCACGTAATCTTGGTGTTCGTTCTTCTTTATCGCTTTTATCCTCGTTTATTGTGGTTTAGATTCTAACACCTAGTCTATTTAGACATATTAGATCTATTGACTTGTCAGAGCTTTTGAATTTTGATTGCAGTTGTGTAGGTTAGCAGAATTTAGATAATCCATGTTCTCAGCAGTGAATTAATATCCATCAATATCTCATTAGAGTCTTGTTCTGCCAAAAAAAAAACTCGTGGATTGCAGAAAGTCATTGGGTTTGTTATCATTCAAGTCGGTCTTATACTGAAATCAGAATAAAGAAAAGTGTTACATTCAGATTTTAGAACATGCAGATTTAGACAAACCAAGATTTGTTTTTTAAAGGTACTTGTCCACATAATCAATGATGATAATATCATTCCACGTTTGACCCAACCATAATCCTGCACATTATTATTTTTAAATTTCCTTAATTAGTTAACTAATACGCAATAATGGCTATACATAAATTGGAAGAGCTAAATTTACCTGTTGTGTTCCAAATACCCAAAAAAAACACCACACATATTGTCTTGCCAACATGGAAGGTTAAGACCTGTGAGGGAGTTTGTGTTCTTAAATCAAGAACAATAGTTTTTCAAGCAGGAAAATTCTTCCTAGACATTTCCCAGGCTATATCTATAGAAACAAAATCTTCACGTTCAAATAAGTCTCCTGCCCTCTCTAGGTCCTATAATGCTCCATTAATATAAATCAAATCTCTAAGGTCTTCGAATTTGCTAAGGATGACCTCTCTATTATAATCAATTGGTTCCGGAATGAATTAACGTAGACACAATAAGTTAAATGTTGATAGTTCCGCTTTGTTTTAATTTAGCTTCGTGTATATAGTGAACAAAACTCAACCACCACCTACATTCAATCTAACCCCTGCACCCAATAAGAAAAAAAATTGATTAAACAAGAAGAGAACTTTAGGAATGATGAAGGCCAATTAACATGTATGTGAACTTTGGATAAGTGCTCTTAACTCTTAGTTATATCATAGAGTTTAACCATTTAGACATGAGTTTTGCAATAAATTTTAGTAGAGACTGAAATTTGTGACATACACCTCTCATTAAATATTGCAGAAACATAAATGTGATTATTTAACGGCTAAAATTTTTGTTGAGTTATGAAGCCTACATTTATAATAAATTCTACATTATTAATTAGAGTTTATTGGGTTTTATTTTTTTTGGTTTTGGGCCTGGGCCTGACCAAAGTTATTTAGGTTTATTACCTGAATGTTTACCCTATAAATATGTGATTATTAATGGTTTACATTAAGAGACAGAATTCTAGAGAGATAAAGTGTGAGGCAAAAACTCTGTATTCCTTCTTCTTCATAGTAAATCTGGTGGTGGCTGAAGTGGATGTAGCTTAATTTGAGTGAACCACTATAAATGTATGTGTTCTTGTGTTCTTCTTTCTTGTGTTTTTACAGATTGTTTTTAAACAGGTCGGATTTGGGAGATACAAATCATAACAACTAGTATCAGAGCAGTTAGGCTAGATCTGAGCATTGGAAACAATGGCAAGTGAGAACAGTATAGGATATGGGATTAGAAGATTTGATGGGACAGATTATGCCTTCTGGAGAATGCAAATTGAAGATTATCTCTATGGAAAGAAGCTTCATGTTCCCTTGAGTGAGAAACCAGAGAAGATGGATGAAGCTGAATGGAAACTCCTTGATAGACAGGTTTTGGGAGTTGTCCGATTGACGCTAGCCAAGACGGTTGCTCACAATATAGCAAAGGAGAAGACCACCATGGGTCTGATGAAAGCTCTTTTTGATATGTATGAGAAACCATCTGCTAACAACAAGGTACACTTAATGAAAAGACTCTTTTACTTAAGAATGGTTGATGGTACTTCTGTCACTACTCATTTGAATGAATTCAATACAATTGTGAATCACTTGCTATCTGTTGAGATTGATTTTGGGGATGAAGTTAGTGCCCTGATTTTGTTAGCATCTCTACCAAATAGTTGGGAACCTATGAGGGCAGCAATTAGTAATTGAGTTGGAAATGCTAAACTAAAATTTGTTAAAGTTAGAGATCGTATTCTTGCTGAAGAGGTTCGTAAAATTGATTCTGATGAAACATTCAAAGGTTCTGCTCTGAATGTGGAAAACAGGGGAAGATGTAATGATAGAAATTTCAACCGAGGTAAGAGCAGATCTATGTCAAGGAGCAGGAGGAGTCAGTCCAAGTCTGGGAGGACATTTGAGTGTTGGAATTGTGGTAACCAGGGTCATCTGAAGAGGAACTGCAAAGCACCGAAGAAAAACGGTGATGATAAAAATGATGCAGCCAACGTTGTTACAGAATTTGTCACTGATGTGTTACTTCTGTTTGTTGATAGCCCGATAGATTCATGGGTTTTGGACTCAGGAGCGTCTTTCCACACCACTGCTCACAAGGAATTAATGGAGAATTATGTGGCTGGAAACTGTGAGAAAGTTTATCTCGCAAATGGTGAGCCACTGGATATTGTTGGCATTGGTGACATCAAATTGAAGATGGAAAATGGTTCTGTTTGGAAGATTAATAAGGTGAGACACATTCCAGGTTTAATGCGCAATCTGATTTCTGTTACACAACTTGATGAAGAAGGTCACAATTTCAGTTGTGGAAATGGTGCGTGGAAGGTGACTAAAAGAGTAATTATTGTTGCTCGAGGTCACAAAACTGGAACGTTATACACGACTTCAACTTGTAGAGAAACAGTTGGTGTTGTAGTTGATGACTCGAAGAACAGTGAGTTGTGGCATTGCAGGTTGTGCTATATGAGTGAAAAAGAGATGAAAATTCTTTTGAAGAATGGACAGATTCCAGAACTGAAGTCTGTTGAACATTAGTTATGCGAATACTACATTCTTGGAAAACAAAAACGGGTGAGTTTCTTAAAAACTGGGAAGGAGCTCAAGAAAAGTATTACTACTATGTGACTTTTATAGATGATTCAACAAGAAAAGTATGGGTTTACTTTATGAAGCACAAGTCTGAAGTATTTTTTATTTTCAAGAAGTGGACGGCTTTGGTTGAAAATGAAACAAATCAGAAAGTTAAGTGCTTGAGATCCGACAATGGAGGTGAATATATCAATCTAGATTTCAAAGAATATTGTGCAGTGAATGGGATCAGTATGGTGAATACTGTTCCCCGAACGCCTTAAGAGAATGGAGTAGCTGAACGAATGAATCGAACATTGAACGAGCGTGCTAGAAGCATGAGATTGCATGCACGGCTGCCTAAAACCTTTTGGGCAGAAGCTATTAATACTGCTGCCTATTTGATAAACATGGGACCCTCTGTTCCTCTTGAATTCAGAATTCCTGAAGAAGCTTGGAGCAATAAAAAGGTAAATCTTTCTTATTTGAAAGTGTTTAGTTGTTTATCATATGTTCATATTAATGAATGTGATAGGAGCAAGCTTGATCCAAAGTCTAATAAATGTTTTTTCATTGGTTATGGTGATATCGAGTTTGGTTATCATTTCTGGGATAATCAAAATCGGAAGATCATTCATAGCAGAAATGTTATCTTCAATGAACAGGTTATCTACAAATATTGTGTCGGGAAGACATCAGATGGTGATTCCAAGTTGGAAGAGACTGGTACAGTCGATTTGAGACAATTTTCAGCTGAATATATACCGGTTGTCGAAGAAGAACAATGTGTTGTTGAAGATGAAATCGTTGAGAACGTGGTCCTAGAGGTAAATCAGCAAACACCGGTTATACAGTTGAGAAGATCATCAAGGAATCGAAAACCAGTTGAGAGGTGGTCTCCATCTCTGAACTATATCTTGTTGACAGATAGAGGTGAACCTGAATGTTATGAGGAAGCAATACAATCTGATGAATCGATTAAGTTGGAGCCTGCTATGAAAGATGAGATGGACTCTTTGATGTTGAATCAGACTTGGGAGCTCACTGAGCTACCAAAGGGAAAGAAAGCACTTCACAACAAATGGATCTTCAGGATTAAAGAAGAACATGATAAAACCATGAGGTACATGGCAAAGTTGGTTGTGAAAGGATTTCAACAGAAAGAAGGTATTGACTACAATGAGATCTTCTCTCCAGTAGTTAAATTGATGACAATCAGAACTATTTTGAGTTTGGTTGTGAAAGAAGACCTTCATCTTCAATAAATGGATGTCAAAACTGCTTTTCTTCATGGTGATTTAGATGAAGAGATTTATACGCGACAACCAGAAGGATTTGAAATCAAAGGAAAAGATGAGCTTGTGTGTAAGCTTCAGAAGAGTCTGTATGGTTTGAAACAGGCTCCAAGGCAATGGTACAAGAAGTTCGATAGCTTCATGAAAAGTAACAATTTTTTGAGGTGTGAAGCATCATTGCTGCTATATCAAGAGGTTTGATAAATCGTACATTATTCTTCTTCTCTACGTTGATGACATGTTGATTGCTTGAGCAAGCTTGTATGAGATTAACAAGCTCAAGAAAGAGTTGTCTGAAAAGTTTGCAATGAAGGATTTGGGTGCTGCTAAACAAATCCTTAGGATGAGAATTTTCAAGGATGAAGAAGTTCTCAAGATTTCACAAGAAGAATATGTGAAGAAAGTTCTTAGCATGTTCAACTTGTATGATGCAAAACCAGTTACTACCCCCTTAGCTAGTCACTTCAGACTATCTAAAGATCAGTCGCCTTCAACAGAGGAGGAGAAAAATTACATGGTCACTGTTCTGTATGCCTCTGTCATTGGTTGTATTATGTATGCGATGGTTTGCACAAGACCAGGCATAGCACATGCAGTGGGATTTGTTAGCAGATTCATGAGCAACTCGGGTAGACAACATTGGGAAGCAGTAAAGTGGATACTACGATACTTAAGAGGAAGTACGGGTCTCGCTTTGTGTTTTCAAAAGTCTAATATGGGTTTAGAAGGATATGTTGATGCTGACAATGGTGGTGATGTTGATAGTAGGAAGAGCACAACAGGGTACATTTATACTCTGGGAGGTACTGCAATCAGTTGGGTATCAAAATTGCAGAAGATTGTTGCTCTTTGTAGTTGTGAAGCAGAGTATGTTGCTGTGACAGAAGCTGCTAAGGAGATGATGTGGTTACAACCCTTTTTGCGAGAATTTGGTCAAGACTACGAGGGAAGTGTGTTGCGATGCGACAGTCAGAGTGTCATTCATTTGGAAAAAAATCCTGTTTATCATGGCAGGACGAAGCATATACAGGTTCGTTATCATTTCATCCGGTCAGCTTTAGAAGATGGAGTATTAGCTCTTGAGAAGATTCCCGGGAGTGAGAATCCATTTGATATGTTGACGAAAGCTGTGACAAATGAGAAACTGAAATTGTCTGCAACTTCAGTTGGTCTTCTTCGTTAAGACACCGAATGGAAAGCCACTACCGATCGAGAGATGATGAAGTTAGTCTCCAAGTGGGAGATTGTTGAGTTATGGAGCCTACACTTATAATAAATTCTACATTATTAATTAGAGTTTATTGGGTTTTCTTTTTTTGGTTTTGGACTTGGGCCTGACCACAAAGTTATTTAGGTTTATTACTTAATGTTACCCTATAAATATATGATTATTAAGGGTTTACATTAAGAGACAGAATTCTAGAGAGATAAAGTGTGAGGCAAAAACTTTGTATTCCTTCTTCTTCTTCATAGTAAATCTGGTGGTGGCTGGAGTGGATGTAGCTCAATTTGAGTGAACCACTATAAATCTGTGTGTTCTTGTGTTCTTCTTTCTTGTGTTTTTACAGATTGTTTTCAAACAGGTCGGATTTGGGAGATACAAATCCTAAAAGTTTTGAAGTAAAAAAAATATGACCAAATTGGGCTTACGTTTAGCTAATGTGTCAACACAAATAACATCAGTCCAAAGAAGCACGTCAGCATTGATCATAATCAACAATTTCCCCTAAGTCCGTCCATCAATGTCAATCCTGAAATTTTGTTCAGCCTAGGAATAGGACAAAGAAGGATAAAAAACAAATAAACCAAACACTGTTTTAGCACTAAACCATTATATCTATTATGTCTTTACTTTAGTGTTTGCATTTCATCAAACAATTGGTGGGCAAGGTTTGACGAAGATGATGAATAACCTATAAAAAAAGAAAAATGATTGGGAGCACGATTTTGGAAAGCGACTCGTACAACGAAAGTGACATCGATGTTATATGAAAGTGACCTCGCTGTTATACAAAAAAGACTTCGTTATTATACAAAAGGGACGGGGTCTTTTTTTATAACAGCGAGGTCATTTTCGCTGTACGAGTCGCTCCCCCAAAGTCGTGATCCCTATCATTCCTCAAAAAAAAAATAATGAATCCTTACCTTTATATTATGAACTAGGTAGAAGAAATGGAGTGATCAAATAGTCCTCCGTTTTAAAGTTCTCAAGATGTTGTCATGTAGAGGCGCCCAAATCCCTAAAAAAATGTTAAGCTAGGACATACTCGGTGGGATAGAGCAATGTCGGCATAAACCATTTTCTTGAATTTATCTTTTTCTGGTACAATATATTTAAATGTCGGCATAAACAATTGTTTAGTCTTATAATTTATGAATAGGAAAGTATTAATATCTTTTTTAATAGTAAAATTCATTTCATTGATTTGTTATTTTCAAGACATAAGATTTCTTAAGTTACTAAAACTACACTAAAAATTAATCTAAAAGATTAGTACCACACACACCAAAACAAAACATCACTTCACGGCTACAAAAATACATCCATTGCCAATGTTAGGGGCTCATGAAACTGGTGAGTCGGGGGAGTAGAAGACGGTTTCCCTATTGATTTGACTATCAGGTCTTCTGCGAGGGCAACTAATCTTCGAATAAAGTTTGTACGCTTTCCTTTATGCACATGATTTTCCGACTCTTCTTTCCTTTTCATTGTTATTTTCCATGGGTCTAACTTGTTCGCCGAGGTATGTTTCCAAGGCGTTCTCATGGAACATTGTGAGCAAATGTTTCAAAGTGACCTTCTTTCTAGTCTTTCTCACATGGTGCACAAGAAAAATCCAGTCTTTATCACATGGTGACCAAGAAGAATGTAGAACTTTAGTCCTCATAATTTTAGCTATTACCATATTTACTTCAATTCGATCGACCTTTAAAATAATTATTTGTGAGTATCTTCGCATGATATGCTCATTATTGTTAACATCTTCTTCTAAGTAAAATGAAATAATAAACCTACACAAAATAAAATCTTACACATACATCAACCTTAAATTAAAAACAAAGTAAAATTTTACAAATACATCAACCTTAAATTAAAAACAAAGAAAATCTTACAAATACATCAACCTTAAATTAAAAACGATGGAGATAAAAAAACAATCACCTTCACTTAGAAATGATTGTAAACAATGTTTGTATGAAAATCAAGCCGATGAGTGTCGAAGCTGCAATAAGAGACATTAGTGACCACGGGCTTTGGAAGTATTTCTCCTTCGAGGTTCTCCAA
This sequence comes from Impatiens glandulifera, assembly GCF_907164915.1. Lineage (NCBI taxonomy): Eukaryota > Viridiplantae > Streptophyta > Magnoliopsida > Ericales > Balsaminaceae > Impatiens > Impatiens glandulifera. The sequence continues at coordinate 137,291,010 of NC_061862.1, read as the reverse complement.
TGTTTGTGCCTTTTATTCTTACAATACTCATTCAAGTTTTCCGAATTTTCAGAATAAGTATATTTTTCTGACGTTACAATGTTTTTGGTTAACTTCATGAACATATTATCCACAAATTTAGCATCTATCATATGGTTGGTGATGATGCCACGTTTTATAAGCAAGTTGACGTCATCAGATGAGGCAATTAGATGATCTAGGCAGGGGCGGAGTCAGGATTTGAAACCTATTCGGTCTAATTTTTTATTAAAAAAATCTATCTGGGCTAGTTTTGTCGCCCATACCTTTTAGCGACGGGAAATAACTAATAACGACGGTAGAATACCATAGTTATTGATTAAATACATATAGTCTGTAGCCGGGCTACAGCCCGGGCCGGATTGTACTTGGCTCCGCCCCTGGATCTAGGAAGAACACATAATCGCAGTACCTGTATAGTTAGAAGACAATTGTGATATGCTAAAAGTTGCATACAAATAATATGAGTTGAGGTTTAGATGATCATGATGTATGAGCAGTCGTAGGAGTACTTCTTATGGGTTTGTGTTGACACAACTCCAAAGCAATGAAGTTTTTGATTTCAATCTCAAAGTGTTCATCTATAGAAAAACATGGTATCGTCAACTTTCCTCTGTCAAATTCTATGTCAAAAATGCTTCCAAATTTCTTGACCGCCTTCAACATAACGTTGGCTTCCTCTAGCTTTGTGGCGGAGTTCACAAAATAAGAACTAGTAAGATTATCCACATAATCTACGTTCTTGTTGGAGGATAAAATACTGTGGGCAATGTCCAGCAAATGGCACCGGTCATTATCAATATCAATATTAATGTTGGGAATGTTTATGTCCCGCGGTTCAGACATTCCATACTTACAATACAAGAACTGTAGGGTCAGATGTTTGAGTTTCATGTCTGATTCTAGTACTTCATTTGATGAGTCCTTATACGTAGAACTTTTCACGCTGTACAAGATTTGAAGGATGAAAAATGGGATTTGGTTGTCAATTAACAACAGGTCGTTTTGCAACGCATTAATGAATAAGACGTTGGAGTTAATCAATGGGTCATCATGACTGGAAAATATTGTTCGAAACGAACAATCCCATTCCCATAGCTTCCTAAGTAGGTAGTATTCGGTTCTCTCCTCAGCCCTCCTACGAAAAGTAATATTCCTCCTAAATACGTGCCAAGGTTTTCATCAAACTTAAGAAGGAACTCGATAATGAAGCATCCGTCCACCACCAGCATTTGGACGAGCTGTTCATCACTTGGTAAACGTTCGTTAGACCCACCATAACATTTCCTCACTCTCTTTACCTCAGGCATCACGGCTTCAACATAACGGTCCACACTTTGCCCGTTTCGTTGTAGAAAGTGGTTCAAGTAACTAAACTTGTGCTCCTTCAGGGAATCTAGGTGAGGTTTGGCTCGTAGAATTCCTCGTTTCCTTTGCACAATTCTTGGGGTACCTTGAAGATGCATTCCTCAGGGGGTTCCGTATTCTACTTTGACAACATTTCGTCAATACCTTTGATTATTGTTTTCGAATCCACTATTATCTGAATTATTTATGTATGAGATTCAAACTCTTTAATTAATTAGCCATGAAAGTTATTAACTAGTAATCATGAATTAATTTACCTCTATTAGTTGCTCAGGAACATGATCAAATCTTTTTCTAATAGCATCCCATGCTTCCTTTGAACTATTTGAGTTCATGATATCATGAAATATAGAATTGGAGACTCCTTGTTGGATCAAGTACAGAGCTTTCGAGTCTTTCTTTCTCAACTCTGCTAGACGCATCATCCCTAACCCTCTGTATTCGTATCCTTGTTGGACAAGATCCCATAGTTCTAAAGAGAGAAATAATGTTTTCATCTTTTTACTCCATATTTCATATCCTTCTCCATCAAACACCGGAATACCGCCTTCCATCTCCAACTTCTACTCACAGACAGAAACTCAAATTATATTTTTCCATGAATTTTATTTTAGACTATTTATAGTTCTTAATGGGTACCCGTATATTCGTGGGTACCCGACGGTCGAGTTTGGGTTCGGGTATTTTAATTCGGGGTCGGGGTCGGGGTCGGGGTCGGGGTCGGGGTCGGGGATGGGGACTGAAAATGATTACCCAATAGGGTTCACGTTCGGGGATAAGGAATGTGCAAAATCCAAACTCGATACCCGAAATATTAATATTAAATATATATATATATTAAAAATTAAATTGATTTTTCAATTTTCAATTACCATCGTTATAATTTACATTAAATATATTAATTAATTAGTTATACCAACACTCAACCACCAACTCCCCACGCCATAATTAATTTAACTAGCATTTAGCCCGTGCATTTGCACGAGTAATAATATAAAAACCGTGAAAAAAAATTACAGATAACATTTTTTATTTTATTTTAAACCGTTTTAAGTTTATGGGTGGGTCAACCCACAATTCGACCCAAGTATCAATTTACTCAACATCATTATATATTAGTTAGTTAAAAAATTGAACTTATATTAATATTAAAATGTCCCGCGTTTATCAAATTTGGTGTTGAATTTAAAATATAAAGTCTTTGTAGCCTAGTTTGTTAAAGAGTTGTATTTGTTTTGTTAGGTTGCAAGTTCGAAACATACCTCTAACATTTTTTATTTTATTTTTAACCGTTAATTTAAAAACGGGTCAACCCACAATCTGACCTAAGTATCCAAATTAACCACAACTCTCGACCCGGCAATCCAGACACTTTAAAAATTAAGCATCATTATATATATATAGATTTATATTCCCCATAACTCTTAATCTTCCTTTCTTTAATAACAAATTTTTTTCCTCTCTATTCATTTCTTATTTTCAAGAATAACATCACTTATCTCTATTTTGTTTCAACATTTTCTCTAAATTTTTTTGACTTCTCTCTAATTATGGTTGAAGTTAATGAATGTATATTGTTCAACTTCATGTAACTATACAAGTAAGTAATATTTTAATATGTGTTTTTAATATTTAGTATTTAGTATATTTAGAAAATAATAAATAAAAATTCATAATTTAATTGGATAATGGGGTACCCGTCGGGAATCAGGTACCCGCGCGAATCGGGGATGAGATACAAATAGATATACCCGTTGGATTCGAGGTCAGGGATGGGTAATAAAATAAAATTCGGGTTCGGGGATGGGTACTTCATTACCCGACGGGTAGGGTACCCCACTGGTGAAAAACGGGTAAAAAACGAGCGTAAAAACTCTCGGTTTTGACCCTATAACTTTCGGTATAGACACATTACCGAAAGTTTTGGTAACTCTCGCCATCCCTCGGTATTGACTCTTTCGTTAAAAACAATTGGGCATTTACCGAGAGATATCGTAGAGTTTTCGGTTTAGATACCCTAGATTAAAACCGATAGGTAATTGAAAAACTTTCGGTTTTACTCCTTAGGGAAAAACCGAAAGTTTTCTAATTAACTCTCGATTTTTCCTTTTGAAGAAAACTGGGAGTTGATTAGAAAACTTTCGGTTTTACTCATGAGGGAAAAACCGAAAGTTTTCATATAACTCTCGGTTTTTCCCTCATGAGTAAAACCGAAAGTTTTCTAATTAACTCTCGGTTTTCTTCAAATGGAAAAACCGAGAGTTATATGAAAACTTTCGGTTATACTCCTACGGGGAAAACCGAGAGTTTTCTAATTAAGTCTCGGTTTTCTTCAAATGGAAAAACCGAAAGTTTCATATAACTCTCGGTTTTTCCATTTGAAGAAAAACCGAAAAATTTCAATATTACTTTCGGTTTTTTCTTGTAAAATTTTAAAAATATGCTGATTATTTTTCTCGCAACTAAAACCTGTTCAGTCAAACCAATATATAAATAATAAAAGAAATGACACATACATTAAACGATCACATTAAATGATCATTATCATTACAAAATTCACAACCCAACTAATAATCCGAACAATCTGTTATAAATTCAAATCGACACAACTACTAATGAAAACATGTTTTGAATCGAAACAACCAATGAAAACGTACTAGAATTAGCTTGTGGGAGAGGAGGTGGTTGTTGCCTTATAAACAATTCGATTCTCTCCATTCTTGCATTCATTTCTAACTTCTCCCTCTCCATTCTTGTCACAATTTCTTCTTTATGCGCTTGCATTGCTTGAATTGTGTGCATTCTTTCTTCATCCCTCTTCTCTAGTTCCTCCAACTTGAGCGCCATTCTTTTATTCTCTTCAAACAATCGCTCATTGTTTCGTTGTGAACTGTTTCCACTTCGACGATCCTCACGAAAGTGTATGGGCCGGACGCCTGATCCCATTCCGAACACTACCCCGTGTTTTTGTTGTCCGAACACCCTCTCCGTCAATTCAAAATCAGATATTCCAAGTTCGTTACTAAGAACCTCCTCCATCTCAACCTGCACAATTGAAATAAAGTATCATTTCTATAATAAAAAACTAGGCATATTCAATTCACTTACAATTTTCTCTTGCACGTGTTCGTCCGGGACGTGTTCGTCCGGGACGTGTTCGTCCGGGACGGGTGTTGGGTTTTCTTTTGTTGGTTTTGGGGTACGGGTCCTCTTGAATACTTCAATGACAGACGGTGCCCGTCCCATTTCAATCGCCTGTTGAAATAAATGATTTATATTATTAATAACAATCTTTAGATTAAGTTATTACAAATAATTTACTTACCAACTCTTCTTCAATTTGTGCAAACGGTCTACTTCCCGTATGATGTGGGAATTTCAGCTTCTTCCTGTTAATCATATTTGTACTACTGTTTTTCTGTATTTGAAATAAAAAATGAAGTTAGATTAATTAATATCAACTTTTATTTGAATTATGAAACCGTACCTTAAATTTTTCCGTGAAGAAATGGTTGCGACACACAAACTCCCAATCATCTCGATCGTAGTCTGGTGGAGGATTAGCCAGTACCGCCGCCTCGTCTCCTTTGTGGACGCGGATATATGACTTGTTTAAATCTGACCTCCATCTATCCCATATCTTCTTGGCGTGTCCCAATCCGGTCTTTCGAAATGAATCAATGGAACCATTGGTAGCTTCGAATGGATCCTGAAAAAAATAACATTTAAATGTTAAAAATAATTATTTAATGAATAATGTATAATTAAGTAATAATTATTACATTGATAGCAGTCCAAAGTGAATTCAATCGGTCCGCACTTAATGCCTTCCACTTTAGAAGACGGTGTGAGACGGCTGCGGGGTCCCGGATAATCGACCCCACATGTCTAGACCACAGTGTTCTTCCCACGTCAGCGCCGCTTGGCCTCCCATCTCTCTCTCTAAAAGTAAGAGGAATCCTTGTGCCCGCTACCCTCTTAGACAACGCGATATTCTTGTTCTTCCCCCGTCTCTTGCGGGCAGAAGATTCTTCAAAATTATCAAATTCATAATTAGATATGTGAATCAATTGAAACAATAAGTAATTTGTAAACGAGTTACCTGTCGATGATGGGTCGGGAGTGGAATCGTGCTCCTCCTCGTCATCCTCCTCGTTAGGCTCCTCGAGACCCTCGTCTTCAGCCTCATCGTCATCCACCATATCAGTAACGTGCTCTCTATAAACTCTTAGGCCTCCGTAGCCTCAACATCCTCGTCTGTTGAGGGAGCAGTAGCTATCGGGACCACAGCAATAGGTGGTTCGTCTCTAGAAGACGATCCTCGGAGCCTTAAGTTCTCTGATTGGGCAAGTAAGTTCTGGTATGGCTTCGACAATTTGCTCGGTGTTTTCCTCATACTCTTCCAATTTTCTTTACGACCTTCAGACATTCTTAATGCATACCATTAATAAATGAGCGAATAATTGAAATGGAGTAGTAATAAGAACGAATATAAAGTAAAAAACATAAATCTACCTAATTAATTAATTTGAACTATATGTTTGTAAACCGCGGTTTTATTTTTGTCACAATCTTCCAACCGGGTCGGGCTGACATATCAGGGACGTAGAATACTTGTTTCGCTTGACTCGCCAATATATACGGGTCTTGACTTTGGGTTTTAAAATTCGGTTTACATTTACACTTACGAAGCCATATTTATCCATTTTCACTCCTAGTTCCCCCGAGTGTGTATCAAACCACTTACAGTTGAATAAAACAACTCGTTTATGAGAAAAATATTGTACTTCGATTATATCCGTTAAAACTCCGTAGTATGACATAGTTTCAGACCCGTTGTACCCCTCAACAACCACCCCACTATTTTGAGTGGTCAAACCTTCGTCGTGTTTTTCTGTACAGAATTTGTATCCGTTTACTTTACACCAAACATACATAGACGAGTACATACTTTGACCTTCTCCTAAGATCTTGAGGTCTTTTGATATGTCGTTAAATTCTACTAAATGGGCGACCTATATATATACACGAAATGAAGTTGTTAAAATGAATAAAAAGAGTTAGGATATATGGTTTATAATTTACTCACTCGATGCTTGAAATAGGCGCCAAACGTTTCTCCACTAGACTCGTTGTTATTGCAATACTACATATAATCTCTGCAAATAGATCGAATATTAAATAACACACTCTTTAATGCTAATTAGTAACAGCAACATAGAATCTTACATGTAAAAAGGTTCTACTTCGGGGCAACTTTTCAAAATATAAGAATGAGCTGTCACTCGATCGATATAATCCAAGTTGTATATTTTTCCGTTAGATAGCTCTTCCAACGATGCAAATATTGAAATGCCCGAGATTTCAGGTTGTGCATTTTCTTTCTCTTTTTCCTCCATATACCTGGCACATAAACTAATACTCTCATTAACAAGATAGCTCTCGCTTATAGAGGCTTCGGGATGGTTATTATTCCGCAAATATCTTTTCATTGTACCCATGTAATGTTCAAATGGATACATCCATCGATACTGAATAGGTCCTCCAAGCAAAGTCTCAAATGACAAGTGAACCGGGAGATGTATCATGATGTCGAAGATTGACGGCGGAAAAATCATTTCAAATTTGCAAAGTGTCAATGTAATATCCATGTACAATTGTTCGAGGTCCTCTTGAATCAACTCTTTGAAGCACAACAACCGAAAGAAACGAGACAAATTTACTAACGCATCATACACATTATCTAGAAGTAATCCACGAGTTGCTAAAGGATTAAGATATTCCAATAAAATGTGACAATCATGACTCTTTAATCCCAAAATCTTTTTCTCTTCCAAATTTACACAACCGCCGATATTTGAGCAAAAACCATCAGGAAACTTCAGATCTTTCAAAAATTACAAAGACGTTTTTTTATTTTCGGATGTCAAAGTGAAAGGCGCTTCTGGATAATGAACAACTTCTTCATCATTTATAGGATGTAACCATGATTTTATGCATAAGAGTTGTAAGTCTTTACGGGCTTTAGGACCATCCTTAGTCTTCTCTTTCACATTCATTATTGTTCTCAACACGCTATCACAAATATTTTTCTCAATATGCATCACATCCAAATTATGTCTCAATAATAGTGATTTCCAATAAGGCAAATGGAAGAAAATGCTAAGTTTGTTCCAATTGTCTCCCCGCATTTCATGATATATCTTGGTTTTCTTGCTCAGATCCGTACTAAGAATTATGTCTTCTAGGTCTCGTGCTTGCTCGTAACTTTCTTGCCCCGTTAACATTCTAGGGGGCTCTCTATAATCAGTTCGACCATCAAACAACTCTTTATCCCTTTTGTATTTGTGCTTTGGTGGAAGGAAGCGTCTATGACCCATGTAACATTGTTTGGAACCGTGAACCAATCGAAGAGATACAGTGTCGTTGTTACAACAAGGACGGGCGAATTTACCTTTCGTACTCCAGCCTGATAAATTCGCGTAGGCGGGAAAGTCGTTAATGGTCCACAACAACGCCGCTCGCATGTTAAAGTATTGCGAGGTGTGTGCATCAAACATTTTCACACCAGTTTGCCACAATTAATGCAACTCGTCGATCAATGGCTGGAGAAATATGTCAATTGCATCTCACGGACTCTTTGGACCCGGAATTAACATAGATAAAATAAAATTGCTAGAATCCATGCAAGTGGTGGGTGACACATTATAAGTAACTAGAATAACCGGCCAAACACTGTATGATTTTTTCCCATTTGCAAATGGTTGAAACCCAATTCTTGATAAACCCAATCTTACGTTTCAAGATTCCGACGCAAAATCTTTATAATTTTCATCAAAGATTTTCCAAGTTAAGGAATCAGCGGGATGTCTTAACGTATCACTATCAACTCTTCCTTCTTTATGCCATCTCATCATTGGAGCCGTTTTTGTGGACATGTAGAGTCTTTGCAGTCTTGGTATTAAAGGGAAATATCTCAACACCTTTTTTGGAATGAACTTCCCATTTTGCTTCTCTCGAACTGTCCCACTTGTTTGGTCGACTTTCCATCTTGAAAGACCGCAAATTCTGCAAGAATCTTCATTTTTGTCGTCCTTCCAAAATCGCATACAGTTGTTCTTACATGCGTCTATCTTGTCATATTTAAGCCTGATATCAGTAATGAATTTTTTACTTTCGTAGTATGAGTTTGATAATTGAGCGTCAATCGGTAATATGTAGTCTTTAAACAGACGCAGCAACATATCGAACGAAGAATTTGTCCATTGACATACATTTTTTATGTGAAGTAGTTTCAGTAGTGTTGATGATTTCGTTATTCGAGCACCTTCATACAATGGTCGTTTGCAATCATCAAGCAATTTATAAAATCTATACGCATCATCGACTGGTTTATCGTTGTTCGGGACATCATTAACGTTGGAGAACATATCGTTTATAAATTCGTGCATATAACATTCTTCATTGACCTCTTCATTAACTGTATTATTCATCTTCAGTCTCACATCGTTGAATTCCGGCACGGCATCCTCCGACTGATCATCGTCATCATCATCATCATCATCATCATCGAAGTCATCGGCATCTTCATCGACATTGTCATTAACCACTTGAGTAATACGTCTCTTTTCTCCATGAAAATACCAATACTCATAATGAACATTTATTCCATAAATGATGAGGTGAGTCTTCACTTCGTCTATTTCCATAAACGGCATGTTCAAGCATTTCACGCAAGGACATTTCACGGTTTGTCGGGATGTACTCCTAACAGCATACTCGAGGAATTTGTCAACACCTTCCTTTTAATCTGGATGATCTCGACGTAAGGTCATCCATCTTTTATCGGGTACTTCCATATTTATAATAAAATGGAAAACAACCCGCATTATTATTTACTTAAATTTGTCTAAATTAATTAGGCTTACATAATGCTAACATAATTTCTACATATTCTATCATTATCCAACCAAAATTCAATTTAATCTAACATTATCCAACCAAAATTCCACATAAACAAACAATAATAAAACCTAACATAGATCTAACTTAAATCTAACATACATATAATCTAACATTATTTCATTCATACACATTTCAAAACAATCAATTCTAATCCAACATAATTTTATTCATACACAATTCATTCCATATAACAATTCTAACCTAAAATCAAATCTAATTCAAACCCAATCTAATTCAACATTATTTCATTCATACCCATTTCAAACATAATCTAACATAATCTAACATAAATCAAACATAATACCTAATCTAACATAAATCAAATCAAACTTAAATCTAACATGAAAATCTAACATAAATCTAACATTAAACTAACCTAACCATATAATAAACCAACAAGAACTAACCTTGCACAAAATGAGCGACGAAGAAGAGCAGCGGATGTAGATCGACGGGCGGGCAGCGGGAGACTGAAATTCCTAATCCAAACCTAATAACAATAAATCAAACCACAATCAAACCACAATCAAACCAAAATCAAACCAAAACTCTTAATTAAACAAAATCTAACATAAATCTAACATAAATCAAACCTCAATTAAACCACAATCAAACCAACCACAATCAAACCACAATTAAACCAAAACCTAAATTAAACAAAATCTAACCTAAATCAAACCTCAATTAAACCACAATCAAACCACAATCAAACCAAAATAAAACCAAACCCTTAATTAAACAAAATCTAACCTAAATCAAACCAAAATCAATTCCAAAATCAAATCCAATAACACAATCCAATACATATTCTAAGCAATAATCCAACATATTCTAAGCAAAAACAAAATCCAACAACCAATTTCAAAAACCAAATCCAAATCCAAAATCAAATCTAAAATCAATTCCAAAATTTAATCCAATAACCTAATCCCAAACTTATAACCTAATCTAACAATGATATATACATAATCTAACAATAACCCAATCTAACCCAAATTCAAAACATAATCTAACCTAACCTAATCTAACATTTAATCAAACAAGATAACAATAATATTGAAAAACAATAAACTAACCTTATCTTCAAGCGGCAGGCGGCGATGACTAGCGACAGGGCAGCAGGGAGGCGTCGCGCCTTTCTTCAATGGGCGGTGTCTTCGGAAGGCGGAAGGGCGTCTTCAATGGCCGGCGTCTTCGTCTTCAATCTGAAGGGTTGAAGGCGGCATCTTCGGAAGAAATGGGGCGGCGACTGAAGGTGGAGAAGACGTCTTCGTTGAATGGTTAAAGGCGTCGATCTATCGTCGGCGTCTTCTATCGGGCTTCGTCTTCGGCGGCGTGAATTGAAGGCGGCGCGGAAGCGGAAGAGAGCGGAAGAAGAAAACGGGGAAGAAGAAAACGGGGAAGAAGAAAAGGGGAAAGAAAGGGATATATTTTTTTTAATAGGTTAATTACCGAAAGTTTCAGCCCTGTCCGCTTTAATTTCACTCAGCAATCGGCCTCTTTCCGCATCCCTCAATCGGATTTGCTCCATTTCTAGCGTCATATTTCTCACCTCTTCCTCACGTGCCGCAATTTCTGTTTGTGCTAGCAAATTCTGGTAACACCGAGACAGTTTCCCCGGTGTACGTCGAAGACTATGCCATTACTCACCCATCCTAAATGTATTTCATATATATATATATATTAATCAAACAAAATAACCGTAACCTAAATCTAATATAACTTAAATCAAACACAATAACAAATCTAACAAAATCATATATATTTAACAAACTAACCTAAATCTAATCTAAACAATAACAAATCTAAATCAAACTACCAAACAAATAATCTAAACTAGCCTAAATCTAGATAATATAAACTACATGATAAGAAATCTAAATCTAATAATAAACAACAACAAAAAAACAAATCAATCTAACCTGAACGCGAGAAGACAAAGAAGAGAAGCGACGGTGGAGGCGGCGGCTGCGGCGCGGAAGAGAGAAAGGAGAGAGTCGAATGAAAAAGAGAAGGGTTAGGGTTTGTATTTATAGAGGTAGTTACCGAAAGTTTTCATATTACTTTCGGTTTTGATATTAATAAAAACCGAAGGTTTATTGAAAACCTTTCGGAAATAACCATCACCAAACTTAGAATTATTTTTAATTGTTTTGGGATGAGTCAAAACCGAAGGTTCATTGGAAAACCTTCGCAACAAAGAATTTCAGAAAAGGTAAAACCGAAAGTTTTTTGAATAACTTTCGCAATAAAGAACTTCAGAAAAGGTAAAACCGAAAATCTTTGAATAACTTTCGCAATTAAAAATCTCAGGAATTGCAAAACCGAAGGTTTTTTTAAAACCTTCGCAATTAACCCACATCCAACACTTAAAATTATTTTTGGTTTTTTGGGAAGGTAAAAACCGAAAGTTTTACAAAGAACTTTCGGTACTAATTAGTAAAACCGAAGGTTTTACACCCCTCTCGGAATCTTTTTTTAATACCGAAAGATTTGTTCATCTCGAAAGTATTTAGGAGAGTTTTATAAAACCTTCGGTAAAAGTCAATTTTTTACTAGTGCCCGTTGTCACCCTAGTTCTTATAGTTAATTGATGCATGAGATCGTTTAATTATACTTTGTTGGAAACATGGAATTTTAGTTATTTTAATAATTTCTTTGATTTGGAGTTAGGAAAAATTAAGTTATTACTGAAAAAGATTTAAAAAGATATTATTTAATTTATATTTTTATATAAAAATAAATTTAATATATTAATTGATAAATTAATTAATCTAATCCCCTCTTGATAAATTAATTAGGTAAGAATATATATTTATCTTACACTTTCAAACAATATTTGAATATATAATTTATTGGGACAATAAAACTCTTAATTATTTTTTATATAAATGGCGTATAATATATTAAATTAAATTAGTAAATTAATGATTTAAAATATTTACTTTAACACAATACAATTACTCACAATTTATTATAATTTGAATAATAATAATTATTAAAAATCATTTTTATTTCATAATAAGTAGGAGAATTTTTTTTTATGCATTTAATGTTATTAGATTTATTATTAGGTTGATGTATTAAATGTACTTAATAATGTGTTTACTTATCTTATTATATTAAGGGATTTTATTTATTCGATTAAAAATTTCTTGATAACTAAACGTTAAAATTAAGTAACAAACTATGATCATATATATTTCATCAGGAAGGGATTATATTTCTTTATATAAAAAATTTAGAAACTAATATAGAAAGTAATTGCTGCACAAAAATGATCAATTCTTTATTTAATTTTTAAAAATATTTTAGAAAATGATTATGATCTAAAACAATACCCACTTCAATTTAAAATATTTTTAAGTAGAAATTTAACTCGAAAAATATATTCTCATTCTTTGTTTAATCTTTACATTGGTTACAAGTGATAAAAGATTTAGATGTGAGAATGTGAAAGATTGAGTTTAAAAATAAATTATCATCAGACCTTAGGCTCAAACGAATTATTCTAAAAAAATTTAAAGAGATTAAAGGATATTGATATATTAAAATGTGTTTAACTTTCAATTAATTGCTAGTCAAATGTGCATAAGAAACAATTCCAAGTGGAGTTTGGTGATATGTTTACATCATTCTTATCTTGTAATTAATGTTTCCTTAGATGGGATGACATATTTTTGGTGATTTGTACCAAAGTTTTTTCTTTTATATATTTGTTGATGGAGAGGTTTAGGGTTTGAGACCTATTAAAACGACAAACAAAAACAAAAAGTAAAATCTTTAGTTTTCATCTTATAGTATAATATTTATTTACTATAAGTTGTTTGGTTTAACTTCTTAGACTTCCTTCCAACCGGATTTGTAGTTGGTGTTAAATCTAAATCCTGGTGTTGTTGAAAAAAACCCAACATTACATAGGGCGTTTGGTCTCGTTGCTAGACACCGTGATTGTTGGTAAAAGAAAAAAAAGCCTAGAAATATTAAGGTTGAACTCGAGCTTGATTATAAAATTGAGCTACTCGAATTGACTCAAGATCGATAAAACTGAGTTCGGGTCAAGCTTTGACCAAGCTACTCATGACCAATTTGACTCGTTTACATTTTATTACTACGACCTGTCTCAAAACTTTCCCAAATTATGGGACTTAGAGCTAAATGTCTAAAAAACATTCAATGGAATGTGAAATTAAAGATTAGTTTTAATGAAATTTATTTATTTTTTCTTTTAAAGGATAAAATATTTTAACTCTATTAAGTCTGTATATTGGGATTTTTTTACAAGCATAGTAGAGTACAAAATGAACCGAAAACAAATATGAATCATTTTACAAACTAATTAATAATCGGTAATATTAAAACAACTATACACACAAACAAAAAATGTAATGACATACCGATGAAAGCGATGGAAGAAGAGTTAGATATAGATGCTTTTGGTGTAGTGGATTCGTGAAAGCTCGTTCATGTATGATTCACCGTATCTAGTTATGGCCGGTGAGCGAGAAGAGTTAGATATAGATACTTAAGACTATCTGTAACGACATCCACATAAAACCATTACATATAACAATTTTGGGGAAAAACGGAAGACGTGATATTTGTAACGGTTCTGTGAGAATGTCGTTACAGATAGTCTTAAGTATCTGTAACGACATCCTCATATAACTGTTACAGATAACAATTTTGGAAAAAAGAAACGGAAGACATGGTATCTAAAATGGTTATACAAAAAAGCGTTACTGATACCTTTAAGTATCAGTAACGGACCCAAGGTAGCCTAGTGGTAAAAGTTGGCTTAAGAGACCAAAATGTCACGGGTTCGATTCCATTTGGAAGCGCTTTGAGGTGAAGTGGAGGCCCATGGTTGTGGGGTGTTATGCTAGTTCTCTTTTAATTCCCAAAAAAAAGTATCAGTAACGGTTCTTTGTATATAACCGTTATTAATACCTTTATTTCAAAAAACGAAAAAAACATGGTATTTGTAACAACTCTATGCTAATAGCCGTTACCGATATTGTATATCAGTAACGGTTCTTTGTATAACCGTTACTGATACATTTATTTCGAAAAATGGAGAAAAAATACGGTATCAGTAATCACTAGTAGAAAAAGAGGTATCAGTAAGAACGAAAACCGTTACTGAAAGCATCAAAAGACGTTACTGATAAGTATCTGTAATGGCAAATAAAACTGTTTCCATTCGTTACAGACACGCTCGTCACAGAAACTTCTCAGGCATCAGTAACGACTTTCGAAAGCCGTTACTGATAGTCATTGGACAACAGTAACGGTACTAGCCGAGGTAAAACCGTTACTAAATGTATTGGATATTAGTAACGGTTTTCGAAAACCGTTACTGATAGTCGTTGGACAACAGTAACGGTACTAACCGAGTTAAAACGATTATTGTTGTTCAATGACTATCAGTAACGGCTTTCGAAAGCCGTTACTGATAGTCATTGGACAACAGTAACGGTACTAGCCGAGGTAAAACCGTTACTGAATGTATTGGATATCAGTAACGGTTTTCGAAAACCGTTACTTATAGTCGTTTGACAACAGTAACGGTACTAATCGAGTTAAAACTGTTATTGTTGTTCAATGACTATCAGTAACGGCTTTCGAAAGCCGTTACTGATATCTGAGAAGTTTCAGTCACGGTCTTTGTTTTGTTAAACCGTTACATTATAGTCACGGTTTTTTAATGCATAAAACCGTTACTAAGTAATAATCGTTTTTTATATATATTTCATATTAATTTGTACCTATATAAACCAATAACCAAAAACCACAATCATCAATAACCAAAACCACAATCATCAATAACCAAAACCACAATCATCAATAACCAAAAACCACAATCATCATTTCAAAACAACAATAATCCACAAACTACAATCATATCTTAAATCCACAAAAACTATTAATTAACGTACTTCAAATAATACAAACATTTCAAAAACTATCTAAACCTTCAACTAACCAGAATTCAAGTGGGAGGGGCATCATCACCAGTCGAAGGGGCATCATCTCTAGTGGGAGGGGCAGGTGGACGTGTAGGGCGAGCATCGGGAATCATGGATAATAAGAAGTTCATTGTCTCCCTCATCTCAAGCATCTCATCCCGCATTCTATCACGCTCTTCAAATGATTGTTGTCTCTCCCTTTGAGCTTCTTCACGTTCCATTTCACGCTGCCTTTGAGCTTCTTCACGCTCCATTTTACGCTGCCTTTGTGCTTCCTCACGCTCCATTTGACGCTCGAGTAATGCTTCTTCGCGCTCTCTCCGTGACTAAAGTTTCTCCGCTTCACGCTTCTCTCGCATTCTTTGTATCTCCTCAAGTAAAACTCGGTTTTCTTCACAGAAATGTTGCATGTCATTGCGCGGTGTGCTAGAACCCCCACGAGCATCTGCTCTAAAATATGTAGGTGTCACACCTGAGCTCATACCCACGACTCGCCCATGTCCCTGAGACCTGAATGCATACTCAACCAAATGCAGGTCATTCCTAGTGGGGTCTTCTTCTATAGCAGTTCGCAAGGCAGTCTACAAACATAAATTACCTTTGATTACATACACAAAATAAATGAAACTAATAAACACGACTTACCACTTTTTGTTGAATAATAGGGGGGACCTCCGGATTTGGATCTTGTAGAGTTGGTTTCTTTGTATGAGTGTGGAGAAATAATTCAGCAAAATTAGGCAAGATACCAGTAGTCTTCTCCTGTACAAATTTAATAATTGATAAAAACGTAATAACATTATAAACTTTGTTATTTAATGATAAAACGAACCATTTGCCTCTCCACTTGCGAAAATGAGATGTTGCCCGCATGATTCTTGTACACAACACGCGACCTATTTTAGACATTCACATTACTTGTTTTCTGCAAATAAGAAAACATTTGTGTTTAATGAATGATTAATGTAAGAGCTATTTATAAAAATTAACTTACCTTGAACTCCGGAGTGAGAAAGCGATGATCAAGAAGATAATGCCAATCACTTAGTTTGATCTCGGGAGGGGGATTTGCCCTAATCGCTTCCTCGTTACCTTCACGAGCTTTAACGTACAAGGTGTTCCATTTACATCTCCATCTATCCCATAATTTGTTAGCTTGAAATAAACCTTGTTTGCGATAGTTGTTGATGTCCTCCCCCACAGCCACGAAAGGATCCTAAATAGTCAACATTAAAATACTATTATAGATTGTGATGAATATATAAAAATTAATAATATAAAAAGTTACCGTGATATCCATCCATATGTGATCTAGCTGTGTAGAGCTCAGGTCCGACCAACGCAAAGTCCTGTGAGGTAGTGCATTGGAGTCTTGAATGACACTCTCAATATGCCTCGACCACGCTGTCCTATTCTCGCACATGAGCTTACCATCTACCGGGTTAAAATGAAGAGTCATCTTTTTCCCCGCTTGCAATCTACCAACTGCTGTATTTTTGTTCTTACCCCGTCTCCTCCTCGAAATAGATCCTAAAATTAAACACAAAATTATATAGGATCATAAGAAAATACTTAATCAAAACCGGTACCTCCATCTTGCTCCTCAGAAGGGGGTTGTGTCTCATCATCATCATCGAGGTTAGTGTTTGGCACACTATCAATGTTCATTACATCATCAAGGTCCAAATCAATTTCCCCGATAGAGTTAAGTAGTGTCAAAGGGTCTTCTAAATGATCCTCGGTCCTCTGTACAAGGTCATTTAGTGCGCTGCTTAAACCCTTACCTTGTATTCTTTTAGGTGCCATGATAACTGAAAATATTGAATGTAATGTTTATAAGAAAAATTTACAAGTAACCCTTCATAGAAATTAATTCAACCTTAATTAGAGTAACGGGGATTTATTGGTGTCACAATTTTTCATTCAAGCCTTGATGGCATATCTGTAGAGTAAAAGACTTGTTGTGCTTGACTTGCCATTATGAATGGTTCATTTAATTGAGTCTGTAGAATTTTGTTGATATTTATACTAACATAACCATATTTATCAACTTTAATGCCCCGATCTTTGTGATGAACATCAAACCATTTGCATTTGAAGAGATTCACTCGTCTTCCACAAAAGAATATCACTTCTATGATTTCATTGATCACTCCATAGTAGTTAATAGTCTGAGCCCCATTATTACCAACAACCAAAACTCCGCTATTTTGGGTGGTCAAACTCTCGTCATGTTTTTCAGTGTTAAACTTGTACCCATTTATTTTGCACGAGTTATATTTCTTTGCATACAATGTAGGCCCACGTCCTAAAATTTTAAGATTCGTTGTCCTATCAGATTGATCGGTTAATTTCCCCACCTATTAATTAGAAATTATTGTTAAACTAATTGTCATATACTAAAAAAAGAAATTATTGAGACGATTACTTACTCTTTCTTGGAGATATCTAACATATTGTTTATCCCGAACTTCATTGGAAATATTAGGAGGGCATGATTGAACGAAATCGTTGCGCAAATGATAGATTAAATTATTACTTAAATCATACCTCATAATGAAATTAATGGACTTACTTATAATATTCTTTAGCTTCGCAACAATTTTTTAAGATGTACCAATGAGCACGCTCACGATCACCCGGTTGATATGTGTAGACTGTTCCATTAGATAAGTCTTCCATAGCGATGAATATGGAGAATGTTGTACTTGTATGTATCGATTCATCTTCTGACTCGTGATCGTCCAAATATCGGGCACACATGCTCATACTCTCATTCAAAAGGTAGCTCTCGCTGATTGAACCTTATGGAAAGTTCCTGTTCCTAAGGTATTTCTTCAGTGTGCTCATATATTGTTAAACTATACACATCCATCGATACTGAACCGGCCCTCCAAGACAAGCTTCAAAAGCTAAATGAACTGGCAAGTGCACCATTATATCAAAACAAGAAGGTGGAAAGATCTTCTCCAATTTGCAAAGTGTCAAGACAATGTCGCCATGTAGTATTTCCAATTGTCCGCGTTGTAAATTTTTTTGGCAAAGCAACCGAAAGAACCTTTCTAAATTCACCACAACATCGTACACATCATCGGGAAGTAGGCCACGTGTAACTAATGGAATGACATATTGTACTAAAATGTGACAATCGTGACTCTTCAATCCTGGATTTTTTTTCTCCTCCATGTTTACACACGCCCCTATATTTGAACAAAAACCATGGGGCATTTTAATATCTTTCAAAAACTGGCATAAACGTTTATTGTGTTCTGAGGACAATGCATAGGGGGCCGGCAGACACTGAAGAACACCATCAACTTCAACCGGGTGTAAGGAATGTTTTATGTTCATTATGACCAAATCTTTCCTTGCTTTAATTTCATCCTTGGTATTTTCTTTGAAATTCATTAAAGTTCCCAACAAACTATCACATATATTCTTCTAAATATGCATTATATCCAAATTATATCTCAACATCAAAGATTTCCAGTAAGGCAATTGAAAGAATATACTGAATTTGTTCCAATTATTACCTCGGGATTCATGAATAACTTTTGTTTTCTTGGGCAAGTACTTTGTCAAACAAATTTCCTTTAGATCTCGTGCCTGCAATTAAATTTCAGAACCCGATAGTAGTATAGGAGGACCTCTATGCTCAGTATGCCCATCAAACGTATCGGTCTCTTTGCACCATCGATGATTAGACGGGAGGAATCGTCGATGATTCATGTAACACTTCTTCTGGCAATTTGTTAACCTCAAAGACGCAATGTTCTGATTACAAGACGGACATGTCAATTTTCCTTTGTACTCCATCCAGACAAATTTGCATATGCCGGGAAATCATTAATAGTCCACATAAGAGCTGCCCGTAAATTAAAATATTGTTTTCTTCTTGCATCGTATGTCTTCACACTAGTATTCCACAATTTCGTCAACTCTTCAATAAGTGGATCAAGAAATATGTCAATACAATCTCCGGGACTTTTTGGTCCTGGAATGAGTATTGAAAGAAGAAATTGTTTTTGTCCATACATGTGGTAGAAGAGACATTGTAAGGGATGAAAATAACTGGCCAAATGCTGTATGATGTTTTTCCGCTAGCAAAAGGTTGAAAACCATCACTTGCCAAACCAAGTCGCACATTTCGAGGTTCTGTTGAGAAATTTGGGTACAAGTTATCAAAGATCTTCCATGTCATTGAATTAGCAGGATGCCTCAACACATCATCTTCGGGATTGTTATATTTATGCCAAGTCATGCATGGAGCAGTTTTGGAACACATGTATAATCTTTGCAACCTCGGTTTTAATGGAAAATAGCGCAGCGACTTATTGGGTATATACTTACCATTCACCTTTGTTCGAATTGCACCATTAGATTTATTGACATTCCACCTAGAAAGCCCACAAACTTTACATTGCTGTAAATCCTTATCCTCTTTACAAAAAAGCATGCAATTATTCTTACACGCGTCTATTGTTTTGTACGATAGACCCATGTCTTTAATGTATTTCTTGCATTCATAATACGAATTTGGTAGTTGATTATGAATTGTCAGTATTTCCTCCTTCAATAAACTCAACAATAAATCAAATGACGTGTTTGTCCACTGACCTACATTCTTTATGTGAAGAAGTTTAAGAAGAGACGAGGCTTTGGAATGCGAGAACCTTCATACAAAGGTAGTTTCGAATCATCCAACAATTTGTAAAACGTCTTAGCATCATCAACGAGATGCTCATTTTCACTCGGATGTTCATTATCATTGTTGAAATTACGGTACAAATAAGCAATAATATCTTCCATTAGATGATCCTCACAAACTTCAACAGGTTCGTCTTCAATGATATTAGTCTCGTTATTTGGTGGTGCATTGATCGGTTCGTCTTCAATTTCATCATCTGATTCATCTTCCTCCACATTCTCAGTAACAACATTTACATTTTGACGTCCAATTCTCCTTTCACCGTGAAAATACCAAAAACCATAATTTTGTCTTATTCTGAATACAATCAAATGGGATCTAACCACACTCTTATTCTCATATACTCGATTTGCACACCTTACACAAGGACATGCAATCGATGATCTATCGTAGATCTTTCAGCAAATTCTATGAATTTGTCAACCCCCTCAATATATTTAGGATCGGTACGAAGTATAGTCATCCATGTTTTGTCTGGGATTTCCATCTAACCTAACATACAAATTAATAATCCAATAACCTAACATCAATAATCAAACATACAAATCATTTATTAATCTAATAATCCAAACATGCAATAATCCAAAACCTGTTTTTATTGATAATGATGGTGATTTGAACACATATTTATCACGCTTGATTTTGGGTCGAACAGTGTCACCATTGTGTGTATCTGTAGTGGAGAAGTCATCATTTACTAAAGAAAAGATACCACTACTTACATACCCAACTCAAGAAAGTATACTACCACCACAACTTACTCAAAAATTTGTACCACCTGTTGTACCCTCGGAATTCTTTGTTGAAAGTCAAAATGAAGCCAGAGAAAGCTCTTTGCCTCACATCCCACTTACTCAGGACTTGCATGTTAATAGTGGTGAAAAAGCATCAATACTTATACAACCAAGTGCAAGAAGATCATCATTGGGTACACCAACTAGTGCAAGAAAGGCATCAATGGGTACACCAACTAGTGCAAGAAGATCATCAATGGATACACCATCTAGTGCAAGACGATCTTCAATGGGTACACCATCGACAGACCCGACAGACACATCACCGCCAGACCCCACATTTGCGATGTCATTAACTAGTGAAACCGTATTGGAAGTCGGTTCGTTGTTTGAAAATAAAAAAGAACTTCAACTTGCTCTATATAAATATGCGATGACCAATCATTTTGAATTCAAAGTGGAGAAGTCAAGAAAAAATCTTTGGGAACTCAAATGTTTGGATGAGACATGCAAGTGGAGCTTGCGGGCTGTGAAAGGTAAGTTTTCTGAGATGTTTGAGATCCGTAAATTTGAGCAACAACACTCATGCTCAGTTTTGTCGAGGCGCAAGAAAAAAATGCAAACACCAACATGGGTTATTGGGCAGTGTGTGAAGAGCAAGTACATGGACCATCATCATAACCACTTGCCTAAGAAAATAATTGAAAACATGCAGACAACTTATGGGATATTTTTGACTTATAATAAGGCATGGAGGGCAAGGGAAAATGCTTTAATAGCTGTGCGAGGAACGGTAGAGGATTCCTATGGAATACTGCCATCATACCTTTACATGTTGGAGAAGTGTAATCCTGGTACCATAACCGACATACAGACAGACGAGCTTGGCCACTTCAAGTATATGTTCATGTCCCTAATCCTCTCAATTAGGGGTTTCAAATCCTTTTGTCATCCTGTATTATGTGTTGATGCTAGTTTTCTTAAGCACAAGGTGGGTGGTCAATTATTGGTGGCTATTGCATTGGATGCGAATGAGAAACTATATCATGTCGCATTCGGCGTTGTTGATTCAGAGAATAATAACTCCTGGACTTATTTCATGCAAAAACTGAGAGACGCAATTGGATTAGTTGATGATCTCGTCTTCGTATCCGACAGACACCCAAGTATCGCTAATGCCTTGTGTGCTGTTTTTCCAGAAGCAGACCACGGTGCGTGCACATATCACATAAAGATGAATATTGTGGCCAAATTCAAAAGTGATAAGTGTCATGCGGAGTTTGATTCGGCTTCAAGGACGTACACTATCCACGAATTTAATCAGTGGTTTGACAAGATCAAGGTTAAGGATCACAGGATTGCTGCCTATTTGGAAGAAATTGGGTTCCAAAGATGGAGTAGAGCATTTTTTCCCGGTAAGCAATACAATCAACTCACAAGCAATTATGCTTAGAGTTTCAATAGTCAGAGCAGGGAAGACAGAAAGTATCCCATTTCAGAAATGGCTAAGTATTTAAGATTCACAATACAACATTGGTTTAACGATAGAAGAGAAAGAGCGTCTAATCATGAAGAAGTTTTATCTCCAAATTATGAGAAGGTGTTACGTGAGGGATTCGAGAAGGCCAGATTCTATACAGTCCAATCGCTTAACCGATTCGAGTTTTATGTGCATGACAATCAGTCTCATTTCAAAGTCAATTTGAAAGACATGAACTGCACTTGTAGAGTATTCGAAGTTTCGGGTCTTTCTTGTACGCATACAATGATTGCTGCCCGTAGTCGGAATTTGGTTTCTTATGACTTCTGTTCAAGGTATTAATATTTAGCTCACGTGTTCATTCTGTTTAACCAATTAATAATTCGTTATATTTTCCCTGCACACAGGTATTACACAACTGAATGTTGGATAAATTCATATGCCGAGACATGTTATCCTCCTGGTGATGAATAAAATTAGGATGTTCCCAAACATATCAAGCAACGTTCGTGTCTTAAACCAAATGTAAAGGTTAAGAAAGGCATGCCACAAACAAATCGTAGGTCATCCCAGGGTGAGGTCCGTAAGGTCCCGAGACGATGCAGCTCATGTGCTAGGCTAGGACATAATAGGGCAACATGCAAAGCAGTGATGCCTGCATCATCTACTGCAAGAGCTTCATCATCTAAGCAGCATGAGTCATCATCTCAACAATATGAACCTTTAGCTTGATAGATACTATGTTGTAATATATGTTGTTAATTGAACTATGGTACTGGTAAGATACTATGCGTAAGATACTATGTTGTTAATTCAGGTTTAAAGTTTATGTTGTATGTTGTAGTAGTAGTATATGAGTAGGGAAACGATGAGTAATAACTTAGCGAAACGCTGAGTACTTAGCGAAACGCGAGGTACTTAGCGAATCGGGAGGTACTTAGCGAAACGACAAGTACTAACTTAGCGAAACGAAGAGTACTAACTTAGCGAAACGATGACCCTAACTTAGCGAAACGAAGAGTCAATTCGAGGTTATCTTTTTTGTACGTTGAAGGGTCAATTCAAGGGTTACACTTGTTTTTTACGTTGAAGGTTTTCTGCAATTCAAGTTCAAAATTCAATACATCAAAATAATTTATCATCCAACTTCAAAAATATTCATCAAGGTTTACAATACATCAAAATAAGTTATCCAATTTACACAATTTACTTCAAAACAATGTTTACACTAATGTTCGATAATCTGATGGAATAACCTGACCGCCATCTTCTGCCTAAAAAACTACATGTTTTCTGAGGTCACATTGTGCACGGCTTGATTAACGCTCAAGTGTTCCATATACATTAGCGTGAATACCCTACAGTCCCCGCTCTATGTTGCCCGTGGGACTTCTCCAACCTTAGCTGCAGCGGTTTTCACTTTGGGGTGTGGTAACCATTTGTAAGTCATTGGTTGGATGGGACCTTCAAAGTTGAATTTAGGATACCTTACCCTCTCACCAGGAGTGATTGTCTTTGCGAATATATGTGGAATTATGTCGCAGAAGGGTTTCAAATAAGGATCCAGATTCTTATAAAGATACGCATCACAGTCGTACACGTCAATGCGGTACTTTTGAAGACGTGCTACACACAAAATCCAGTGTCGCTGGTTCATGTTCACAAGCATGTAGACATCGTCAATTGTTGACCATTCGGGCATATATCTATGTGGTGCGCCCATATAATAGTCTTTGAATTCGGCGACTGGATAGTTTGCAGGATCCTTAATAAAAGTCCTGTGCTCTCGCCTGATTCTATCCGACAATACGCAATCCCCTATTGCCACATGCGAATTTTTATATGTCTTGGGATAATCGGAAATCCTTTTTTGCAATAGATGGCAAAATGCATCGATTTCCTGCACAATGGGAGTATACAACATACATTCAGTATATATAAAACAACATTAACTAAATATTAAGCGAAACGATAAGTACTAAGCGAAACGATAAGTACTCAGCGAAACGATAAGTACTCAGCGAAACGATAAGTACTAAGAGAAACGATGAGTACTCAGCGAAACGATTAGTACTCAGCGAAACGATAAGTACTCAGCGAAACGATAAGTACTAAGCGAAACGATGAGTACTCAGTCACATCCGTGGTCTGTAGGGCAGTCTTTACATCGATCGATGTGTTTTTCCTGTTGGAATGATAGAGTAACAACCTTTGGCGTAGAGGGTCATTAATCTGATTCCTTCTGGCGAATTTAGGGATAAAGTTTTCGATGACCTCAAACGCCCACACTTGAAGTGCCAATGCGAACCCATATATGTTATATGCAAAAGGAGCATAAGGATCTTCAGCCTTCTCCTTCTTCTCAAAATATGAGGTACTGAGATGTTTCATGTTCTTGTTTAAACCCTTGAGGGTGGCTCTAAAGGTGACCTTCCCCCATGGATATTGGAGGAAAGTGCCCTTGTCTTCCACCATGTTGAGTATTTTTGGAAATATAACTCTTTTTGGGTCAAATGTGAATAGGTACTGGCAAATCAGGCATACCAGCCCCATCTTGAATGCATCTTCCTTGTCTTTGCATTTGAAAAAAGCTTTCTCCAAGTCGCACATTTTCACACTCATGCTCCCTTTAAAATATTTCACCGAGAGAGGTGGACAACAACGCAATTTTTCTTGGTCCAACTCAGGAAAAATGCTGAAACATAGGCCGGTAACCAACGCATACTCCTTCATACCAAATACAAGCTTTTGCCCAATCACTATGAAAGTTATCTCCTTGGAGTTTGAGCTTAACCTCCTCATCAACATATGATGTACAATAGTTCCTGAGAACTGCAAGAGGGGGGCTGTGAATAATGATCTGAACTGGGTATTGTACACACTCTCCAAAAGATCCATTTCCTCGAACTTATTAACAATCTTCTTCAGGGTGAGGGCACTTTTCCACGAAATCCGACCAGGAAACTCAGTAACTGTTATTTCTGCCATCTACAAAAGGAACAACATCATCAAAAATGTAAGAACAAACACATACACCATAAGAACTTAGCAAATCGGGAGGTACTTAGCGAATCGGGAGGTACTTAGTGAATCGCTAGGTACTTAGCGAATCGTGAGGTACTTAGCGAATCAAGAGGTACCTAGCGAAACCGTTAACTGAACATAATACAACATTAATCATACATAACTAATCAGAAACAAACAATAAAACTTAACATGCAAAAACCCTAAACAAAAAATCTGAAACAAACACCTAAACTTAACATGCAAAGACCAAAATCCATAAACAAAAACCAGAAAATGATCGGCCACCACTAGGTATTTAGCGAATCGCTAGGTACTTAGCGAATCGGGAGGTACCTAGCGAAACCCTAATGGCAAAAAAATATACTAAACAGAAGACAACAAAAATGGACCACACGTTTCATAAACTAATAAAAACAACGAAAAAGACAAAGAAACACTTAACATGCATTAACACTTAACATGCAAAAACCGAAACTCATGAACAAAAAAGAAAAAAATGATCGGTAGGGAGAAGAATGAACAAACCTTAATGACGAACGAGAAGAAAGCAGAAATGATCGGCCTTGACAAGATTCAGTGAAGAGACAATGGGTTAGAGAGAGAGTCGGGCGGTTGAAATGAAATGTTCTGAAATTTTTAAATATATAAGGTATAGCGCGTGTGCGTACGCACGTCTCTTCAACTTCCGTAGCGAGTCGGGAGGTACTTAGCGAATCGGGAGGTACTTAGCGAATCGGGAGGCACTTAGCGAATTGCGAGGTACTTAGCGAATCACGAGGTATTTAGCGAATCGCGAGGTACTTAGCGAATCGGGAGGTACTTAGCGAATCGCGAGGTCAACGAGCTCCAGCTAAGAGAGGATGGTTTGAATACATTTTCGCTACTATATTTGTTTAATAACGAAATCGAATTCAAATCATTCTCCTAGCTAGAGCTTGTAGTACTTAGCGAATCGTCAAGTACAAAATTTTTTATTGGTTTCATAGGTAATCTATCTCGTTTGACAAGGTATCAACAACAAAGTCATGGTTTTGAAGAGAACCTGTGTTAGTAAAATAAACCTTATAATTTTACATGGAAACATTTAGATTCTTCAGAAAAAGCCTTTGAAGAAGCTATCATTGAACTCCAGATAAGTGAAAATTGTTTGAAATTTATTTCTTTAGCTTCATGACTAACGAAATCAAAGTCAGCCAATCTTTGCTTATCTGGAGGTCAATGATAGATTCTTCAAAGGCATTTTCTGAAGAATCTAAATGTTTCCATTAATGTAAAATTATAAGGTTTATTTTACTAACACACGTTCTCTTCATAACCATGAAGTGATGTAGATACCTTGTAAAATGAAGTTCATGATTAACTATAAACAACAAAAAATCTTGACACTTAGCGAATCGCGAGGTACTACTTAGCAAAACGGTAAGTCCGTAGCGAAACGGTAAGTCTGTAGCGAAACGGTAAGTCCGTATAGAAACGGTAAGTCCGTAGCGAAATGGTAAGTCCGTAGCGAAACGGTAAGTCCGTATCGAAACGGTAAGTCCGTAGAGAAACGGTAAGCAGATCTGAAACGGAAACACATACGCTCTTATCAGAGATTTTATGCAAATATGAACAAATAACAAATAATAACCTAACGAAATGCTCAAACATGAACCAATATGAACCATATAACAAATAAGAATCAACAAATACGACCAAATATGAACCAGAACGAAATATGAAAAGGTTTTTGAAATGAAGAAAATGTAAACATGAACATAACTATTTATCAGATCTGAAATGAACATCTACCTCGACGACCTTCAAATAGTTAGAATCGGAGACCTGCATACCCTAAACCCTAGAATCAGAAACCTGCATGCAAAATAGATTTAGGGTTAGATCTTGTAAATCCGCAATAGATAAAAACATAAATGAATTAGTTAGGTTAGAAGAGCTTGTAAATCTGTATAGATTTGTATGAAGTGAAGGAAACTTCGTCACCGTCATCGCCGACGGCCGCCGTCGTCGCCGGCCGCCGTGAAGTGAAGGAGAGAACTGGAGAAGAGAGAGAAAGAAAAATAAGGAAATGAAAATATTTGAGTATTTATACAAACCCCTAATCCACTTCGCGAAACACAAAGTCACTTAACGTTTCGCGACAAGGGCAAAATCGTATAAAAAAAATAGAGCACCACGAGCGCAAAAAAAATAACAAATTACCATTAGATCAAATAACCTCGTCTTTGAGGTTATTTGATCAAATTTCCCAACAATGGAGGTAAACAATTGAAAGAATTTAGAAAAACTTCTTACCATTTTTATCTATTTTCTATTTAAATTTTTTATAACATGCACTAGACAAAAATTAAATAGTGTAAGGATTAATTTATTTGTTGGTCAATTGATGTACTATGATTTTAAATTCTGAGTCAATATTTTAAATCATCATATTAAGCTCTTATTATGTTAAAATTTAGTAAATAATATATATATATATAGTGGCGGAGCACACATGGGCTAAGGGGCTCCAGCCCCACCTAAATTAAAATTTTAAATAAAAACATTTTATATACGTTTTTTACATGTGACTTAGTCCAGTTGGCTATATAACTAAATTATGAAGATGAGATTATGAAGATGAGGTTAGGTGATCAAACTGCCTCACCTTTAATTTATATTTTAAAATATAATTTTTATCTATAAATTAATTCATAATTATTTTATTTTATACTAATAATATTTTCTAATATACAAATATTTATAATAATACATAAATTTTAATTAATATATAAATAAGATTTATTTATATAAATAATTTTAATTTATTATATTTTAAAATATAATTTTTATCTATAAATTAATTCATAATTATTTTATTTTATACTAACAATATTTTCTAATATACAAATATTTATAATAATACATAAATTTTAATTAATATATAAATAAGATTTATTTATATAAATAAAGTATAAAAAATTATATATAAAATAATGTAAATCATCTAATAATATTATTTATTTTAAAATTATATTTATATAATAATTATACATTATTTTTAATTTATTTCAATATAATTAATAATACAAATTATTTATAAGGGTAAAATATAAAAATTAAAATAATAATAGTGTTTTATATTTCTTAATTTTAAACTATTTCAAATATTTATAAGAAAATATAAATTAATATTAATAAACAAGTTAAAATAGTTACATTGGTTTGATTCGGTATTTAAATAAAGAATTTGATATCCCTGCTCAAAAACCTAACAAATCTCTTAAAATTGATGTTGATGTAAATTCTCTTAAACTTGATCCAGTATTACGTATTCCGATATGTAAATATCGTTTTAATCAAATTGATAAAATTAGACAAGCTTATATAAGATGGGGTCATATCAACCTATTAAGGATGAGTATCCGTTGACCAAATTTAGAAATCAAAATCGACGGTTCCAAAGTCATTGGTTTAAGAAAATTACATGGTTAGAATACTCTCCTTTGAAAGATACTGCTTTTTGTTTCTCATGTTTCTTGTTTGAATATAAGCAACCCCAAAAACCTACATTTACAATAGATGGATTCAAATATTGAAAACGAGTTAATGATGGGGATAGATGCTCTTTTGTTATGCATATAGGATGTAATATTTCACCACATAATAGGGCAGTTGAATATCTTGATAATCTAATGAATATCCTTGTCATATTAACAAAGTACTAAATGCATAGTCTTCAGATGAAAAACAAAATAACAGATTACGGTTTACAGCAACTATTGAAAGCACTCGGTGGCTCACTTTGCAAGCGTGTGCATTGAGAGGGCATGACGAGTCTCCATCTTCGAATAATCGTGGAAATTTTATTGAAAAAGAAGCGGAACATAGAAAGTTAAATCTGAGATGTAAGTTGTAGTCAGCCCCAGTTAATTTTTTATCCTGGCTCCGCCCTATATATATATATATAAATAACATATTTTACATTATTTATTTTTTAAATTTAAATAGATTAATGAAAAATTATAAGCCGGTATAATAAGAAAAATAATTGAACATCTCGGATGAAAAATCAACAACAATATTGGATATAATTGGTTGGATACATTTGATTTAGTTTATATACAGTTGGTTTGAAAAATAATTTGTTACAGTAATTTTATGTAATAATCTAACTGAACAAATTGCAATCACACATTTGAATTTAAACATAATTTTCTCTATATCTTCTTTCTCTAACGGAATAAACTTAAGAAAACAATCTGAATTTAAACTAAATTTTATAAAAAAATATATTTTATAATAAGCTTGAGTGAATGAGCTGAATCAAACTTAAAAATGTACTTCAAATATGATTTCTTTTCTTTCCAAAACCATATATATATATATATATTGATTATTTAAATATTATAGATTTTTTCACATGTAATTTCAATAATTAAATTATAAAAAGTTAAATAATAAATTGTTAAATCTTTTTCACAACTAACTTAATTTTTGCTATCTCCAAATGTAAGAAAATAATATAAATAACTCAAATTCCAAACAAAGTATATTATAATGATCTCATCAATTAACTATGGGAATTCTTGATACTATAAATAGCCATAAATTATGAAAGTCATGGAAAAGTAGAATTTGAGTGTCTCTAGCTAGCTATCTATAAGTTGGAGATGGAGGGCGGCATTCCGCTGTTTGATGGAGAAGGATATGAAATATGGAGAAAAAAAATGAAGACATTTTTTCTTTCTCTAGAACTATGGGATCTTGTGAAATAAGGATACGAATACAAAGGGTTAGGGGCAGAGCCAGGATGAAAAATTACTTGAGACTGACTCAAACTTGCATCACAGATTTAACTTTCTATACTCCGCTTTTTTTTTCAATAAAATTTCCACGATTATTAGAATATTATCCTTTTAGAGTAGGGCATATATAAATCTTAGCACGGATAGTATATAAATCAAATAAAATGTGTAAATTAAAATTCTAAAAAGCGCCAAGACATGGTAATAGAGACCGTCATAGTACTGTTGTATAGCGCCGATGTTCTTTCTCACATGTGACCAAGTATCGAATCCCAATAATTCAAAAAACATCTGATTTTAAGCATTCTTACACATTAAAATTTGTTTTCATATTTTTGTTAGAAAAATTAGGTGGCGACTTTTAAGTTTAAAAATTATATTTTTATATCGACCTCATTTTAAAGACTCTAATCGAGTCCCCCACTATTTTTTCCTTTTCTCTCATCAGCGATTCTTCGAGAGGAAGGGATTTAGATTATTGATCGATTCTTCAAGAGGAAGGGATTTAGATTATTGAGTTCACATACTTTAATTATACAAGGTTGATTTAAACATTGAATTTTACCCAACCAACTGTAGGGGTGAACAAATGGGTAAAACTAATCTGTTTTGTCCGATCCGTTTTAAATCCAAACTAAGTTTATCCAATCCGTAATCCAAACCATTTTACTAATTAATACGGATCGGATACGGATTGGATTGAAAATGGTTTGGATAATCCAAACTAAAAAATATTTATATATATCAGCTTGAAATTAGTCAACAATTTTTTTTTAATTTTTTTTTTAAATTCGAATTTTTTATTATTATTAAATTTGAATCTGAAAAAATAATAAAAATAAAAATAAATATCGTTGTCAAGTGATGATAAGTAAAATATATATTATATTGAGATAAAATTTAATTTAAAGAAAATTAATTAAAAAATATTTTTCTATTTAGATAGTTTGGATAATTTGGATAATCCTAATCCAATCCGATTTAATTCAATCCGATCCGATCTCAGTCCAATCCGAAATATCCAATCCGAATTAGTATTTAGAATTCGGATTGGATTGAATTTCGGATTAATCTACCTAATTCTCACCCTTATGCGAAAGGGTAAAATGTGATCAAAACCTGAAATTATTTCAATATTAATAATCAGGTGTGCATGGTGTGCAAAACTTTAGCGAGTTTGGATCATTATTGAATTCACAATCAAGAATCTAGGAAACTGCTATTGAAAGAATCAATGAATTTCTTATTAAAAAAGTTCATTGACTCGTCTCCATATGACCGGTACAAATTTAGAGTTGACAAAAATATGCCGACACAAAGTTATAGATATATGAGTCATCTAGGTGGTTTGGAATTTTGAGATTAATTGATGTTAAAACACGATCTTAGTTGGCTTTTCCAAGAAGTTATTCCAAATGATCATAATCAGATTTTACAAAAGTCACATTTTCTTGGAGAATTTGATAAATGTATAATATTTAGGTTTTGAATTTTGAAACATGTTGATTGATGCAACTTTGTAGATTAGAGGATGATATAACACATATCCAATATTTAGAACCATTGGAGATATGGTTGAATCGTAATATCATTTGTCAAAGTTTGCCAAAAAAAATTTAATATTCTTTTTCTAATTTCTCAAAACTAATTTGATTTACATTAAAGTTTCAAAGAATGACCATAAATAACTCATACAGTATTTGAACATACCAAATCAAGTCCAAATCAAGACTAGTTGAGAAACACAAAAGTTAGTTCATTATAGAAATTAAAATTACAAATTACACCATGGGAGAGATAAATATTAATTCATTATACTTTTTTTTTATCATATATTACACCGAGTTTGGATCTGATACAACAACATGAAGGGGATGAAGGGGTTGAATGTTGTTATGTTAATCGTGACTTTTAATTCGGTTTTAATCTTGTGAGAGACTTAAAACTGTTTCTATTCTACACAAATTATCGCAAGCTCTTGAACGATTTCAAGTGCGAAATGCTTGCTAGATTTGAAGATTTGGATGCAGGAAGTTAAGATGCTGAAAGTAAACAACACAAGAGTTTTATGGATGTTCATAAATAAAACTCTTACGTCACCCTTCTTCTGTTTCCAAAAGGATTCCACTAGAGATATGTCGTACCTCAAATCAAGATTTTAGGGGATTCGCTGTACCGAGCTACAGTGATCATACGTTCATAAGTTCATGTATTCAATGTTGTACTTTGATGTCCTTTGTTGAGGTTTAAGAAACGGTCGAATCTGATTTATATATTACGTGTCGACTTTCTATTGGTTGAACACTCGGTGTTAGTTGTGATAAGCTGACTAGGAAGTCTGCTTATACCGAACTCTATTGTCCACTATGCTGGTGAGCTGCGTAGATAACCATAACACTTCTTCAGACGACTGCTGAAGCAAGGCGTTTGCTCGCGCTTCTTTAGACTGCTGCTGAAGTAAGACGTCTGAACGCGCTTCTTCAGACTGCACGTCTGAAGCAAGTCATCTGCTTGACTTGAAGTGTCAAATCGCTTCACAAATCCAGACGTTTGCTTGCTCTTGAGACGTTTGCTCACGTTTCCTCAGACTCACATGTCTATTGAAGCTTCTTCTTCAAACTCACCCGTCTGATCACGTTTCTTCATACTCACGCGTCTGATCATGCTTCTTTAGACTCATTCGTCTGATCGCGCTTTTTCAGACTCACCCGTCTGATCGCGCTTCTTCAGACTCACCCGTTTAATCACGCTTCTTCAAACTCACCCATCTGATCATGCTTCTTCAGACTCATTCGTCTTCTTTGACTTGAAGCGTCTGCTTGACTTGAAGCGTATGTTTGCGCTTCATAGCTCTAGACATCTGTAAACGTTTTCTCAGCTTAAGACGTTTGTTTGCACTAAGATGCCTGTTCGCACTTCTTTAGATGTACCCGCGCATAAACAATTTCACAACTTAGTATTCATCATTAAAACAATCTCTTCAGCTTTTCCTATGCATAACTAAGTTTTATTTAATATTTCGCGCATCATCAAATAAATGTATGAACTTATATCCTAAGTTCATTTTAATCAATTTAACTAGATTTAACACTGTTCTAGATTGGAGGATCCATCAACCGAAATTCATCCCATGGACAATAAAAAACAATAGAAGCTAAATGTATGTTCTGATTCTAGTAATTGAATTTATTTATTATCTCAAATCACTTGTTTATAATTTGATGGTTGTTTAAAGTTTATATAAAGTATTATTAGATTTGGTTTATAAAATCTAACAATTGGTATTAGAGCTTACCGCCCATTGATTCTCATTGAATTGATTTTTCAATTCCTTTTTTTCAAAAACCCTATTTTTTATTATTAAATGAATGTTGGTTGATGGTTTATATGATTGGTTGATTATATTATGCATATGTTGTTTTAACAATCATAAAAAGTGATATTAGATTTTTATCATGAATTAAAGTTAAAAAAAGGCTACCAAATATAGAAGATTGGATTCTAGGAATTTCATATAAGAAAAAAATCCTACCAAATATAAAAGATTGGATTCTAGGAATTCCATATAAGGAAAATCCTACAAAATATAAAAGATTGGATTCTAGGAAATCCCTAAATTTAGGATGATTGCAAACATCATTATTTTAGAAGATCTCGTAACTTCTATATAAAGGGGTCTTGGCCCTCCATTGTAATAATAAAAAAAGGTATTTTTAAGTCAATTTTTTAAAATTGAATATAAAGTGCATTTTAATACGGAAAATCAATAAACATTCAATATTTGGTACATCTAAACTTGTTTTTAAGTTGTCTAATATTCAAAAGAGACTCATTTAAGCATTATGTCACCAAAGTGGCCTCTCTTGTGAAAAAAGTCTAAGAAGAGTATTAGATGTTTGTGTATATAAACACTAATAAATAATAATCGGCCCAAAGGAGGGTTAATATTTGACTAAGTTTATACACACACTTGTGGTGTAAATGTGTGACAATTATAAGGTAAGCTTGTGAATAATACGTCGATCCAAAGATAGGCCTATTATTTCACAACACTTATTGTTAATGTTTGATCACTACACCAAAGTTACACTGCAATTAATATTATTGTCTAAAGACTTGAAATTAATGCTACACCGGTGTCTTGAGATGGGATTTTCCAATATTTGATTTTTGTTTAATGCTTTCAATTTGGAGCATAATTTAATTATGTTTTCGTTCTATTTTTCATAGATTTTGTTTATTTCTATTTCAAATTAATTATTTCTCACTTAATTAAATCTTTTCTTTACTTTGTATTTAATTTTTCCCAACAATTTCCCCCTTTTTGGTGATGTTAAAAATATGCAATCCTTTATCAAGTAAAATAAACCCTCATCAAATACAATTAAAATCAAAGTAGTTCACCATAGTTTTCAAACATGGTTTTAAAGTACCAAACAAAGAAAAACACAAGATGAAAGATTTAGTTTCCTTCCCTTTTTACTCTTAGATCTGCGCCGCTTTGAAGAATTAGTTCTTTAGTTAAGATGTTATGGAATCGAGTGATCGCTCGACCTCCAATTCCACCTCCTTTGTCGCCTCCACGACCTTGGCCTCTTCTTTCCGGTGCACAACTGCCTCCGCCTCCTTCAATAGTTTTTCGCTTAGATTTTGATCAAGTTCCTCGAGCAGAAGTTGACCCCCTCTTTTGCTTCCTTCCCTCTTTTTAAACATTATCAAGGTTGACAACGATTAAAGCTCTTTCTTTCTCTGTAGTTGCTGCAACTTCTTCTTCAGCTTGAAATTTCCTTGAAATGGTGTCAGTCTGCTCTAATTGCTCAGCCTCTTATCTTCTTAACGAATTAGACATCTCCATTACTTGAGACTGAATAAGTTCAATTGCGGATCTACACTCTTGGTGAAGCTCTAGGTTGAAATTCTTAACTTCAGCATGATGCTCCGACTGACGTTGAAAGAAGTTTTTTTCCAACTTCTTGTACTGAGTATGAAGGATGTTGACTTCGTATGTATTTCTCTTCAATGTTTTCTCAGTTTCCTTTTGGGTGACAAGAATGGAAGAGGCATCTTCTTTACTTGAAGTGGACCCTTTCTCAAGATGTTCCAATCTAGACGAAATGTCCATTATGTTCTACTGCATAGAACACAACGCATCCATAATTGCATTACAAAATTTTTCTCCTTCAGGAGAGGCTTCTTCGGAGAAACGAGCAGCCAAAGATACGACTTAGGAGCAAGTTGGATCAGTGCAAATAGGGTTGACATGCACATTCACTTGTAAAGAACGCTCTAGTTCTTTGTCTTTAAGAGGGGAAGAGGGATCCTTTGATACATCCCCTAGAATTTTCTTTTCCATTTAGGATCTTGGAACATACCTGGTTAACACGCTCTGAAATATCTTCAGATGAAGAGGTAGATCAGCAACGTTTTCAACAATGATTTCATCGAATTGGGAGATTAACCTGTGATTCATCCATGTATCGAAGACTTCGATATTCTCAGCACGTTTCATTTCAATTTATTCCATAACGAGATTAAAGATAAGGTTGGCCACCGAAACCTTTTTTAGAATCTCTTGAGCAACATCGTTTCCTTTCCAGGAACTTCGGATGGTTTGGGAGTAGGCACAAGTTCTCTGATAGTGATAGTGATGCCTGGAGTCCTCTAACTGCTCTTAAGATTTCATAAGGGGTCAGAGCCTTATGAAATGCCCCTTTTGGAAGTTCAGTCACTATTCTCGTTGCCTTCTTAACGGGTGATTCTTCAAAGATGTCAACAAGAAGTGTCTCAGCATTCGATTGAATGGGAGATTGTTCGGTAGAAACAAAAACAGCAGGCGTAGGAACAATTTCCTCCTCTGTTTTAACAGATATAATGACATTACCAGTAGCATCAGCAACTACTGATTTGTCAGGGAAGACAGACGATATTTCCCTATTGAAGCATTCAATATTTTGACCAACTGGCTCAACAGTTGGTCTTTGAGCTTGTTCCATCACAAGAACATCAATATTTGGTACTATGGTCGGAGGAGTAGAGGAAGTTACCTTAGTAGAATTTTTGGCGACCTTAGACGCCTTTTTCTAATCAATAGTAAGAGCAGACGACCTAGCCCGCTTCTTTATCGGGCTGGCGCAGGGAGAGGGCAAAAGAGACGAGATCGAGATGGCAGCAAAGGGAGGGATTCCTTTTCTTGCCCTTTCAGAAATGGAGTCAACTGCTCCTGAGTCCCTCCTCAGCGCTCTTTTCTAGATATTAGAGCTAGAAGCAGACTCCATGACAGAGGATCTGGCTCTTTTAGCGCTTGCCGTGCGGTTGGAGGTAGCTTGGCGCTTTGACCGAGTGATTGATTGTCCACTCGTCGTTGGCTGGAGGATCCAGGATTCATCTCCTTGGAGAGTTTGATCCTTGCAAGGGTTCCTTTCACAATGATATTAGTGAATATACGGTAGGGGTTAACAGCCTCACCCCCGCCCATGGGAACGCCCAGATGCTCCATGAACCAGCCGAGTTGAACTGAGAAGCCCACACTCTTCTTGTTCCTTGAATAAACAACTGGAAAAGATTTGAGAATAAAGTAGACACCAAGTTAATCGACATACCTTTGGAGATGGCTATCATGTAGTCGAATATGTCTTGAGTATACATGTCTAACGAACCTGCCCTACCCTGAAGTGCCTTAGCCACAATGTCGTTTAGAAGACAGAAATGGAGCTTTAAGAGCTTCTTCTTCGTGTTTATTCTTATCTAACTGTTGGAGTTTGAAAAGACGATTTGCATCTATGAAATAATCTGGGTCGGGATCGCAACGTAAAAGGTGTGACCCTCAGACGGTAGTTCGAAAAACTCAGCGAACATCAATTCATTGAAGGAGATATATTTGTCATTCACCATCGCCGTTATCGAGT
Source organism: Impatiens glandulifera (assembly GCF_907164915.1). Taxonomy (NCBI): domain Eukaryota; kingdom Viridiplantae; phylum Streptophyta; class Magnoliopsida; order Ericales; family Balsaminaceae; genus Impatiens; species Impatiens glandulifera. The sequence continues at coordinate 137,254,049 of NC_061862.1, read as the reverse complement.
CTCTAACCACATTCCCTATCTTGAAGAACTCACGCACCTCTTTTTCATAAAGAACATAAGGACCATTGAGATACTTCTAAAGGCCAGAGTACACGAGAGATCTGAACATATCCACGATATTTTGTTGATCGATGGAGTAGACTGAATCAAAGTCTAACTGTAAAGTATTGTGAGAAAGGGAAACAATCTTCTTGTCAGCCATCTTTGAAAGTAAGAAACAAATTATAATAGAGAAATCAGGGTTTCTTAGAAAGAAGGTAAGAGAGATTTAGGTTTCTAAGAAGATAGGAACCGTAAGAACCCCAAAACACATGCATGATGTCTTTAAATAGAATTTTAACAGTCACATGTCTAATTGTCACTTTTGAAAAAGAAGGCCCATCAATTAATTTTAGAAACCTTTCCCCAAAAGTAGTCATCATTAACGTAGTTTTTACCAAAAATCTTATCAATTAATTGTAGGATATATTAGTCATTTTCATTAATATTGAAAGACACGTGTCTTCAAATTATTCGAATTTAGAAAATAACGGATTTAATGTTTGGGCGGGAAAATTAGATGACAACGCAAACTTAGTTGACATATGTCCTCAATTAGTCCGAAGATGAAACGTCTAAAGGACATGTAGTTAGACGTCTAACTTACTATCCACATTCTAGCGTCTAAGTTGGATAGGCGTCTAAATGCACTTGTCTTACAGATGTCTAAATGTCTAATTCGACGCAAGCGTATAATTACGCTTAAACAACACGTGTCAAAAGTGTGTCTAGTTAGACGTGGGCGTCTAACTACGCTTTTCTTTCAAACGTCTAACGACGTTAATTTTAAACCAAGACTTTTATCCAACCTAGAAACACAGAGTGGTTGAGTAAATACACGTCTAAGTACATGTTTACTTTTAGATGACCTCGTATATTAGATCGATTGAAGCTTTCGTCTACGTGCATTTATCTGAACATATTAAACATTAAATTTCCCCCTCAATTTATGCATGTTTAAAAACAAATAAATGATTTTAGGTCATCAACACCCAAAAATAATTTTAGGGAAGAAACACTTAGTTTGTGGGAGTGGCTTTGAGAACATATGTGCCACTTGTTCATGTGCTGGAGCATAGTCTCAAAAGAGTGTCCTCCAAGTTTCCTCCATGCAGTTGTCATATATCACCTACACAAAAATGTATTTACAACTTTTGGTACCCAAATGCACTTGGGTCCTCGGTCAATCAATCCCTTAGGAATCCATATTTGAGTTATTCTGATGGATTTCCTATTTTGTGTTGTGATTAGTGTGTATGATTTAGACTTAGCAAACGTCTTTCTTCTAGCAGCTGAGCCCTTAACTTTAGAGGATGGTTTTTGTTTAAAACTCCTTAACTTCTTCTCAGATTTTGATATGCTAGACTTGTTGGCTACTTCCTTTCTAGGTTTCAGCCAGCTTACAGTTGGCGGAACATATGTAATCTCATCCTTTAAGGTTAGATCCCCACAGCTTGGATCAGTTTCATTATCGTTTAAACTCCCTTTGACAAAGCTTATTGGCTTAAACTTGTCTATTGCTGAGTTCAACTTTTCAATGGACTTATCTGAGATAGCTTTCTCATATCCTTAACCGAATTTTCATCCGCCAGGCCTTAACACACTAATCTGATATCTGACAGCTTCTCTAGACCTTGTCAAAGAACTGACTATATACGTTAAACGTTGGTTTTTAGAAAACATTATTTGAACCTTTTCCTTGAGTTTCTCATTTTCCAATAAGAGCTCGACCATGTTGTTTTTAAAAACTTTTGGTTGATAAGTTTGAGATAAAATATGTTTATCGATTTCAGATTTCGACCATATTTCATTTTGAGAGTCTGATAACTTTCTGCACTCCATGACCATGTCATTGAATGCAGCAATTAAGTCATCTCGTGCAAACTCTTTTGAAAAGAAATCAAATACCTCAGAGCCTTCCTCTTCTCTTTCCATGAAGCAAGCAACCTCTTTATCATCACTATCGTTAGATGATTAGTCATATGAGTCTCTTTGGATCCACTTAGCTTTGCTTTCAGCCGCCATGAAAGCCTTCAACTCTTTCTCGTTGTCCTTCTTCTTCTCATCATGTTTTGGTTTCATGCACTCCGATTTGTAGTGAACTAGTTTATCATATTAAAACACTTCACGTTAGCCTTAGAGTTATTCTTATTATCATTGTTGTTGTTTGAAGAGTTTGAGTTAGAATTGCTCTTCTTCATGAATTTGCCGAATTTCTTCACGAAGAGAGCCATCGCGTCGCTGCTGAGCTTTGGGGCAGCCATCTTTACTTTAGTGGCAACAGGTGGCTCCTCAGAAGTCACTAGTTCCTTGGTTGAAATAACAGATGTGGAGAGTTCCTCTTCATTCCTTGAATTTATTTCAAACTCATAGGCCTTCAGATCGGCTAGCAAGTCAAAGAGCTCCATCTTGTTTAGATCTTTGGACTCCCTCATCGCCATTGTCTTGATGTCCCACTCCCTGGAAAAACACGCGTGACTTAGACTGAAACCTCTCTATTGTTGTAAATCTTGCCCATAGTGGAAAGAGATGTGATGATCTTGCTGAATCTCCCATCAAACTCAAACATCGTCTCTCTAGGACGCATCTTGATGTTGTGAAACTGTTGTGTGGCAACCATGAGCTTGTTCTCTTTGGTTTGTTCGTTGCCTTTATAGAGTTGAGTCAACCTCTCCCAAATTTCTTTAGTAGAGTTGCATGAGATGATGTAGTTGAACATGTTATTGTCAAGAGTCTTGTACAGAATATACATGGCAAGGTTTTCGAGGTTGTTTTTCCTCTTATCTTCACTGGTCAACTCAAATCTTTCTTTCTCGATCTTAATTGGGCTTTTGGTGATAACGAGCCACATGTCATCATCTATGGAAGATAGATGAGCATTGACTCACTTCTTCCACAAGACATAGTTCTCTTTAAAGAACATGGGAACCTTGGTTGTAGCGGCCATGGACATGATTCAAATTCTTTTGGTGTTTGAGAATAGAAAACGAGGCTCTAATACCACTTGTTTGGATCGGTGCTACCAATAGAGACTAGAATCTAACTAATAATACCGATCTCGATATAAAATCAATCTCGATATAATACTGACGCGCTCCTTTGTAGAATACCGAAGTTGAGTATAATACCGATCTCGATATAATATTGGACGCACTTCTTTGCAGAATACTAAAGTTGATATAAAACCAATCTCAATAATAATATCGGACACGCTTCTATATATAAAATACCGAAGTTGATCAAATACCGAATTTGATCAACTACCGGACAACTTTCTATTTCGGTTTTCTTTACTTTGATCCTTCAAAATCAATGACACAATTCAGTTTTATTTATACACTGAAAATTGATTAAAGAATTTAACTTAACATGTATGTTAAAGAGCCGCATGTATTTCAAAAGCATTCTCTACCTAATCATGTTTTTAAATTAGATAAATCTTTATATAGTCTTAAACAAGCTCCTAGAGCTTGGTATGATACTTTGACTAAATTTTTATTTGAGAATGATTTTATTGTAGGCATAGTAGATAAAACACTTTTTAGGTTTGTTAAAGATTCACATATTACTTGTTCAAATTTATGTGGATGACATCATATTTGGGTCAACTAACTTCAAATTATGTGAGAAGTTTTCTAAGCTGATGTAGGATAAGTTTGAAATGAATATGATGGGTGAGCTGACATTCTTTCTTGGTCTTCAAGTTCGACAATTTGAAGATGGCATCTTCAATAATCAAGCAAATTATACCAATGAGTTACTAAAGAAATTTGGCATGGAGAACTACTCAGCTACCTCAACACCCATGAACTCAACTAGCAAGCTAGATAAAGACGAGGATGGCCAAGATGTCGACATCACTACTTTCAGAAGAATCATTGGCTCCTTGCTATACTTAACAGTTAGCTGGCCAAACATCTTGTTTGCTGTCGGAGTGTGTGGAAGATTTCAAGCTAATCTTAAATACTCTCATTACACTACTACTAAACGAATTTTGAAATATCTAAACGGAACTAAATGTGTTGAACTGTGGTATCCGAAGGATTCTAGTCTCAACTTAATCAGTTACTCTGACGCAGACCATGGTTGTTAAAATCTCGAGTTGACTCTTAAAATCTTACGATTTTACGATTTCACATTAGGTTAACGAGTCTGGTTTTAATTAAACTCTTAAATAAATAAACTCTTACGATTTTTAAATTTACGATAATAAGATTTTACGAGTTTATAAATAATTTCGATTTCACGATTCTATACGATTTTACGTTTAAAAAAACAAATGTATATTTAAAAATAAAAAAATAAAATTATTTTTTATTTAAATAAATCAAATTAATTTTTTTACTAGTATTATTTACTTATTATTATTTTTTAATTAATTTTATATTTAAATATATAAATTTTTTTAATTAGTTAAGTATAAAATACTTAATTATATATAAATAATGATAATATATATCTATTATTTTTTAAATTAAACTCTTACGATTTCATGTAAAGTCTAGATTTTACGAGTTTACAACTGGCCAACGATTTTATGTAAACTCTCGATTTTGACAGCCTTGACGCAAACTATGCAGGTTGTAAGATCGATCATAAGAGCACTAGTGGAACGTGTCAGTTCCTTGGTGATCATCTGATCTCTTGGTTTAGCAAGAAGTAGACGTCCATTACCACGTCTACAGTAGAAGTAGAGCACATTACTGTAGACAGCTACTGTGCTCAGTTGTTATGGGTCCAACAGCAGCATAGAGACTATGGCATTGAGGCGGAAGAGTTTCTGATTTTTTGTGACAACACCAGTGCTATCGCGATCACTTACAATCCAGTGTTGCACTCACAGACGAAGCATATCGACATCCAACATCACTTCATCCAGGATCACGTGGCATAGAAGCATATTCGACTAGAATATCTGCTAACGGATCAGCAAGTGGCTGATATTTTCACGAAGCCACTCCCCAAGACTAAGTTTTCTTACTTTAGAAATATTTTGGGTCTTTTAGATTTAAATTAATTTAATTTAGTATGCATAAATTTAGGGGGAATTTGATAAGTTAGCTGATAAGTTAATCGTGTTAAGACAGATGTCTCCATTCGTGCTGATAGAGTAGTCAGCTAATGACACTATACATCAGACGAGACTGAGCTTAAGCCACTTAGAATTTTAGTCTAATAATGACACTCAGTTGTTAGTCAAAGTCAGTTGTCAACACGACTATTGATGTGCGTCAGCAGCACGTCTTAAGTACAGTAGTTATGTTACATTAAAATACAAGGTTAATAGAGAGTGCGGTTAGTTGGTTGTCCGAGTGAGCCTCAGATGACTCGTCTTAAGCCGAGTGGAACAGATATTTTTAATCTTATCAATACGTTGTCGTTTAATTCCTCTTTAGACATTGAACTGTAACATTTTTAAAATAATTTATTTTTCCCTCCAAATATTTTGAATTAGATTGTTTAAAATAAATATTTATTTTATTCGATTTAATCTTATTTCATAAATATTTTTTAAATGAATAACATGAAGACACGTGTCTAACATGTCCAAAAATGTGGCCTACATGTATAAGTAATTAAATATCATATGCATGCTTCTTTAATAATGTCTTTTATTTTTTAATTAATGACACGTGTTGGTTATACTCTATAAGAGTATCCAACACGTCTGAGACAATTCATTATCCTCTTTATAAGATTCTAAATCCCCAAATCACTATCTTCTCTATAGAAATCTCTTGCGATTCTCGGCTGTCTGAAATCTTAAATCTTTTTCTTCTTCTTCATTGTAAAAAAACCCTAAATCTGATATGGCCTCTTTTTCCAAAACACGATGCAAGTAGACTTCGAATCTATCTACTCCTTAGAGATGCCGACAATGGTTGAAATGTTCAAAACCCTAGAAGCTTCCAGCTTGAGAAAGTTTCTTGGGGTCCGTTCACTATTTACAAACAGGAGGTTCGTGATTTATTCTCAACTATGAGGATAGTCAGCGAAGATGTCCAAGCAACGGTGAAAGGAGAGGAGGTCTCCATTTCTGAAGAAGTTTCCGCCCAATTCTTCTAGATTTCGACGGAGGGGCTGACGGCGTTCGAAATATTTCAGGCCAATACTCTCTTTGAGATGCAAAAAGTCTTCTCAGATGTCTCCTTCTCTATTGAAACTCACGGGAAGAAGAAATTTCTGAAGCTAGAGTTTTGTCTCCTCAACGACATCATCTCCAAATCACTCTAGGCGAAGCTAGGATCCTTCGATGCCTACACCTAGGAACGATTTGAGATGATGGTGGCTATAATCAAAAGAATAGCCATCAACTGGTTGTCTGTCCTTTTCAACACTTTGGTGGCTTTGCTGATGTCGCCAAAGAAACAACAGACATGTTATGCTGCATAGTTCAGTAAGCTATTGGAGCATCTGTAGGTGACTCTGGGTAATAGAGTCAACATCAACATCAATCGAGTTATGACCAACTGAATGGTCGGTAACTACTTCTTCTGTATGAAAGCGGTTAAGGACACCAGCATTGGAACCACCATTCAACAGTCGATTGAGCAGTCGACATTAGCTCTGAAGGCTGCTATCCCTATCTCAGGCGTGTCTCCAAAGACAATTTCAAGGAGTGTGCAGGTTGCGAGAGAAATTGTCTTCATAGAGCTTGTCCCTGATGTTGTTAAGCCTGTCAAAGTTGTAGGAAAGGGTAAAGACCCCTCGGTCTATGTCTCCGAGCCTCAATCGTTTGTGAAGCAATCATTCGACCTCATCCTTGAAGAGGTTGAGGCAACTACTTTAGAGAGACTCGAACTCTTCGATAAGTGGAGAAGTATAAGGCTCTACAAGCAATTCTTTTAGGTCGTCCAAGGTGCCAATCTGACTCAACAGTGCAAGGCGCTATTCAGCCCAAAGAAAATGTCCTAATTTGGGCTTGCACGAACAACATTCACGTGGCTCTCAAGAGGAGAGAGCTAGTTACAGACGTAGCTAGAGGGGGTGTCTTGCTTCTGATCCTTCACCAAAGGAAGAAAAACTATAACCATCAAGAGAGAACAGCATGGCTGGATGCCAAGGTCAATATCCTTTTGGAAAAGATCCTAGACTCCTTCTGCTCAATTGCCTCAACTTTCGTTCATGGCACAAAGTCTTCCAACTATATTGATCTATGAAAGGAGATGTCCTTGGCAGGGTTAAACATCTCAGATTCCGAAGAGCAGTTGCTCTTCATAGAAAATATGTCTTACACTACTGTTGAGCAGTACTCCCGTTAGTTGAAGAGCAACAGCCCCTTCATACTGCAGAGCAGACACCTTCTAGCAACAGCATCTCTCCTTGTTTGAGAAGGATCCATCTCATGTTGTATTTCTTGCTCATGAAAAGGAGCCCTCCTCTACTTCTGAACAACGTTACTCCCCTGCTTCTGAGCAGAAGTCTTCTGCTTCAGAGAAGGAGCTTTATACAACTGCTGAGAATAGCAGTTTTCCACCCCTGATTCCAAGAAGGCAACTTTTGTAACTGCTGAAAAACTGTCGACTTCTGTGTCTGAGAAATAGCTTTCTCAAGTCGCTGTGCACATTTATTCAGACAAGGAACAGAAGTCGTCTGAACAAATGTGACCTTCTTCGTTCTCCAAACAGCCTACTCCTTCAACATCCAAGCAATAATCCTTCCCAGCTAAATTCATCCACTCCTAAGAAATGACTGGATTTCTCAAGGATCTGTGTGAAAAGATTAAGGCACCTACTCCTCGTTCTTCCTCTTCCAAAAGAAATATAGAGTCGGTTGTTCCCCTCTTCGCATTCTTCAAACTGATTCTCAGTTCAAACATTTGGTCTCCTCTCCTCAAGAGGAGTCATTTTGTGGGACTGTAGATCTTCGTAGTTTGATGCATGACGTCATTGCTCCCCTACAACAGAGTGTTGTCGCTATCTTCAATGAGCTGAAATTCATAAAGGTGCAATCGGTTGCTGCCTCAAAGGCTTCAGCCTCGGCAGCTTCGGCGTAGGAACAAATCCTTAACCAAGTGTCAATGAGTTCCATTGAGGTGTCTATCATCAGGGAGTCGATGACCAAGCTGAAGTCCATATTGCTCAAAAACAACTACGATCAACACGTTGAACTATCTGCTAAAATTGATACTCTCGGCTTTCAACTTGTCGAAATGACTAATCACCTCAAAAACGCAGCAGCCTAATGTACTGAAGTCCTTGATGCTATTAAAAAAGGAAGATCAATCGGAAAAGCAATCGAGGTGGATGTAGTAGTCAAGGGCGAAGCTATGGATCAGGCAGAAGAAAGCCCAAAGGAATAGGAGGATCTGGAGGAAGGTAAGGATGGGGAAAATTCTTTCTCTAAAAGGGGGGATATTTTGTATATCTTAGATATTTTTTATAAATATATTATTTTTCCTTTTTAATTCTCTTTTAACTTAGTTTTAACATCATCAAAAAAAGAGAAAATTGTTAGATTAAGCTAATTAAAGAAAATGGGAAAACTAATTAAATAAGATTAAGGAGAAATTCATTAAATTAAGTTGAATAAAGAAAAACGATTTAATTTATTAAAATAAACATTGGATAATTTAAATCAATACGACATAGTTTTGATGATGTGTTGATAATTGAATAAATAAAACTAAGTTCAGTAAAAGTTCTATGTGCAGGTAAAGCTCATAAAGCGCGATCAGACGTCTCACTTCAACAACAGAGATGAGGAAGTGCGATCAGACGTCTCATTTCAACATCAGATCTGATGAAGCGCGAGAAGACGTCCCACTTTAATAGTAGAGTTGAGGAAGTGTGAGCAGACATCTAACTTCAACAGCAGAGCTGAGAAAGCGCGAGCAAACGTCTCACTTTAACAATAGAGCTGAGGAAGCGCGAAACAGGCGTCTCACATAAACAGCAGAGTTGAGGAAGCACAATGTAGACGTCTCACATCAACGATAGAGTTGAAGAAGAACTAGCAGTTTCCTAGCACTAACAACTGTCTGAAGAAGCCAACAACCATGTTGCGCTAACAATAGATTGCCACCTGGCATACAAACACTAGAAAATTGACACGTATCTACGAACGAGATTCGACCTTTGTTACATTCAAATATAAAAGGACTTCAAAGTACAACGTTAAATCCTTAGATATATGAACGACGGATCCCTGGATTTCTAGACGACAGATCCCTGAATATCTGGATTCTCGGTACAGTGAATCCTTCCTGTCAATTCACGTATCCAAGAATCATTTTTTACCATTGCTACGTGTCAATAATAACGGCTCCATAGTACAACGGAAAAACAACTTTTCACGAACGAACTTTTCGAACACATGAGCTAGTGAATCAATAAGTCAACGGTTCGAACAAGCTTCTACAATACTTCGCTCTCTTACTCTCTCTATAGATGTTATGCATACATTGTATAAGGAGAGAGTAAATTCGTTGTTTTACTTGTAAGTATTATCAGTGTTGTATGTTGAACAGAATGTTGTATGTTCAATAAAGTGATAGCTAGGAGTACAAAATAGATAATTGTTAAGTTCTGAGTTCTAAATGAGTTTATGTATATGCTATACAAACCAAAGTCTTCTAGTGGAATCCTTCTGAAAACAGAAGAATGGGTGACATAAGAGTTTTATCTCCGAGCATCCACAAAACTCTTTTGTTATTTCTTTACGGCATTTCTTAATACGTAACTTGTCACTGCAAATCTAGCAATCACTTCCGCACTTGAAACCGTTTAAGAGCTTGGGACGATTTGTCAAAGATTGGATAAAGATTTTTATCTCTAACAGGATTAAAATCGTATTGAAAGTCAAAAGTAGCTCAATAATATTCAACCCCCCTTCTATTATTGAAGTGGATCCTAACAGTATCCTTTCGGTGATCGCAAGGAATGAGACAACTTAAGCGTAAAACGACGTCGTTTTGGGTGCAAACGTGGACGTTGAGTGTTCCGTCTGGGTGTCGTTGTGTTTTAGCGTTCCATCGCGTTTCAACTATTGGGTGTTAGTTGATCACCTACTTCACGAACGTGCCTTTGCTTCGTTGTAGCGGGCGACGCAGGCGACTTCTGGGCGTTGGATGAAAATTCAACGTTCATCCAAAGGTTGTAATCCATGTTGCATCGAATCCTTTGGGTTTCTACTACACTGGATTACTGATTTTATTTTTATTTTAACACCTTAATGATTTATTTGAAATTGATTTTTCTTTCACTTTTTTGAATTTATTTTTAAATATTTAAAATACACAAAATATTTAAAATAAATATGACAAATATTTGCCAATTTATTTTATTTGTTTACATATTTTGGGTTAAATAAATAATTTTGGGGGATAAAATGGGTTGAATATTGTTGAGCTACTTTTGACTTTTAATACGATTATTTATCCTAAATGGGTTAAATAATTATTTATTGTTGAGCTAAATTATTTATTGTTGAGCTAAAATAAAAATGGGTTAAATAAATAATTTTTGGGGATAAAATCTCATTTCATCCTAAATTATTTATTTTAATCCGTTGATTTTTTTTAAAACTAATTTGAGATAAAAATGAGTGCAACTTTTAACACTAAACTATTACAATTTTTTATATTATTTTTAAAAAATATTAAAAATAATTAAAAACAAATAAAAATTGCATAGCCATTGATATCCAACCTTCGGGTCGAGTTTGTTCATATTTGTTATCCTTATCCTTACCAACAATCAAATTTTAATCTGATGTTAATCTGTTTGGACTTGAAGAGACATTTATTATTTATTTTTAAATTGATATATTAGGTTGGACTTCTTCTTTTGAATTGGTTTTTGTTTCATAATCTTAAACACAAATCAGTTAAAGGTTAATTTGGATTAACAAAAAAATAATAATTAAAATAAGAAATCGTTTAGCAAAGATGGTTCTTCCGTTTCTAAAGTGGAGACTTATAACTTAATTATTATAGCAATAGTGATTTTTAGTCTCTTAGCCTCTCACTATTCTAAGATTGGAGAATTTTCTATTTAGGGTGGTATTGATTGGTTAAATCATTTAATATTAAAAATTAAAATTTAAGTGGATTTTAAATTAGTGCATTTATATAATTTTCACTTTACTTTGGATTGTAATTTCAATATTTATTTATTTAAAAAAATGTATATCATTATTTTATTACTTGGAAGATGATTAATTAACGTGTTGAACTGTTAATTTATTTTAAATTTAAAAAGTTAATATTTTTAATATATAATTTTTTAAAAATTTTAAACTTTTTTTTAAAAGTAAAAATGTATAACCGACTATTTTATTTTATTTTAATTTAAAACGTTAACCATTCAAATAACATTTTTTTAATGAATATCATAATAGATCAAATCAATATCTCAATTCCAATATTCTTAGCACGTATATAATTATTATTGTCCTATTTAATATATTTGAGTTGATGTATTAGAAAAAAACAAAGTAAAATCATTTGGATCAAAATGAAATTTCTTTAATGGAGGTGAAAAGAGAGAAGAAGAAACATGGCAATTGCATAAATCTCTTTTATCTTCTTCTTCTAAGTCCCTTTGAACAACAAAACGAATATAAAAACCGGGTTTCTATCTAAAATTTGAAAAGAAAAAGAATGAAACATCCATCCAAGTTCCAATTAAAAAAAGACGAAGACGAATAATTAAATAGTAGAATTTTCAAACTCTACTATTTATAATAAAAATAATAATTCTCATCCAGCGCCGGCCACGATCCAAGGAAGTTGAAGGGTTAGCTCCGACAATATCAATTACAAGATCTGAGCTTTGTCGGCCATAATTCCGCTTGTGAAGATTGAATCCTTTCTTGTTCTATTCAGTTTTTAAACATTTTTTTTCAAATTACTCATCTTTTCATTCTTTTTCTCAAATTATTCACTTTTCTCCCTCTAAAATATTAATTAATCCTTTAATTAACTCTTCTCTCAACCTATTAATTAATCCCCTCTCTCTTAACTATTAATTAAACTCATATTTTTTTCTAAAACCTATTAATTAATTTTATTTATCTTAATTAACTAATTAAATATATTATATAAATATTAAAATAAAATAATACTTATATTTTAATTTTACTTAAATTTATAAATTGTTATTATACATTCATTATATTTTTCTTTATTTCCATCTATATGTTATTTAAAGAATTAAGGTTTGAACAAATTTATTATTTGGGACTATAACTTAAATTATTAAGTAATTTTTATATTTAATATCGATTTTATTTATGATAAAAATAGCTAAAATGATTTAAATTAATATCTTATTAAATAAATTTATAACAATAATAATAAATCTGAAAATAAATAAATAATATTTCAACATCTTAAAAGATAAATTAAATTATATAATTGATCAATAATATTATAAATGAATTAAATAAGATTAAATTAAAATAATTTAAATAATGTTAAAGAAAAGGGAATATAAATGTGTAATACAGATTTAAAATTTAAGTAAAATTTATAAGGTAAAAAAAAATATATATATTATATTTATAAAGTAAAATAAAATTAAAATATATGTAATATTTTATTTTAATATTTATATAATATATTTAATTAGTTAACTGAGAGAGATTAATTAATAAGTTAATTAATAATTAAGAGAAATAAAGTAATTAAAAAATTAATTAATATTTTAGAAAAAAATGTGGATAGTTTAAAAAAAGAAAAAAAAATGAATAATTTAAGAAAGATTATTTAAAACTTTCAAGAAATCGTTGAGTGAAGATTGTCTTCCAAATTTAAATAAGCTCACGTGAAAATGAACAGATTAGTTGATGTCAATTGCCATCACAATCACCACTTTATCTTTTTTTATTTATGGCTTTTGTGTTGGTTGTCCCAATCATAATATTAATGAAAATACTAAATTGCCATCAGCTAAATTTATTTATTAAAGTTACCATTATTATAGTTAAAGGACTTTCTATGCCATTAGTTATGTATTTTTCTTTCTATTGATTATATTTTCATATTTTATATCTTTAACGTCTCTTTTTCAGCCAATTTTTTTCTTCTATACCAGGCATGATTAAGTATTATTCATTTGTTAATCACTTATGTATATATTAGATAATATTAAGTCTATTGGTAACTTATTTATTCTGTTTATTGGATAATTAATCTTTTATTTTATACTTGTACATGTATAGAGAAATAGACCCAAAAAATATTAAATAAAAAATATACCACTTTTCTATGAATTTAAACTTATTAGTTATTAATTGTTTTTTTTTTCAAATATAACAAAAATATACCACTTTATACTAAAATTTATGACTTTAAAGAAGTCCAAAATTATACAAATGTAGTAGTAGGCGTTACATAGGTTTTTATTAAATAAAATTTTTAAAAATTTATAATTTTTTATTTTCTCTTTAATAAAATCACACAATTTATCCACTAAAATACTAAAAATAGAAATTGTATCTTTTCATTGAAAAAAACTCCATCTTTCAACCATCTAATAATAAAAACAAATTTTTTTATTTTTTTTATTTTTTAATTTATTAGATTTTTAACCTTATATTGTTTAGCTTATTAGTTTAAGATAAAAAAATATATATATTTTACTTAGTGGTTATGAGTTCAAATCTCACTAAATATACTTTTTTTAATAATTTCTTTAAACTAAAATTAGGACATTAAAACAAAAAAATTACGTTTTTCTACATGGAGATGGAATAGGTCAATTCTCGAGGTCGACACTGATCTCAACTTATTTAATCGTTAAGTTTATGATTTAAATTAAAAGATAATATATTTGAAAATAAAATTATATTAATTTTTATAAATATATATAAAAAAAATTTATAATGTTGTTATGACTCAATTTTGCCCTGCCTTCACACTCGTTAATTTATTTATTAATGAATTGTATGGATTGAAATGTCTGCTTACTAATTCAGTGAATATTCGAATTTTCTCATTCAAGGGCTCCTCTCCTTTTTTTAGTCAATAGGGTGCGTTGAGCTTTTAAAGCTTTCCCTCCTTCTAAGCATCCGCTGCTAGAGCAGATGAACGAGAAGAAGATTGGCCTAAAAAACTGGTCCAACAACTGAAAAAGAAAGATAAAAAATCTGAAAGTGACTTGACAAAACATTACTCACATTCTTAACCCTATTACTTTTGAGATTTTTCAACGTTATTAAGGACCATAATTAATTTGCATGAAAGGTTTTACAATGATTTAAAATATAATAATATATTATATAAAATATAATGTTATTTATATTTATTATCAAACTTCCTATTATTTAAATTTTATAATTCTCATTTATAATGTGACTTTATATTTGTGTGTAAAAAATGAAAAGGTTGAGATATATATTTAAATTCATATTTTGTTATTATTATAATAATTTTATATTAAATATAAAAAATAGAAATAAATGGAAATAATGAATAAAATGATTAAAAAGATATATAATAGTTGAGAGAATGAATAAATTGATTATAAATATATTCAATAAATGAGATAGTATGAATAAATTATTTAAAAAATAATGAAATAAATAAGAGAGAGAATAAATAAATAAATATTTAATAAAATAATTAACAAATAAGTTAAATTCATTTGAATTATAAAAAAAATTGATTGACAAAGAGTTGTTAACATTTAAAATAATTAAAATATAATTTGTTAAAAAGTCTCGAAAGATATTAAGTATATATTTATAAAATAAATGTATTTTGTTTAAATATATAATATTTTATTTAATAAATTGAATAAACGTAATTAATAAGAGATATAATAAAATGATATTTGATTCAATTAAACTTTTTATATAAAAAAATATATACAACCAAAAAAGGTAATTTTTTATTTTATTTTAGAGCTTGTTCATTAAATGCTTTAAAATTTATTTAAAAAATATTTGAGAACATTATTATAAAAAAATAAATTGGTGGGTATTAATATAAAAAAAATAATTATAATATTTCAAAATAAAAAAATTATTTTATTTCATTAATAATTATGTAATGTAATTAAGGATGTAAGTGGTACGGTTTAATCGATTTATGGACTGAAATGCACATTCAAATTGATGCCAATTTCCTAATTTAAAACTATCGTTTTCATCGGTTCAATTTGGTCGGTTCGATTCAGTTCAGTTCAATCCATATGAATTTGTTAAACTAGATGTATTTTTACCGATATATTTTTGGTCGGTTCGATTCGGTTCGGTTCGATATACACTAGTCAAAATTGGAGTTTTACCGACATATTTTTCCGACATAAATATGTCAGTATAAATATCGAAAGGAAGAAATATGTCGTAAACAAGAACATATACTGACTGGTGCATAAAATATGTTGGTATTGTTATACAATGCCGATAGATTTAGACTAAATCTGTCGGCTTTGGATTCTTCTAAAAAATATAAAAATTGGAAGGAAAATGGCGAAAGATTTGAACTAAATCTGTCGGTTTTGGCCCCATCCCAAAAACAAAAAAAAATACTTCTAAGTGTTGGGTTTTTTCTAGAATGGGTATGCGAAAAGAATTACTCAATTATTTCGGTATTGGATCCTTCAAAAAATAGAAAATAATTTCTAAGTGTTGGGATTTTTCTAGAGGGGATATGTTGAAAGATTTGGAATAAATATGTCGGTTTTGGCCCTTTCAAAAAACAGAAAAAAAGTTCTAAGTGTTAGACTTTTTCTAGAGGGAATATGCCAAAATAATTACTCAATTCTTTCGGTATTGGCCACTCCCAACACATTGAAATTTTTCGGGTAATTAAGGGAAATGTCGAAAGAAATAGACAAATTTGTCAGTTTTGACACCAAATACATAAAGATAATCTCCAATTTTGTCGGTGTTGGGCTTCTTCACTAACTTTATTTCATATTCTAAGTGGTGTTTTAGTTTCTACGTATATGGACCTTGTTTAATTTTCTAAACATATGAATTGTAGTGTCAATTTCCAAGTATAGGGATTGTGATTGAATTTATAAGTATAAGTTTTTATTTGATTATATAAGGATGTATAAATGTTTGTGTTTGATTATAATTAGAATGTGTGTATGGATTGTGTTTGAATGTGAGGATGTGTATGTATTGTGTTTATTTTTTTTTGTATGTAGGATTGTGTTTAGTTTTTAAGGATAAAATATAATCAGACTTCAATCTGATTATTTTTAAATTTAAGGGACGAAAAACCGAAAGATGCAATTCATATCTTTAGATATTTAAGGGTAATGCTAATAGATATACTCAATACTTTTTGTATTATCCCATTCCCTAACACTTTAAAAATTTTTGGGTAATTAAGGGAAATGCCGAAACAAATATATAAATAGGTTGGTTTTGGCACTAAATACCGAAAGATTATCTCTAATTTTGTCGATGTTAGTCTTCTTCACTAATTTATTTTTCCTTTTCTAATTGGTGTTTTAGTTTCTAAGTATATGAATCTTGTTTAATTATTTAAGCATATGAATTGTGTATTAATTTCTAAGTATAAGAATTGTGATTGATTTTATAAGTAAAGTTTTGTGTTTGATTATAAATTAAAGAATATATAAAGGTTTGTGTTTGATTATAATTCGGATGTGTGTATGATTTGTGTTTAGATGATTAGGGGCTACGTTTAATTTTTAAGCATAAGATTTTGTTTAGTTTCTTAAGAATATAATATAATCAGGCTTAAATCTGATTAATTATTAAATTTTAAAGGATCAAATGTCGAAAGTTTTTAATTAAAACTTTCAGTATTTAAGGGCAATGCCGAAAGAATTACCCAATTCTTTCGGTATTGGCCCTCCCTAATAATTTCCAATTCTCTCGATAATGACCTTCTTCACCAATTACTTTTCCCTTTTCTAAGTGTTGTTTTAGTTTTTAAGTATATGAGTCTTGTTTAATTATTTAAGAATATGAATTGTATGTCAACTTCTAAGTATAGGGATTGTGATTGATTTTACAAGTATAAGTTTGTGTTTGATTATAAAAAAATGTATAAAGGTTTGTGTTTGATTATAATTAGGATGTGTGTGTATGGTTTGTGTTTAGATGATTAAGGGTTGTGTTTAATTTTTAAGTATAAGATTATAGATATAATATAATCTTGTTTAAATCTGATTAATTATTAAATTTTAAAGGATAAATATATAAAGTTTTGAATTAATATTTTCAATATTATATTTAAGGGCAATGTCAAAAGAATTATCCAATACTTTCAAAAATATATATATATATATATATATATATATATATATATATATATATATATATATATATATATATATATATATATATATATATATATATATATATATATATTGGTATATAAACATATAACAATATTATGAATAATGTCCCCGTATATTGTTATTAGTAAGATACACTTTCATAATTTATGAAAAAATTATAAATAAAGTTCTATTATATTTATATATGAATTATGTAATGAATTATAATATACATTAAATTATAAATAAATAAAATTTTACATAACACAATTGCATTATACTATGAATGTTTTTTTTACTAAACATACATTAAGAGTAATTAATGACATGTTTTGAAATAAGTTTATCTATTACTTATAATAGTTCATATCTTTAATAATCTACTTAACATATCTGTAATTTAATAATGTTCTTACTTGAAAAAAAAGTTCTTATATTATCTCACATTGCATACTTAGTTTTACCTTAAAATAATTGTAGATAAATAATAATTCAATGTTAATAATTTATAAAAATTATATTGGGCTGCCTTAAGATTGGGTCTACCTAGTTCAATGACTTGTTTGTCTTAACCTAAAATTATAAATTTTGAAAGTAAAGATTCGAAAAAATTCACTAGTAAAAAAAAAGTCAATACCGACGGTAGGAGTCATCGATATCAGGTCATAAACTGTCGGTAAAGGGCAATAGCGACAGTGAGAAGAGTTGTCACCTGTCATCGCCATTGTCCTTGTCGTTATTGCTTAGAAACACAAACACCGACTATTTTGGTATCGTCGCAATAGAGAAGTAAATGGCGACCACCCTTATCGTCGCCATAGAGAAGTAAATGTAAACCACCCTTATAGTCGCCATAAAGAAGTAAATGGCGACCACCTTACCGTCGCTATAAAAAGTAAATTGCTACCACACCTTAACGTCGCCATAGAGAACTAAGTAACAAATTTCACCTTCGCTATTGATTAGAATCAATCAAATTTTTAAAATTATTAAATGATATTCATAAAAATATCCACTATTATAAAATATTTGTTTAAGGTTTGAATGTTTAAAATCTAAAGATTCATCAAAATTTACACAATGAAACCATCTTCTGAAAATTACAAATTTGGAATTAAAAAAACGAATCAATAGTTAGTTGATTCAATGCCAACGAGGAAATTGAAGAACTTTATGCCAACATATTGTACCGTAGAGAACTCTGTCACCACAATCATACCCTCAATCTAATATACTAATACATGAAATCATCTGTTACTATAAAATATTCCATTGGAGTGTTTCTAAGATTTAAATAATCAAAATCTTAAAAAGTCATCCAATACACAAAATTTACACCTTCATTTTGAATCTTCCATACCTATAATAAAAATATAAAAATCAAAGTGGTAACCATTAGCCAACATACTGATGAAAAAAAATCAAAATAACAAGTTAGATTCGTTTCTGAATAATTATGATTTTGTTTATAATTTTTCGATCGCTTTTTTTTTCAAGACAATACTAAAATACAATCAAGGCACACAATATGTATGACTTTGTCTTGCAATCAAGTGCCTTTTTACACTAAGATAATATGTATAACTTTGTCTTGCAATCAAGTGTCATTTTACAAAAGCTATTCAAACAACTCCTACTATCATGTTTAACACAAAGACATGCAATATTTATAGTTCTACCAATCATGTTTAACACAAGGACATGCAATGTTTTTACTTCTACCAAATCTCACATAAAAGTCCAACATAAAAGTCCAAAAAATAATCAAACCTATATATATTTGAATAGCTCGATGTTTACGCAATAAGATTCATCAATGTTATATCAAGTGTATGTCTCTTAAACAAAATTTGGACCGTTTAAAATAAATCAATAGTTAAAGACAACTAACACAAAATTCTGCATACTTTTCCATTAGGACCAACAATTATCTATCTATCTATCATATGCATTCTTAAATCTATCAATTGAAAGGCGAAACAACAAAAGATGAAACCTGAAATTTGATAGTCAAAAACTCCGAAAACCTTCCAATTGATTAATACATGAAATGATGAGACAATATTTACATTAAATCACTAGTTTTAATACCACATTTCATTTTATTTTATATGTTATTGCCCACTTCATCAATTAAATCTATCAAATGAAAGGCAAGATGATAAAAGATGAAACCTTAAATTTGATGAATTAATGGTCAAGAAGTCCAAAACTTTTTCACCAACAAGAATGTTGATGAATACCTGAAATGATGATACAATATTTACATTAATATATTACTAATTTTAATACCACAATTTATTTTATTATATATATTATTTCTCTCCTTCATCAATAAACTAGAAAACTACAAGAAAAATGTTGAATTATGAAATGTAAAAACTTTACATACAAGATGTGGAGTCAACAAAATGCAAAACATATCCCTAGTCAAGAACCTACCTAGATCAAGCCCTGATCTATTCGATCTCTCAAGTCATCATGCTTATACAATTAATCCCCATCTCTATCACTTCGTCAAACAAGAGGTCCCAAAACCCTAATCCTTGATGCTCTTAAATTCCATATCCAAGCCGAAATCTTTTGACCGTTATTCGATGATAGATAAATGCAATTAAACAAACAAAAGAAGGAAAAAGATAACTCGAGCATATTTAATTAAAACCAGACCCATATGTCATATGTAAATGTACTTCATCTTACAACTAAAAAGTTTACCTAATCATATAAGTGTCATAATTACACTTAGAAAACCTAGAAGAAAAAGATGCAAAACATGTACAAGATCATAGAACAAGTCGCACTTAAATATCATCTTGAAATTAAGTTGTTAGTAATTGATGAGAGACAATAAAATATTAACATTGCCGCTCTAAAAGGTGAGAGATACATAAATGTCTTAAAGTTTTGATGACCATATTTTTATATACCTTCTTATCAAGTGCAAGACATTCGCTGGTTGAATCATCTACTATTGTACCACCAATACTCATATTGGTTGTTTTCCCAACTTGTCCTATTTTAGACACTTCTGGATTCACATAAAACATGCATACCAAATTATATCTAAACCCCTTGTGGCCATATTTTAATTGGAAAGAAAAACTATATCTAACTAGCTATTTATCAATTAGGTTATAGTTCATAAATAAAATATTTAATTACAAAAGTTTTGACACCTAAAATGGCTTGAGAATAACTTCTCAAGGAGGGCATTGCTCAGAGTCAATCTCAGTTGCTGCTGCTGATGGAGCTTCACTGTAAGAACAATTGGGATGTGGTACCCGTTCAACAAAGAGAAAACCTAGAGCCCTGCGATTTCGGATAACAAATTCCAATCTAGCAATGGAGGATTTGCATGTACAGAAAGTGAAGAGAAGACGGTACACATGCAAAATTAAATCCAAACCGACTTGGATGCATAATCAGAGAAAATGTTCAATTGAAAAGAGATAATCATAATGTAACCAAAGAAGTTAACTTTTCTGCTTATGTACATGGATCAAGGATCATGGATGGATAGATACTAGATAGAGAAGTATGAAAATAAACTTATCATTAATTAGTGGTTTAATAATCTATTTTCTCGTTCATAAAAGAAAGATATCATTAATTTTCTAGGATAACTCTTGATTCCTAAACATGAAAAGAAAAATCAAGGGTTTAAACATTCTATCATCAAAATAGCCATGTTCAAAGATCAACAAAAGCATAATAAATTTATATGATCTCTTGGACATCAATGAGTACCATGATAAAAATGTTTGATAAATCATTCATAACAAAAAGAAACATTTTAGAGAAAATGAAGAGCATACATATTCAAGAAGTAAGATTTCTCCCTTTAATCGAGGGTCTTCACTGCCAGGATGGTCTTACTACTAACTCTTTTGTGAAGGTTTCTCTATGCACGTGGATTTACGCTAACAATGCATCCGAGAGGAGCTTCGCTTACCATTTTTTTTGTTTTCGCCCAAACTCCACACACTGTGAGTTTCCACTATTGTTTCTTCATTGTATACAGTCGGATTTTTCGTTTCCTAAGGTCCATGAAGCCGAATTTTGAAAACATCGTTGATGTCTGGTGAGTTTCCTATTTGACATGTCACTAAGAATTTTTTTTATTATTCTATTACGATTATTGAATCGTCTTCTAGTGCACGGGAACTATGAAACAAAATTTCTTGCATCCTTCAGCTATGTTTTCAAAAGGAATGTCCCTTGTGTTAACTGGGGGACATATGATACATTTTTTGGGACGATGTGTCCTATATAAAATGATATGCATTTAAAAAATGCTCCTAGTGTGAACTAGGGGATATACAATGTATGTGTCTGGATTACGTGTTCGTTGTGATATGATACACACTTGAAAAATTTCTCTAATGTGAACTATGGGATGTAATGTACGTTTTATTTAATAAAAGAATGTTATAACCGAACCTAATGATAGGTTGCCTACATATCCAAGCTCCAAGTGGAATTATGTCCAGGGCCGGCCCTGAGAATTTGGGACCCTATGCAAATTTAAATTTTGGGGCCCCCTAAAATAGTAAAAAAAAAATAAAAAATTAATTTTAATTAATAAAATAAAATATAAATAATTAATATATTATAATACGAGACTAAAAAGGAGATAAAAAAGTTATTTTTATAATATATATTTAATATTAAAGGAGAAAAAAGAGGAAAAAATAATATTATTAATATAATATTATTAAATATAAAAAATGGGGCCCTATAAAAGTGGGGGGCCCTATGCAACTGCATTGGTTGCCTTACCCTAGGGCCGGTCCTGATTATGTCCAAATATAGTTCAATGAAATGCTTAATGTCTTAAATGCCCCTAGTGTGAACTAGGGGATGCAATGTATGTCTTGGTTATAATATCGGTAGACAGTGACTCTTTCGTCTTATGGTCAGCTTTGATCGAAGCATCTTCGACTGGCTCAGGATCTGAGAAATTTTTGGCCATCTGTAAGAAGGATATTTTTAACAATATCAGTTTTACCCTTTCTTTTCATTTCGCACAAAGAGTTCTTTAAGAATAGATTCTCCACCATACTCGAACGATCATTTTGGAATTAATCCTTTAGTGACTGAATTTAGCTCGAGAAAGAATCCTGAATTTTTTTCAAATGACACCTCAAGTTGAAAGTTCCGGGATTTCAAAATACCTCATTTTTTTGTTTTTTAGAGAGAAATCGTCGAAAACTCTGAGCGGGAGCACGCCTATACTCAAGGTATTTTATTATTATTATTATTATTATTATTATTATTATTATTATTTTTAACGACCGGGGTATATCTGGTAGAATTAGTACACCTAACAATTTTCAGAACGGTGGTGATTTCAATACCTCAACCTAAACGAAAGTATTTTTTGAGTGATTTTTTTACTATGGGTGTGTAATCGGTAGATTTAACAATTTTCGGCATGATGGTGATTTCAATTCCTCAATCTACATAGTAGTATTTGTCTCTTTTTTACTTCGTCGCCTAGAGCATTTACTCGATCTCTCTTTATTTGGAATTTTCCACAGCAAGACGATCTCCCTAATCCATTCATCATGTGGTTAGGTTTCGTTTCTATAAGATTTTCAAATAATTTTTTTAATGATCGAGGAATATGAGAGAGAATTCAAGGTAAACATCTCTCTAAGCGAATTGAATAAGTGTTTCAGATTTCCACCTTTCTCCGATAGCCATTCATTGGAAAAGAGATCATAAGGCTTAATCGCTTCATTGTTTCGCTGTTTAGTTCTAACGTAGAGATTGCCATCTGTCCAATCAATGGAAGAAGGATAATGTATATATATACTTTTTTAATACTATTATAAGTATTATGACCGAACCTAAAGCTTAAGTTGCCTACATATCCATGCTCCAGGTGAAATCAGGTTCAAATGTAGTTCGATGTAATGAATGCATGAATGTGCTTTCAAAGTTTCAAAGTTATGTATGGATGCATGAATGCTAGAGATTTTTTTGATGAATGTTATGTTCTGATGAGACCAAACCCGATGAATGTTGCCTACATATCGAAACTCAGGGTGGATTCTAGTCTAGATGTAGTTCGGATATAATGAATGCATATGAGTTCTTTTGGAAACAACAAATGAATGCATGAATGAAAAATTTTTCAATTTCATTTTTGAATAAGTGTGATGTTGTGATATGATCGTACACGATGGAGGCTGTTTATATATCCACGCTCCGGGTGGAATTAGGTCTGAATGTAGTTTAGATATAATGAATGCGTATGAGGATTTGTTTTTTAAATTCAACGTGAAGAAGCGCGTGGAAGTGGTTGAAAAAGTATTGATCATGATTTTTGATGAAAATGAAGCTCAAGATGACTCAGACGAAGTATTTCTTGAGCACATCGAGATTGATTGAAAGGGAGAGTTCTTCCCCATACATGATATTCAGGAGAGCAGCTATGTCGTAAAATATCTTCTTGATTATATAGGGTTCTTCCCATCGAGGTTGGAATTTTTATTTTGGGTCCTAAAGTTCTTGAGTCATTTTGAGCACTAGGTCTCCTTCGACCAAGCTCCTAGACTTCACTTTCTTATTGAATGCTTGAGACATGCGCTTCTAAAAGTCTTGAGTTTTGCATAGAGCATCAAGCCTTTTGTCTTCCATGAGGGTCAACTAATCATAGCGAGATCGGACCCAATCCTCTTTAGTTACATGACTTTCGAGAAGAACTCTCAGAGTAGGAAATTCGATCTCAATAGGTTGGACCGCATCCATTCTGTATACCAAGGAGTAGGGTGTCTCTCTCGTCGACGTCCTTGTTGTCGTCTGATAGCCCCATAACGTATATGGGAGCTTCTCATGCAAATCTTTGTAAGTTTGAGTCATCGTTTTGATAATTGTGATCATGTTTTTATTTGTTGCTTCCACAACTCCGTATGTTTGGGGTCGATAAGGAGAAGATCAATGATGTTCAATGTTGAACTCTTTTAGAACTTCGATTATTGCTCCCTAGAAGTGTTTCCCATTGTTGGAAATTAAATAATGAGGTACATTGTACCTACTGATAATGTTTGTTCTGATGAATTTGGCAACATGGGAAGATTTGATAACTTTTAAGGAAGTTGATTCTACCTATTTGGTAAAACAATCAATTGCAACCAGAATAAACTCATGACCATTAGAATCATGGGGATGGATCTTACCAATGATGTCAATTCCCTAAGTTAATAATGGTCACATTGAAGTCAAGATGTATAACACAGATGCAAAAGCATGTTTCAAGTTAGAATATATTTGACATTTATGATATTTCCTAACATACAAGATACATTCATGTTCTAGATTCTGCCAATAATAGCCAAAACAAAGGATCTTATCTCTAGTAGTTAAATTGATGATAATTAGAACTATTTTGAGTTTGGTTGTGAAAAAAGACTTTCATCTTCAACAAATGGATGTCAAAACATTTTTTCTTCATGGTAATTTAGGCTAAGAGATTTATATGCAACAACCAAAAGGATTTAAAATCAAAAGAAAAGATGAGTTTGTGTGTAAGTTTCAGAAAAGTCTGTATGGTTTGAAATAGGCTCCAAGGCAATGGTACAAGAAGTTCAATAACTTAATGAAAAGTAACAATTTTCTGAGGTGTGAAACTGATCATTGATGCTATATCAAGATGTTTGATAAATCGTACATTATTCTACTCCTCTACGTTGATGACATATTGATTATTGGAGCAAACTTGTTTGAGATTAACAAGCTCAAAAAGAGTTGTCTGAAAATTTTGCAATGAAAGATTTGGGTACTGCAAAAATAAATCATTGGGATGATAATTTTTAAGGATGAAGTGGTTTTCAAATTTTCACAAGAAGAATATGTGAAGAAAGTTCTTAGTAGGTTCAACTTATATGATGAAAAATAAAGTATGTGTCTCTCTTTGTGTTTTCGAAAATCTAATATGAGTTTTGAAAGATAAGTTGATGCTGACAATGATGGTGATGTTGATAGTAGGAAGAGCACAACATGGTACATTTATACTCTAAGAGGTACTGCAATCATTTGGGTTTCAAAATTGCAGAAGATTGTTGTTCTTTCTAGTTGTGAGGAAGAGTATGTTGTTTTGATAGAGGTTGCTAAGGAGATGATGTGGTTACAACCCTTTTTGCGAGAATTGGGAAGTAGTAAAGTGGATACTATGATACTTAAAAGAAAGTACGTGTCTCTCTTTGTGTTTTCGAAAATCTAATATGAGTTTTGAAAGATAAGTTGATGCTGACAATGATGGTGATGTTGATAGTAGGAAGAGCACAACATGGTACATTTATACTCTGAGAGGTATTGCAATCATTTGGGTTTCAAAATTGCAGAAGATTGTTGTTCTTTCTAGTTGTGAGGAAGAGTATGTTGTTTTCATAGAGGTTGCTAAGGAGATGATGTGGTTACAACCCTTTTTGCGAGAATTGGGTCAAGACTACGAGTGAAGTGTGTTACGATCGACACTAAGAGTGTCATTCATTTAGAAAAGAATCCAGTTTATTATAAAAGGACAAAGCATATACATGTTCGTTATCATTTCATCCGGTCAGCTTTAGAAGATGGAGTATTAGTAGGAGTGACAAATGAGAAACTGAAGTTGTGTGCAACTTCAGTTGGTCTTCTTCGTTAAGAAACCATATGGAAAGCCGCTACCAATTGAGAGATGATTAAGTTAGTTTCAAAGTGGGAGATTGTTGAGTTATGGAGTCTACACTTATAATAAACTCTACAATTGTTTATTAGAGTTTATTTAGTTTGTATTTGGTTTTGGGCTTGGACCTGACCAAAAGTTATTTAGGTTTTATTACCTGAATGTTTATCCTATAAATATGTGATTATTAAGGGTTTACATGAATCCAGATATAATTCTAGAGAGATAAAGTGTGAGAAAAAACTGTGTATTTATTCTTCTTCTTCATAGTGAAATCTGGTGGAGGCTAAAATGGACGTATCTCAATTTGAGTGAACCACTATAAATATATGTCTTCTCGTGTTCTTATTTTCTTTGCATTTTTACAGATCATTTCAAGTAGGTCGGATTTGGGAGATACAAATCCTAACATTAACATAGTCTCTAATCTTGTTAGATTTCTCGATGTCTTAGCATCATTGGCTTCTAAACTTGATTTCATAACTTTCTAGTTGAGAAGAATTTTTTAATTTACCCTAAATCACATTTTCACATTTCAAACCAATAATCAAAGAAAACGGAATCATCACTCTCGGGCTCTAACTCAAGGGTGTTAGTTAGAAAATGCCTAAGAATTAGTTTATAAAAGACTATGACTAGATTTAGCCTCGTGTAATTATATCTTAATAGATTTCTAAATAATAAGAAAAAAAATCACATAAATGGTTTTCTAAATAACAGTTTGATGTTTTGGATGAATGATGCTTTTAGGCTTACTTGGGTAAGTTCTAAATGTCTTAAAACATCCCAATGTCTTTAAAAATTGATTTGATGCATTGTATTGATAACCTATTTTTCGGCGAACATCTTGACTCTCTAGTGAGTCTTGATGATTTGTAATCGGTTGAATGTGTTAGGAATAAAGAGGAATAATCAAACTTTTGATAATAAATTATTCCCCACTTGATTGGATCTTTTAATGCGAAAAACGACAAACATAAAGGAAATATAAATGACACAAAAATATCAAGAATGTAAGTAGAAAACCTCCTCAAATCAAGGAATAAAACCACATGACTTTTTGTCCAAAACAATCTTCACAATAATCAAATATTAAACACGAAACAAAAAAGATAATAGTTAAACAAATAACAAATCTCACTCTCTTTCTATAAGTGTATAATATATGTCTCTCATATCGGTTTTATAAGGCTGTTTCCTCTAGTTTTTATAGCAGAACAAGAATAATCCAAGAGTCTTTTTCCAATAAGATAATCATGCTCCTATTTAACACAAAATGACCATTGGGATTCTGGACTTCTTAAACATGTTGGGATTTTATTATATAGTTGGGAGTTCAAACAAGTAACCCAACAAACTCCCCCATCACAACTATGAAAGGGTTGTTGTCAAACCCGTAATTGAACAACAAAACTTGAAATTGCCTTTTGGTAGTGGTTTGGTCAACATATCAGCGTCATTATCATATCTATGCACTTTCTCTAAAATCAATAATTTTTCATCTAGAACATCACTTATCCAATGATACCTCACATCAATATGCTTCGATCTAAAATGAAATGATGAGTTTTTCGCAAAGTAAATGTCACTTTGACTATCACAAAAAACCACGTATTTATCCTGCACAAAACTATGTTCAGATAATAATTTCTTAATCCAAATTAATATTTTACAAGCTTTAGTTGCTGCAATAAGTTCAGTTTCAGTGGTTGACAACACAACACATTTTTAAAGCCTGGATTTCCAAGCAACAACTCTCTCTACAAAAGTAATCAAATAACCAGAAGTAGATTTTCTCGAATTAACATATTCTGTCATATTATAGCTGATATAACCAACTAAATTTGGACTCTCATTTCCAAAAAAAGTCTCAAACTTGATGTACCTCGAAGATATCAATATTCACTTGACAACTTCTCAATGTTATTTTCCTAGATTGGAAAAGAATCTACTCACAGTGCCAACGGCATGAGTAATATCTGGTCTTGTGTTAATCATGGAATACATAAAACTTTCAACAGTATGACCATAAGGAATATTCTTCATATCTTCTTTCTCGTCATCGTTTGACAGACAAAGTTTGGAGCTCAATTTAAAATGTTCCGTAAGAGATGTGGCAACACTATTGGTCTTCTCCATATTGAATCTCTGCAACTATTTTTCAATATATCGTTCTTGAGACAACCAAAATTTCTTTATCTTTCTATCACGATTGATTCTAATTCCATGAACATTATTCGCTGGTCCAAGATCCTTCATCGCAAAATACTTCCTTAAATCTTGTTTCAACCTATTAATCCTTCAACACTGTTTAGCACCTTTAATAACAATAAACATGTCATCAACATAAAGTAAAAGAATAATAAAATCATTAAGAATGATTTTTTGCACAAACACACAATGTTCGGAAGTAGTCTTATTATAGTCGTGTTCCTTCATGAACAACTCAAACTTCTTGTACCATTATTGTGGAGCTTATTTCAAGCCATACAACCTTTTCTTACATCTGCAAACATAATTCTCTTTACCCTTGACCATTAACCCATTAGGTTGATCCATGTAAATCTCTTCTTCTAAATCACCGTGAAGAAAATTCGTCTTCACGTTCATTTGTTCAACTTCAAAGAAGATAACGTCACAACTTCTACAAGCGTCTTTGCAACTTGGTCATACAGTATGTAGCTGAAATCATCCTAGACATAACCCAAGAAGATGCACTTACGACTCTTCACATGCAACTTTGATCTTTCATCCTTTATAATGTGAACAAAGCACTTACATATAAATACTCATAGGTGATCATAAGAAATATATTTATTTGTCCATACCTTATTTGAAACTTTACCTTCCAAGGTAGAAGTCAAATTAATAACATGTACCACCGTGTGTAATGCTTCACCCCTAAAACGTTAAGGGGAACTTTGTTTCTTAAAGTAAGCATCTAATCCTATCAACAATTGTCATGTTCATCCTTTTTACAAGGTCGTTCAACTCATGAGTATTTGGAAGTGTCTGATGGTTTCTGATCCATATTTTTTGCAATTAGCATCAAATGGACCACAATACTCACCACCATTATCACTGCGAATGCACTTCATCTTCTTTTTAGTCTCTCTTTTAACAAGAGTATGAAATTCTTTGAACTTGTTTAACACTTTATCTTTCATTTTTAAAACATAGATCTAAAGCTATCTGGAATGATCATCACTAAATGTTACAAAGTAAAGATCAGAACTAATAGTTCGTACCTTTAAAGGTCCACAAACGTCTAAATGTACCATCTCTAAAACATTTGACATTATTAAAGAAGGATTATGCTTAAACGATACTCGAGTTTTCCTCCCTAGAAGACAATGAAAATAATTCTCTAAATCTTTCTTACTCAAACCTGAAATAACATTTTTCTTAACCAACAAATTCAACCCCTTTTCACTAATGTGATCTAGTCTTTAGTTCCATAACTTGAAGCTTCTTTACTTCATACAACATTCACCTTATCATTATTTATCAAAGATTTCTTTAAATATAAATTTGATAACTTATCTCATCGAACTACAACAAAATTACCTTTAGAAAATTTTCATTTTCCAAAACCAAAAGAGCTTAAGAAACCATCATCATCAAGCTTTAAAGTTGAAAACAAATTCAACCTCATGTTTGGAGTATGTGGAACATCTTTAAGAAACAACTTCGACTCATTTCAAGATTCTAGGCAAACATCGCCAATACCAATACCTTTACTTACGACATTGTTACCCATTTTTATACTCCAAAATTATCATAAGTATAAGATTTAAAGTAATCTTTCTTTGGCGTAACATGTATGGAAGCTCCTCTGTTAAACACCCAAGTTGACTCAACGCATACAAGGTTAATTGTATTATCGTCGTGAATAGTGGAGAGATCTTATGTAGTTGCTGAGACGCGATCTTCACTATCATCTTTCTTTTTCTTAGATTCATTCGCTTCATTTTTTAGCTAGTAACAATTCTTCTTTAGGTGTTCACTCATACCATAATGGTAACATTCAGTTGACTTGTGTTTTGACTTAAACTTATTTTGACTATTATGTCTCGACTTATCTTTCTCACCTCTACTCATGTATTCCTTGGTTACAACAACATACACATTTGATTGTGATAAAAAACCTTGAGATTTTTGTTTCAATTCTTCATTCAAGACACTTTTGGCATTCTCCAATATTATTGCACCATTATAAATAGAGTTACAAAAAGAAACTTTAAAAGTCTCCCATGAATTAGCTAGAGTTGTCAATAATCAAAGCCCTTGAACATCGTCTTCGATGTTCATTCTCATTCTTGATATCTGATCAAGAACACCATGAAACTCATTCAAGTGATCATCCATAAAAGTACTATCACTATATCTCAAATGAATAATCTTTTGGAGCAAAAATAATTAATTACTTCATGTCTTTATAGCATACAAGTTCTCAAGATTACTCCATAAAGTAGGTGCATTTATCTCATGTTGTATGTTGTTATAAACATTCTCTTCAAAAAAATGACGAATGAAACCACATAATAGTTCATGCTTAAAATCTCATTCCTCATCAGATTTAGAGATGAGTTTCTCACTACCAAAAATAGGTATATGCAAAGACTTCACAAATAAATGATCTTTCATTCTACCCTTCCAAATATGATAGTTTGAACCATTCAAAAAAATCATTCTATTTGTGTTAGTCTTCATAAACCAATCAAAATAAAAACGCTTAGAACCAAGCTTTGATACCACTATGTTGGGAATAAAGCGGAATAATCACACTTGTAATAATAAACTATTTCCCACTTTATTAGATCTTTAGGAGCGAGAAACAACAAACATAAAAAGAAATATAAATGACACAGGAACACCAAGAATTTAATTTGGAAAACCTCTTCAAATCAAAGAGTAAAATACCATGCGACTTTTATCCAAAAAAAAGTTTCACTATAATCAAATGTTAAACACGAAACAAATGAAGATAAAAGTTAAACAAAGAACAAATCTCACTATCTTTCTACAAGTGTATAATACATGTCTCTTATATGTGTTTTTATAAGGCCGCTTACTCCAGTTTTTATAACAGAATGAGGACAACTCAAGAATCTTTTTCCAATAAGACAATCAAGTCCCTATTTAACACAAATGGACTATTGGGCTTCTAGACTTCTTAAATAAGCTGGGATTTTATTACATAGTTAAGAACCCAAACAAATAACCCAACAAACTCCCTCATCACAACTATGGAAGGCTTGTTGTCAAACTACGGTTGAACAACAAAACTTGAACTTGTCTTTTGATAGTGTTTTGGTCAGCATATTAACATCATTATCATCTATATGCACTTTCTCTAAACTAGTAACTTTTCACTTAAAACATATCGTATCCAATAATACCTCACATCAATGTGCTTCAGTCTAGAATAAAATGTTGAATTTTTTGCAAGTCTAGATAATAATTTCTTAACCCAAATTAATTCTTTACAGGTTTTAGTTGCTGCAATAATTTTAGTTTCAGCGGTTGACAATGTAACACATTTTTTAAGCCTGATTGTCAAGCAACAACTCTCCCTATAAA
Source organism: Impatiens glandulifera (assembly GCF_907164915.1). Classification (NCBI taxonomy): domain Eukaryota; kingdom Viridiplantae; phylum Streptophyta; class Magnoliopsida; order Ericales; family Balsaminaceae; genus Impatiens; species Impatiens glandulifera. The sequence goes on along the minus strand of NC_061862.1, from coordinate 137,222,546 downwards.
ATTAATCAAATAACCAGAAGTAGATTTTTTCGAATTAACATCACTTGACATATTAGAATCGGTATAACCAACTAAATATGGACTCTCATTTCCAAGGCAAAGTCTAAAACTTGATGTACCTCGAAGATATCTCAATATTCACTTGACGTCTTCCCAATGTTCTTTTCCTGAATTGGAAAGGAACATACTCACACTACCAACACCATGAGTAATATTTTGTCTTGTGCTAACCATGACATACATAAGATTTCCAACCGTAGAACCATATGGAATATTCTTCATATCTTCTTTCTTATCGTCGTTTGAAGGACTAGTTGTTAGAGTCGTGTTCTTTAGCTACCGACTGCGGATCTAGTCTCCACTGTGGAAACTACCTTTCTATAGGGAAAACCAACCCGTTTGCACCAGAGGCCAAGACATAATACCCATATCACTAGTCAAATATTTCTTCTTCTTTTATCGCTTTAACTTACTTTCTTTCAATGCGATAATTAATCAGCTCTAATTTTTTTTATCTTATTTGGAACAGATCAACGGATTACCCTTTAATAAGTATTTATGACTTGTGACCCACAATTCCTTTTCAATTGTTGACGCCCCTTTACTGACTGGTGCTGACATAATTACTTTCTACAATCAAGAGGATATTCTCACGAATCAATTGATGGTATAAAAAACTTGATTTCTCCTCCTCCTAATTGATTATAAAGAAGTTTTGCTTAATATTCTTTTTTTGTGGTTGTTTAGGATGGAGTTAGAGGATTTATGTTGGATATGTATGACTTCGAGAATGACATTTGGCTATGTCATTCTCTCTGCGGACATGCTACAACTGCATTGCCTTGTCATTATATAACAATGCAGTTATTCTCTCATCCTTTGAATCAATCTGTTACGATCCACGAATGAGAAAACATCACCCTTTTTGGTCCTATGGAACACTTGGGCTAGAGACTCGGTCGGGAACTCGGTTTTCGTAGCATAACAATATTTTAATTCTGTTTTTCTATTTCCCACAAAACTGATTGTTGATTAAGTCCTTAAAAGTTATTGTAACAGAATTGTAACCGACTACTCTTGGGTAATTCAACCGCTATATATGTTGATGCCCACCCCCTTTTTTTGATATGAATGAAAGCTTTGTGAAAGTTCTTACTCTTAATTATATTCTCGGTCTTGAACCTCTATTTTGGACTGTTAAGTATATTCTAGCAGTATTCTCTTCTCATCTTTATTTCTTCTTTCCTCTAACCTTGAATTCTCTTCTCATACTACTTCTGCTACGCTTGATTACAGAATTCCAAACTCGGTCCCATCAATCAAGAACTCGTTTCTTGAAATAAAGAACTCAGAAAGCTAAGTTATAATTTCAAGCTTAACATATTGGTATCAGAGCTGGACGATTCTCCAAATAGTATAAACTCGCCAGCAGTCAGAAATGGATTCTCTTAAGGCCCTTATTGAAAATTTGTCCCAACAAACAGCTGCTATGCAAACTGCAATGGAGCGAAGATTTGATGCGGCCGAAGAATGAATGGCAGCCTTTAAGAGTGGGGCATCTAAAAATGGGCAAGATCCCCGCCAAAGACCCTATGATGATGATGGGCCTTCTTGCCACGGTCCTCCATATCGACCCCAACACCCTGGCCAGAACCGCGACCAACACTATGTTCCTCCCACTCGACTAACCAAGGTCGACTTTCCTCGGTTTGATGGACCCGATGTTGAGGGCTGGCTGATATCCGTCGAGCAATTATTCAGGGTGGACAAGATGAAGGATGCCCCTAAACTAGAAATCGTCCCCATTCACTTTTCTAGCGAAGCAAGAATGTGGTACGGGTCAAATCTTCAGAACCGCAACTATAGGGAAGCCTTGTCATGGGATGTGTTCAAGAAAGACCTCTTAGCGCAATTCGGGCCCACTATACACAACACTCCAATAAGACAACTAATGAATTTGAAACAGGTTGGTTCGGTTCAAGAATATAATCTGCGATACATGTCGATCTCTCAAAAGTTATATCATATGCCAAGGGACTATGTAATAGATTGCTACCTGTCCGATATGAGGGAGAAGATTGCAAACTGCATCAGGTTGCGATTCCCTGTCTCTCTAAACGAATCCATGGCCATGACTAATGTCCAAGAAGCAACGTGTCGGTCCCTAATGAGCAGCGGGCACTTGTACGCGCTGAACCACCGCTACTACCCAATCCGAGCAACGTTAAACTAAGTTGGCAAAGCACGAACAGAACACCATACATCAAGCCGAGCTCATCATATGGGTCCTCTTCAAATGCAAACCAGGTCATATTTAGCAATTAGACTCGGTCTCAATGGATGAAAAGAAAAAGAAGGGCCTATGCCACACTTACGATAAAAAAAGGCAACCAACCCACATATATAAATCAAAGTTATTCATGGTCTCTGCCAATGATCAAGAAAGCGTCCCAAGTTTCCAAGAACATGCTCTAGAGATAGTCCTTGATGATTCTCCTTTGCAACTTGAAGTAGCGGAAGAACCTTCCATCTCGCTACATGCATTAAACAGTTCAAAAAACTTCCAAACACTCCAGATTTTTGGCAAAGTTGGGAACCTGTCGGTTGTGATCCTAATTGATATAGGAAGCACTCATAACTTCATTAATAGCAGTATAATGAAGAACATTAGCTATGACATACTTCTCACCCAAGTGCTATCGGTCCGAGTGGCAGACGGCTCTAACATTCTATGCTCTAGCTTTTGCCAAGATCTGAAATGGTCTATGAAGGTAAGTTTTATCAAACAAACATGAAGGTATTAACCATGACATGGTACGATATTGTGTTGGAATCAAATGGTTGATTACTCTAGGCCCTTCAAAATGGGACATCAAAAAACTAACCCTCCCTTTGAAAAAGAAGGGATAACCATGGTCTTGCAAGGCATACCCCACACACAGATCAACCTAATGAAGGGTGACCACCTAGAGAAGTTATTAAAGAAAGGCAATGTCGCTGCCATGGTCCAAATAAGAAGTGAAAATGAAGCACAATTTTTCTCACTCTCTACAAGGGCACCAGAAGATATTCCTGAAGATCTTTAGCAAATGCTAGATGACTTCATCCCAATATTCCAACAACTTGAGGACTTACCACCAGCCAGGGAACATGATCACCGCATCCCACTAAAGGAAGTCACGGAAGTTGTATGCCTGCGTCCTTATCGGTATCCTGCCCTGCAGAAGATAAAAAATTGAACATTTGGTCAATGATATGCTGGACAGGGGAGTCATAAAGAGAAGCCATAGCTCTTTTGCCGCCCCTGTGGTACTGGTCCGAAAGAAAGACTTATCATGGAGAATGTTTATTGATTATAGACGGCTAAACTCAGCAACCATCAAAGATAAGTTTCATATCCTAGTCATTGAAGAATTAATGGAAGAATTGCATGGGTCCATGTTCTTTTCAGGGCTGGATTTGTGCTTAGGGTTCCACCAGATAAGGATGCACCCAAGTGACTTCCACAAAATAGTATTCCGGACTCACGAAGGCATGTATGAGTTTTTGGTGATGCCCTTCGTCCTAACCAATGCTTCATCCTCCTTCCAAAGCCTAATGAACACAACCCTGAAACCATTCCTACTTAAGTTCGTGCTAGTATTTTTTGATGACATCCTAGTATACAGCATGAGCTGGAAGGAGCATATTCACCACTTACATAAGGTACTCTCAATATTGCATCATAACAAGTTATTCTTTAATAGGGGAAAAAACAATTTTGGGTGCAAGCAAATTTCCTATCTAGGCCATATTCTTGATGCGAATGGTGTAGCCACGGATCCAATGAAGTTAGAAGCAATGAGCACATGGCCAGTTCCAGAATCTACTAAGCAAATGAAAGGGTTCCTTGGTCTGATCGGATATTATAGAAGATTTATAAAAGGCTACGGCTCTCTAGCAAGTCCCCTCATTGCCCTGTTGAAAAAAGGTCAGTTTGCATGGAATGAAGAAGTTGAAGATGCATTTATGTTGTTGAAACAGCGTATGCTCTCCCCCCCCCCCGGGGTCCTAGCGCTTTCCAACTTCAATATTCCCTTTGTAGTAGAGATCGATGCAAGTGAAGCTGGTATTGGGGCAGTATTAATGCAAGAAGGACGAACCATTTCATTCATAAGCAAGGGTATTGAACCAAAGAAGTTACCATCATCCACGTATGAAAAAGAGCTTATGGCCTTGACCTTTGCAGTGGAGAAGTGGAGATCTTACCTTAGATACAAGCAATTCATTGTGAACACCAATCATGAAGCTCTTAAATACTTGTTGGAACAAAGAGTTCATACCCCGACACAAGAAAAATGGCTCTACAAACTAGTGGGATATGATTTTGTTGTTCAATATAAAAGGGGAAAAGAAAACCTTGTGGTAGATGCTCTGTCCAGGCGGGTAGTATGGGTCCAATGTGCAGGAATTTCGGTTTACCACACTGTCATCCAAAAACAAATTCAGGAAAGCTATGAAGAAGATCCCAACTTAGCCAAAGTCATTTATGAAATTAGTGTTAATATGCTCATATGACCAAGGGATGTTAAGAAAAAGGGACCGACTGGTGGTGGGAAGGAATACCGATCTCAAAAATACTTTAATTGCAGCCATGCATTTGGGAGCAGAAGGGGGACATTCGGGGACGATGGTCACCTAGAAGAAAATGCAACTAGTATACTCCTGGCCAGGGATGCCTAAAGATATTAGAGAATTTGTTCGAACCTGTGAAGTTTGCCAAATGAATAAATCTGATAATTCAGCGTATAAGAGTCTTCTTTAGCCCTTAGCAATTCCCAATCGATTTTGGTAATCGGTCTCCATGGATTTCATTGAAATCTTACCTAAGTCAAAAGGTAAAAGTATTATATTTGTGGTAGTTGACAGACGTTATATTTGTGGTAGTTGACAGACTATCGAAAATGACCCACTTTATGAGACTACAACACCCCTTTTCTGCCTGGACAGTAGCTGAATTATTTGTGGACAACGTTTCCAAGCTCCACAGAATGCGAACAACCATCATCAGTGATCGGGGCAAAATGTTCTTAAGCACCTTCTAGCGTGAATTCTTAAGTATACAAGGAGTAAAGCACGCCTTATCCTCAGCCTATCACCCCCAGACGGATGGCTAGACCGAGATAGTCAACAAATGCTTGGTCACTTATCTACGCTGCATGACTAGCCAAACTCCGAAAGATTGGGTACACTGGTTGCCCTTGGCTGAATGGTGGTATAATACTAATTTCCATACAGCAATACAAACAACACCTTTCGAAGCAATATATGGATACCCCCTCCGGTCCACATACCGTATGTAGCAGGAGACTCGAGAGTGGAAGAAGTAAATGTATCACTAACAGTCAGGGAAGCCTCACTCCAACTCATAAAATTCCATTTGAAAAGAGCTCAGAATCGTATGAAGCAGCAGCAAGACAAAAAGAGAAAAGATGTCACATTGCAAGTGGGTAGCTGGGCATTGGTGAAGTTACAGCCATATAGACAACGCTCGGTCCAGAAGTTATTCCACAAGCTCTCACCAAAGTATTTTGGGCCATTTGAAGTGTTGGAAAGGATTGGGGAAGTTTCTGACAAGCTGGAACTCGGGGCCGACACAAGGATACACAATGTCTTTCATGTCTCGGAATTAAAATCATTCCAAAGAACCCCTACTGCGATTGAAAATATCCCCCAACTTAGTACCCAACCAACCAGGACCGACAAAATTGTGGATGAACAAGACATCATGGTGCATGGGAAAATGAAAAGACAACTGCTGATCAATTGGGACGGAGCCCAAACAGAAGACCAAACTTGGGAAGATGCTGAAGTGATAGGCATTCAATGTCCAGAGATGTTGGCAGCAAGGAGGCAAACAAGACCAAAGTCTCTTTGTCGGGGTCGACGAACTTCTGAAGGGGGAGATGATGTTACGATCCACAAATGAGAAAACAGCACCCTCCATGGTCCCATGGAACACTTGGGCTAGAGACTCTGTCGGGAATTCTGTTTTCGTAGCATAACAATATTTTAATTCTGTTTTTCTATTTCCCACAAAACTAATTGTTGATTAAGTCCCTAAAAGTTGTTCTAACAGAATTGTAACCGACTACTCTTGGGTAATTCTGCCGCTATATATGCTGATACTCTTAATTATATTCTCGGTCTTGAACCTCTATCTTGGATTGTTAGGTATATTCTAGCAGTATTCTCTTCTCATCTTTGTTTCTTCTTTTCTCTAACCTTGAATTCTCTTCTCATACTACTTCTGCTGCACTTGATTACAGAATTCCAAACTCGGTCCCATCAATCAAGAACTCGTTTCTTGAAATAAAGAACTCAGAAAGCTAAATTATAGTTTCAAGCTTAACACAATCATTGATACCTAGTTTGTGTTTTGTGTTTGTCATCTGTACATTATAATAAATGTCTATAGCAACTTGCCGTTAGCACTCTCAATTAAGTGGAAGTATTCTTGACTTCAAACCCAACTCAAATAATGACCATTATAATTGAGGATTATGTTCGCTCTCCCAAAGGGCTTACAAAGCTTTTCACTAATGCCGGGTTGAACAAGTATTGGTTTCCCATTTCTAAGATGCCAAAGAAGGGTCAGGATTGGCCTACTGTAACTCAAATGGTCCTTGACAATAACCAACTATTGGCTTTCACTTCTGACTCGTCCAAGGAAGCCTTAGAAGGGATCACTTATCAATGGAGGTACATGGTGGAAAATGAGCGTAAGTGTAGATAGATTTCTGTCTGTCTATAAGAGATGTCCTTTTCTTTCTTTCTTATGTTTTCAGAAAGAAATAAAGAAAGATGCATTGTTTGTTTTCAGCTGGAGATGGTGGTGTTATAGAAGGCTCTTGTCCAAATATAAAGGAATCCATGTCACTAAATTCAAGAAGCATCTCTTCTCTTGCAAAATTACTTCCCCACGATTCCAGCTCAATCTTAAGCTTGCAAAGAGCATTCGTCTCCCTTGCTAATATGGTCGAAACTTACTATAAAGAAGCCGGAATTCCATGCCAAACTTCCTGGCTGTATTACACTATGTCCTATATTTCAATCCAACATGTTGTGGTTATTTAGAGGAGTGATGGAGGAGGCGTTTTTTAAGCTCTTGATAGGATGAACGGCCAGACATTATGTGGATGTTCTATTGTCACTGCATGCCAGGTTTTTATAAATCTTGATGTATTTCCTTTATTGTAGCTTACAATTTTCCATTGTGCAGTGACTGGAATCTCCATGCTGACTTACAAGCAATGGCTTGAGCCCACCGTCTTGGACCAACAAATATGGTAGAGAGCTCCACTTTTTGGAATTGATTTTAGAATCAGGTTGATTTGGTGGTGCGGTTAATAATGATAGTTATTATATCTTTACTTTGCAGGTATTGATTTACAGACTGATTACAGGGGAACCATTGAAGAAAGGATGATGCAGATGACAAAGAAAAAATTGGTCTTAGAGCATCTTGTTGTTGGGAAGCTTAAATCACAAAACATTAGCCAGGTATTATTGCTGGATTTCATTTCATAATGGAGAGATTTGCATATTCAAAACTCAGGAACATGAGAAAAGTTTTATCACACAATATTATTATAGTTTTTTAATGAATCCAGTAAAGAAATCATAGATAGCTTGACAATGCTAATGGTTTTGTGTATGTATAATAGAAAAAAAAAATGTTAAGATAGTGAGGAGTGAGGACAAAGAAAAAAGGAAAAAAATATTTTCCATATACTAATGAAGTTATTGCTACTGGTCTTAGGTTTTTTTTTTTTTTTTTTTTTTGCTAAGATACTGTTCTTAGGTTCATATGAGAGTGTTCATATATTTTTCTCTAAAAGTGGTAAGAGTATGGAAATAAGTTGAGTAATCTAATAACCCAGTAACTTACTCTAATTACCATACACCCTCACACTACTAATAATATATTACAACAACGATTACATTCCCTACTATTTGTATTTTGTAAGTTACTAGCCTACTAACCTACTCTACTAATTACCATACTAATAATATCCTACTCTATGGTAACATTTTACATGTCTTATTTCCATTTTATTTCTTCTGTTTTACAGGCTTGTTTGCCGAACTTTTGCAGTCTAAAGTAATTGATGCCACATGTCCATCTATTTCTCAGCTGAAACTATTGTTCCAACTTAGTCTGATTTAAAAGTGTAAGCAACCATATATAGAAGAAACCTTCTGGCCCTCTGGGGTACATGAAATAAGATCAAAGTTTTTTTATTCAAAACTAGTTTTGTTTTAGCTCTAGTCAGGATGTATATTCTTTTGTGTGAATAAATTGGAACAAACAGGTGAAAGTTGAAGCAAAGTGAAAAGGTGATTTCAATTCTTTTGTTTAAGGCACAACCGAAGTTTTACGGGTTTATTATGTGGCAAAGAAAAAACAATGAAAATGATGAGATGAGGATTTGAGATTAGGAACCAAAAATAGAAATAAAAAAACAATGCATACAATACTCTTTATCTTTATGGCTGCATTTGATAGAAATAGAGTGTTCATAATGATTATAGAGCAGCCATAAAGAGCCATGTATGATTACAATATTATAATTTAGATTGAGTATTGTAAAACCGAGTGCGAATAAATTTGAACTTGTTAATGCACATTAAAATATATATATATATATATATATATATATATTATTATTGAAGATATAGAAGAAATAATTACATAAACTACCGCACATTGTATTGCATCGTTTTTCAAATTTGAATATAATTCAGATTAAGTATTGCAAACTCAAGTGCAAATACATTTACAAAAGTTAATGCAAACTAATCGTGTATAGAAATTGAAGTATTTATTGTATAAACACTTAGACTTTTAATATAAATATTAATATAAATGTTACAGAACTTTTTTAACCAATTTTAGTTACTGTTTTATAGAATAAGAGATTTTTTGTAGCATTTTAGGTTTTAATGCAAATCTTATTAGAATCAAGTACTTGATAATGCAAATTTGCAATTTGGCGATTTACAATATATTTGGTATAATTGCAGTTCTAGTTGCGAGTTTTCTGCATAATGCTAAGATAATGGCTAATGGCTAATGACAAGTTTTAAAGAAAATTTGTTACAGAGCGACAATATTTTTTGTAATGTTAGTCGTATAGTAGGGACTCTAATTTAATTGAAAGTAACTAATATTGATCTTATTTGATACAAGAAGCCAAAGGTATCAAAGCTGAGAAAGATTAAGTTGTAAGATTTTTATTTCAAAAATAAATTCCGTCAAAGAAAAGTTGTCTCTCATCAATATCCACCAAAATTAAGGAGAATAAAAATTTGGATTTATTTTAATTTCAATTTCAATCATGAGTAAAATTTGCATAGAATCAATTAAAGCGAAGATTGGTGATTGGTTATTTGTCTGCAGCAACATTTTTGTGTTGTAGTTGATTGAATTTTCTTAGGAGGAGGATGACATAGTTTGGTGATTTGGGCTAAATTAACTAACCGATGACGCTTCTTATATTTTAACTAACAGTTTTGAATTTTCTTAGATGGATGACGTTTCTTATATAACAGTTTTGAAAAGTTTAGAATTTGAGATGAATGTATGCATGTGAAGCTATGTAATTGTTTTCCCTTTTTTTCATTCTTGACACTCATATTGAACACTTCCAAAACTTTCGTATTTTTTTTATAAAATTCTGGATTTAATATTTATATTTAAATTCTCAGCTCAGGTTAAAGATATTAGCTCATGATTAAGATATTAGTGATCCAACTTTAGTAGATTCATAGTAATAATCTAATAGTTTATAATATAGGAAATTTAGCATCAAATAATTCACTTAATTAATTATCATTCATGCTGAAAAAATTGTGAGTAATTCAACATGACATGCTGATTTTTTTATTTGGAGTATTTCTTGTGGTTAGAAGGAAATGTCACACAAAATAACACAAGACAAATATATCAATCTTAACAATCACTCGCTACAATGGGAAATTTGACGAAATGATCCTAAAGAATGACTTATTTGCATCTCTGGTCACCCGATAATTTTTATTGCTCTGGTGACCACTTTATTGTTTTTAGACGAAAATATATTTATCGCATAACGCGAATACTTCACGTTTCGCGAAATGAAAAATTTCTTTATATAAATACTCAAATTTTTTCATTTCCTTAATTTTGTTTCTCTCTCTCTTCTCTCTCTACTCTTTGTTCTCTCTTAGACGGCGACGGCGACGGCGGCGGCGGCGACGGCGACGGAACACATCATACAGATCGATACCAAAAACTTCATTCTAATATCATGTGTTCATCATACATATTTATGTTCTAATTTTCATTATCTTCATTTCAAAACCCTAAATCGATTTATGTTATTATTTTCATTATCTTCATTTCAAACCCTAAATCGATTTTATGTTATTATTTTCATTATCTTCATTTCAAACCCTAAATTGATTTATGTTCTTATTTCCATTATCTTCATTTCAAACCCTAAATCGATTTATGTTCTTATTTCCACCATCTTCATTTCAAACCCTAAATCGATTTATGTTCTTATTGTTCATATTGGTTCATATTTTGTTCATCTTATTGTTCATATTAGTTTTCATATCCGTTGTTCATACTGTCGATGATGATATTTACAGATAATCTTGTCAATGATCATATGGGTTCCGTTTCAGGGAAGATTCACTTTTTTCTAAAGACTTCGTGTTTTGCTAAGGACTTCGCATTTCGTTAAGGGTCAACATTTTTTATTATTTATATACATCACTCATGGTTTTGAAGAAAATATGTCTTAGAAAAATAAACCATAATAATACCTACATGGAAACATTTAGATTCTTCATAAAATGCCATTGAAGAAGCAATCATTGAGTTTCAGGTAAGAGAAGAAGGTTTGAAATCGATTTCGTAAGTCCATCTTAATCGACTTACGAAATCGATTTCAAACCATCTTCTCTTACCTGAAGCTCAATGATCGCTTCTTCAAAGGTCTTTTGTGAAGAATCTAAATGTTTCTATGTAAGATTAATAAGATTTATTTTGCTTACACAATTTCTCTTCAAAACCATGACTTTGTTGTTGATACCTTGTCAAACGAGAGATATTACCTATAAATAAATAAATAAATATTGAACTTAACATTTCTCTAAGGACTTCGCGTCTCGCTAAGGACTTCGTGTCTCGCTAAGCAAGTCGAAAAGGCGCGCGTAGGAAGTCGAATAGACGTGTGTTTCTACACGCGCTATACCTTATTTATAATTCTTTTCTACACGCGATGAACATTTAATTTCTTCTCTCCCTTGCGAAGGCCTCATCTCTCTCTAGCCTCTGTTAACTTAACTACTCCCTGCCTTGACGAATCTTCCTACTCGTCTTCTCATCTGTCATTAATCAGGTTTGTTTAGTTTTTGGTTTAAAACCATCTTATATTAAGGTTTTTGGTTTTTGCTCGTCTTATGTTAAGTTTTATGTTCTTGGTTTCTCAATGGGCATTCCCTCGCTATGGGTTTAGGGTTTCTCTAAGGATTTCGCTTTTCGCTAAGGACTTCACGTTTCACTAAGGATTTCGCGTTTCACTTAGGGTTTTGCTTAGGGTTTCTCGATGATATTTGTATTTATTCTTACATTTTTGTTGTTGTTCCTTTTGTAGATGGCAGAAACCACAGTTATTGAGTTTCATGTTAATATTTCTTGGAAAAGCGTCATCTGCCTCAAGAAGATTGCTAACAAGTTCGATACAATGGATCTTTTGGAGTGGGTTTATAATACCCAATTCCGATATTTATTCACAGCCCCATTCTTGTAGTTCTCAGGAACTATTGTACATCATATGTTGCTTAGGAGGGTAAGCTCAAACTCCAAGGAGATAACATTCATGGTCAATGGGAAGAACTTATTTTTGGTATGAAGGAGTATGCTTTGGTGACAGGCCTAAACTTCGATAGATTTCCTATGGTGAATGAAAATGAATGTCGAGGTTGTCCACCTCTCTCGGTGAAATATTTTAAAGGGAAAACGAGTGTACGAATGAACGAGTTGGAGACTACTTTTATGAAATGCAATGATAAGGAAGATGCATGGAAGATGGGGCTGGTACGCCTGATTTTCCCGTACCTATTTGCATTTTACCCAAGGCGGGTTGTATTTGAAAAAATCCTCCACATGGTGGAAGACGAGGAAACTTTACTCTGATTTCCATGGGGGAGGTCACCTTTAGAGCCACCCTCAAGGGTTTGAACAAGAACATGAAACGTCGAAATCCTAAAACGAGAGAAAAAGCTCTAGAATTTTTTAAGGAAGCGTGATCGGCACAGGCGGCACATCCCGGCACGGCGGCACTATAGGCATATACGAAACGATCGTTACATGTGATACGATATTGTCTTGAGTCGGAAGTCATCAAATCGACACCGAAATCACTATTTATCAAAGGAAGCGTGATCGACATGGGCGGCACGATTGGCACAGGCGGCACAACCCGATCTACACACACGACACAATATTGTCTTGCGTCATAAGTGAGTCATTAAGTTTCTCTAGTCTAGGGTTTCTTGTACATTTGTAAACATCGCTGGAATTTCCCTCGATTGCGGTTTATCTATGACCATTTCTTAGGTTTTCTGCAATTACTCTATTCTTTTTCTCTATTTCCGCCATCATGGGGAAGAAAAAGAACAAAAGTAATAAATCTAAAGAAGTTAGGGATTTTGTGCTGGAAGGAATAAAGGAAGCAGCCGTCAAAGAAATTGAAAGAATTTTTGAAGAATTTATCAAAGAACAGCAGGTTACCAACACAAGTAAGCAATCTTCTCCAACTGCTACTAGGAAAATTCATGTTGAAAATGATGAGGAAAACATGGGGATAATGTAGGAGCTTGGAAGATACGCTATAATAAAAGAGATAATTTTTTTAGGCTCAAGAATCAGATTACAAAGCTCATTATGCATGCCAAAAGGGGAGACATTGTCATTAATAAGGAGAAAGCACTGTAGATTACAATTCAACTAAACATTCATTATCTTCAAGACTGGAATCTACTGAAAAAAGAAAAGTATGATGAAATTGTTTAATGGTCTGTTGCTATAATGAAGGAGCTGATGAAGGCTCCCAAATCTAAGTCATATACTATCAGGAGCAACTCGACATGGAAAACTAGTGAAGTCTGGAAAAACAACTATGCAAAAAAGTTAGAAGATCATTCCTATAAAGGGAAAATCTACTTGGGCAATACACAAACAAACGTTGAGGTATTCAATTCTTCATTTGAATTTAAATTGCCTACTGAAGTAGAGGAAAACCGTAGAAAGGAATGGGAAAATGTAGTTGTGGGAAACTACATAGGGAAAAATAGAGTATCCTTTCCAATTATTAAATATGGACTGTTGAAGCAATGAAATGAAAAAGGGTGGAGAAAATTTCATCAAATGTCCATGATTTATATTTCCTTAAATTCAAGAAGGGATCTAATTTGGAGAGAATTCTAAAAAATGGGCATACATATATAGGATCCAACTGTATGAAATTGGAAAAATGGTCTGAAGACTTGAACCTATTGAGTAAGCCAAAAGAAACTGCACAGATATAGTTCAAGCTCTGTGGAATATACCTGTACATATGTACAATTCTGAAGCCTTAGTCATTTTTCAGGTTTATTGGGTAGATCATTATACATGGATTCAATTATTAAAGGAGGAGAGTACCTATCATTTTCTAGAATTAGCATTGAGGTGCATCCTAGAAGTACACTACGGAAAAGTATGACCGTGGTAGACAGAAAAGGAAAACCTATTGTCATGGAAATCACTTATGAGTGGAGGCCAGACAGATGCTCTTTCTGCAATATCTTCCAACATGTAAGCCCAAAATATGATTTGGCTAAGGAAGAAGATCATAAAATTCATAAAGTCCAGAAAGTAAAGATACAGGAAAAATGAAACAGAGGTGTCTATTTTCAAAGAGCAAAATGTGGTTAAAGAACAGGAAACATAAGATAAAGAAAATTATGTACAAGAAGAAAGTAGTACGAAGAAGGAGGTGGAACCTCAACCTAATCATGTTGAAGAGATAGTGAGGATTCTCAATCAAATCAAGTTGAAGTGGTTGCTGATGAAAATAGAGAGAAAGATACTCAGGTTAATCAAGAGGAAGAAGAAAATTCCAATGTTGATACAGAGGAATCCAAAGTTGTTGAGGATTTTAAAGCTGAAGCTGAAGGAAATAAAGATAATGATCTCGAAATTCAAGTTGAGAACAACAAGGTGAAGAGCCCGGAAATCCTGAATAATAATTCTTTATATTTAATCAGAACGAGTTCATATAAATAAAGAAATCAAAATTAGAATATGTAGTATTCATCAACCTCTTCAGTTCATCCCCCTTTCATTGCAAGAGGAAGGGGAAGGGGAAGAAGAATGACAAGGGGAAGAAGAAGACAACATGTTGAAACATCATTTTGGTATGAAAATAAAAATCCTGATTGGGATAATTAGGATTCGATACAGTTTGTAATCTTTGTTTATAATATTTATTTCTTGTATGTTTGATTGAACTAATCAGGTTCTTTAGGATCGTTTGATTTTCATCTTTTAATCATAGCTAAAAATTTTCTAGCTTTGATTCTTGACCCTCCCACTTTTAGGATTTTAATGAAATGGTTTTAATCGTTTTCTAAAAAAAGAACATGAAACGTCTTAGTTCCTTATATTTTAACAAGAAGAAATTGATTACTAATCCTTATTCTCTTTTTGCTTATAACGTTTATGGGTTCACACTAGCATTTCAAGTGTGGACATATGAGGTCATCAAAATCTTTGTCCCTAAATTCTCCAAAAGGAATGAGCTTAATGAGCCTCTACGCCTAAGGTTGTTAGTTTATCATTCCAACAGGAAGAACACCTTGAATGAGATAAAGTTTACCCTTGAGGCCAAGGAACTGACTGAGATGGAAGAGTCCTCCATGGAGAAGAGGTTATATAGTGGTGTGCACTTTGAACAAATAGACAATTTACCTGATGAATTTGTTGGGTCAAATTATTTTGAGTATGTGTTGAAAAAGTTTGACTATTGGGATTTTGATGATGAAATGATTTATGTGTTTTGATGCAGGTGTATCGAAATCATATTTCATGAGATTTAGATCTAATGAAGCTCATTAGACTAATTTGGCATTAGATGCACAAAATTAGACTTGCAGTCTAACTCGTAGAGTTCGACGTGTAGTCTAATGTATACGGAATTAGACGTGCAGTCTAATAGATCTCGGAATTAGACGTGCAGTCTAACTCAGCGGAGTTAGACGTTCAATCTAATATATCTCGGAATTAGACGTGCAATCTAACTTGTTGAGTTAGACGTGTAGTCTAATAGATTTCGGAATTAGACGTGTAGTCTAACTTGTTGAGTTAGACGTGCAGACTAATAGATCTCGGAATTAGACGTGCAGTCTAACTCGTGGAGTTAGACGTGCCGTCTAATAGATCTCGGAATTAGACGTGCAGTCTAACTTGTTGAATTATACGTGCAGTCTAATAGATCTCGGAGTTAGACGTGCAGTCAAATATATTTGGAATTAGACGTGCAGTCTAACTCAGCGGAGTTAGACGTGCAATCTATTGGATTGGGAAAGTTTGACGTAAGTCTAACTCTTTCAGACAAGTCTGAAGTAGAACCCGAATTAGACGTGTAGTCTAACTTTGTGGAGTTAGACGTGCAGTCTAATGGTTTGTAACAATTAGACGTGTAGTCTAATTGGTGAAAGTTAGACGTAAGTTTAACTCCTTCAGACAAGTCTGAAGTAGAACCGAAATTAGACATGCAGTCTAACTCAGTGGAGTTAGACGTGCAGTTTAATGGTTTGTGAATGATTATACGTGAAGTCTAATTGGTGAAAGTTAGACGTAAGTCTAACTCCTTCAGACAAGTCTGAAGTAGAACCGGAATTAGACGTGCAGTCTAACTTAGTGGAGTTAGACGTGCAGTCTAATGGTTTGTAACAATTAGACGTGTAGTCTAATTGGTGAAAGTTAGAAGTAAGTCGAACTCCTTCAAATTAGTCTGAAGTGATTGTAATTAGACGTAAGTCTAATCCCATTAGACCGGGCGGTCTAATGAATTCAGTTATTAGACGGGGATGTTTGATTTCATTACACGAGGTTGTCTAACTGAAATACGTCTAATGCTAAGCTTAAGCAGTATGCTTGAATCTAACACCCGCCTACCCACGTGCTATAGCTGTACTCTACTCCTGCTCCACTTTCTAGTGAAGGATAGTACGATAGCTATATGCAACCAACCAATGAATGCCACGTAAGAAAATTTCCCTCATATTACTTGTTTTGCAGGTACATCCCTGATGGAATATTCGGCGGACTACCAGTTGTTGTACGGCCACGATCCCTGTGCTCAGAACCTGCTGTGTACAATGGAGGCTTTCCAATGGAAGAGTGTCACGTATCATTCTAAAGATTCGACCGTTAGTCTCTGCCCAGTATTTATTAAATTTCAAGGACAACGGACAAATAGACAACTATTCGATCAACTAAGAGAAATACTATCTCAGAATAACTTCTGAGAAATCAAGCCTTTAAACATTCATACTGTGAAGTTGATTTCCTAATTGTACTGTGTGTGAATCAAAAGAGAGCTAGAATCAAAAACACCTTTAGCGGAGTGATATTCTTCATCTTGTAAATTGAACAGAGTGTGTTCTGTTCAATAGTGAGCTAAGTGTGTGCAAACTGTATTTGATTTTAATCATATTATAGTGAATCCTTCCGGTGGTTGGAAGAAGGGGTGACGTAGGAGAGTTTTTCCGAACATTCATAAACAAACTGTTGTGTTCTTTCATTTCTGTCATCTTTTTATTCTTCATCTTGGGCTTCATACCCAAGTAAACAATTCCGCCTTGAATCTGTTTCAAGTGTTTACAAAGGTTTGCATAGAATAGAAAGCGAATTAAATCCTTAACAAAATTTCTTTCAAACCGTTTTTCATAATCTTTCATCAATAGCCAGAGCCCCGTCTCTATCGATAAAGTCGATCTAATCAATTGGTATCAAAGTCCTGTTTCTATTCTCAAGCTTTTTCTGAAAAATGTTGACCATAACCAAAGATGTCAGTGCTATAGTCATTCCAACCTTCTCTCGAGAAAACTACATTGTATGGAAGAATATACTACGTGTTCATCTTTCTTCTCTTCATGACGACAAGTGGAGTGTCGTCATAAAAGGCCCTATCAAGATCGATAAGGAGAAAGCTGACTGGACCGCTGATGAGAAGAGGCAGAACAACTTCAACAACATGGCTCTCGATGTTCTGTACAGATCTCTTGATGATAGCATGTTCAACTACATCATCGAATGTGATACTGCCAAAGAGGTCTGGGACAGACTCACTCAACTGTGTGAGGGAAACGAGCAAACTAAGGAAAACAAGATCATGGTTGCCACTCAGCAGTAAAAATAGCTTCAAGATGCGTCCTGGTGAAACAATGAATGACTTCGACACTAGATTCAGCAAGATTGTCTCCTCTCTATCCATTCTAGGCAAGACCTACAGCAATAGGGAGCTTGCTATCAAGGTCATGCGTGCTCTTCCAAGGGAATGGGACATAAAGACTATGGCGATGAGAGAATCCAAAGATCTTAACAAGATCTCTCTCTTTGATCTCTTTGTTGATCTCAAGGCCTATGAGTTCGAGCTGAACTGTAGGATGGAAGAAGATCAACCCACATTCGTTATCATTGACAAGGCGCTGGTGACTGCTGAAGATCCACCAACCGCTCCGGATGTGAAGATGGCAGCTCAGCAGCTGAGCAGCGATGCCATGTCTCTCTTTGTGAAGAAGTTTGGCGACTTCATGAAGAAGAACAACTCTAACTCAAACTCTTCAAATTCTAATGACAATAAAAAATCTAAAGTTAATGTTACTTGTTTTAATTGTGGTATTAAAGGTCATTATGCATCGGAATGCCGGAAGCCGAAACGTGAAGATGCCAAGGATGATTAAAAAGAGCTGAAGGCTCTTATGGCAGGTGACGGGAAGAATAAATGAAGCAACCGCGATTCCTACTTCTCATCCAGTGAAAGTGGTGAAGAAGAAGTGGCATGCTTCATGGCCAAAGAAGATGAAGAAAGGACTCAAGAGACTGGGGTATTTGACTTCTCTTCTGAAAGGTTTTCAAGGGAACAACTGGTAGTTGCACTAGATGACATGGTCATCGAGTACAGAAAGCTAGTAAAATCCCTAAATGAAACTAGATCTTCACCAGATGTAAACAAACCAACTCTATTTCAAACTGAAGAGTCAAATGTTTTCGAAAAGAAGGTTGAAGAGATCTTATCTGAGAATGAGATGCTCAAAGAACAGATTCAAACTCTTTCATCTGAAAATAAAAGATTAAACTATATTGTCTGTGCATGGACAAGGTCTGGAGAAGCTGTCAAATATCAAATCAGCAAGTTAAAACTGTTGGATCTAGGTCCGAATTGGGATTTGATAGCAATGACCCTAACTTGTCTTACAAAAAGTCAAACTCACCAACTGACAAGTTTAAGCCAATAAGTTTTGTCAAAGGAAGTCTTACTGACATTGAATCTGATCCTATTCATGAAGAAGTAGCTTTCAAAAATGAAATAATTTATGTTCCGCCGACTGTTAGCTGGCTTAAGAATAAGCTAGATGCAGCTAGCAAGTCTGGCAATCTAAAACCTGACTCTAAGTCAAGGAGTTTTAAAAGAAAGTCTTCTTCAAAAGCTAAGGGATCAGTGGCTAGCAAGAAGTTATCTGCCAAGTCAAAAACATATGTACTAATCACAACACAAAATGGGAAATCCATAAGAATAACTCAAATATGGATTCCTAAGGGACTAATTGATCAAGGACCCAATTGAATATGGGTACCAAAATGTGTAAATAGTTTCTTGTGTAGGTGATGCAGGAGGATTGTAGGAAGGAAGCAAGAAAAATACTCTTTTGAGTACACAGTCTAGAAGATCAACAATGGCTTTTGCCATTTTAGTAGATTAAATGTTTTTATTTGTTAAAAATATTTTTGGTCTTTGGACCACAAAAACTGTTTCTTATGCATTTTTGTCCCTATACAAAATGAGAGAGAAAATTACTTTGGAAGTAAATATAATCTCTAGACGAATATTCTTAATCGGTCTATTAGACAAGTGTGTCTAAAATAAATGGTTTGTACTTAGACGTATTTTTGCTCAAAATCTATACATCTAAGTCTATATGTTGAGGTTTAAAACCTACGTGATTAGACATACACGTCTAATAGACGTTAGACGTTTTTACGTCATGAGCAAAAGGATGCTCACGTCTAATCAAACACACATTTCACACGTGGTGTTCATGCGAAATTAGACGTACACGTCTAATAGACATTAGACGTATTCTTTACAACACGGAATTAGACGTATGCGTCTAATAGACCCATCCGTCTAATAGACGTTTAGTTATATGGATTTATGTAGTAAGAAAAACGTCTAACTACGTGCCGATTAGACTGGTCAAGGACAGCTGTCCCACGTGAGGAGATATCCGTTTTTCCCGCTCAAATATTAAACAGTCATCTCTTACCAACATGAAGACACGTGTCTTTCAAGTTTAAAGAAAATGACTAATATACCCTCATTTTTAATGATGACTCCTTGAAAAGGACGTCTAACATTTATTGATGGGCCATACCCTTAAGAAAAGTGACGGTTATTCTGTGTATTTTTTCTGTCTATTTAAGGATATCCTTGCATGAGTTTGAAAGCTTTTCATCTCTCGAAATCTTTAAGAACCCTAGTTTTCTTTGCATTCTTCTCTCTAAATCTCTCTGAAATCTTTTGTCTGTTCATATTCTTCTAAAAATGGTGAACAATAAAATCACTCTGGGTCATTGTACATTGTAGGTGGATTTTTCATCGGTCTACACTTTCGATCAGCCAGAAGTGGTGGATATGTTCAGAACCCTATAGTATTCTGGGTTGAGAAAGTATCTCGGTGGTCCATTCATATTCTATGAAAAATAAGTTCGCGAGTTCTTCAAATATGCAACAATGGTGGGCGAATCTATCGTAGCAACCGTCAACGCCGTGGAAATATCTTTTGACGAAACTGTATATGCGGAGTTCTTTGAACTTCCGACGGAGGGGCACACATTCAACATGATTCTTTCATCTAATATTATGCAAGAGATGAAGAAGGCTTTTTCTGCTGATGGTTCGATGATCCATGTAAATGGAAATAAGAAGGTGCTCAAACCTCACTTTATTTTGCTTAACGATGTGATAGCAAAAGCACTCCAAGGGAAGTTTGGTTCCTTTCATCTCTATAGTCAAGACCGTTTTGACTATATGTGCGCCATCTCAAAAGGAATCCAGGTAAACTGGGCATCTACCCTTTTCCAGAACCTTTGCTTTTTTATCTGTCAGACAAACAAGGAAAGCATAACGTATGCGGCTCAACTGAGTCGATTGATGGAGCATTTGGGGGTTCCTGTGGGTGAACATGTGCAGATCAACACTCCAAGGGTATTCTCTGCCCTTATAGTCGCTAGTACCCTGATGAGGTTGAAGAACAATATGGAATCTGCCTCAGGTGCATCTAGTTATCAGACAGGTGGTAAGCCTTCTACTCGATCCAAACAGTCGTCTGCTTCCATTATGTCAACGGGGGAAAAGAGATCAAAAACTGTGAATTAATCGGAGGCTAGTTCCTCCATTCTGAAAAGCTCCACAAAGAAAGATTATGAATTAGTCGATTCAAGATTAAGGCAAGGTCCAGGTGTACTTGCCGCTACTCCCATGTCCTCTCTGTCCTCTCCGGCGACCATCCTGAGAAAGCCCTCGAGATCTAGTGTCTCTAAAGAAAAGAAGACGAAGGTGCCTCGCGCGTCTAAATCAATGAAGGTAAGTTCTTCTTAACCATTGGCCGATGTGCCTAAGTTTAATGTTCCTGTAATGGAACAAGATGAATCTGTTTTTACTACGGTAAAAGAAACTGTTGAAGGGCCCGCTGTTGAGTCAGCTGGTCCAAATAATGAAAATGCTAACAGGACTGAGTCTCCTATTATTCAACCCGATCAAGTAGCCGTAGGTGCTACAGAAATTGTTCCACCAGAACAAGGTGCAGTTCTCACCCTTGTTTTTGGTAAATCTACTAAAAAGGAGTCCTTTGTTCCTATCAGAGAATCTCCCTCTCCAAATCCCGTTTCTAAGGATTCTTTAGTAGTCGGGAAGGTAACTCGCGTAGAGCTCCCTGCTGAGCTGTGTAAGAAACCCCAATCGGCATACGAGTTGATGCGTTCCACAAGGATGTCGAGTGGAATTGTTTTTAGTGAACCCAGACCTGCTCCAAGACTCTTCGAGGTAGTTGGAAAAGGTAAAAATATTGAGACACCAGTTTATGAAGAAGTATCGGAGGCAACAAGCATTGTTGACCTCGTGTTAGATCAAGTCAAAGCCATTGCGGCTGAAAAGTTGGAAATTTTTGAATCATGGTCCCTGGAAAGATTGTTTGCCAAGTACAATGAAGCCCTATCAAATTCTGCAATAATCCGAGAATGGAAGAAGCGTGTAGCCAATGAGAAGAAAATTCTTAAGTGGGCTAAAACTTCAGAGGTGCCTGAAGCTTTGAAGAGAAAGGATCTTGTTGAAGCATGCTTATGTGGAAGAGCATTATTCCCAATTCTTGAAGCTAGAAAGGCTAATTTCAACCCTGTTGAGAAAGGCTCTAAAGTAGAAGTGAAAGTGTTGAAGAGACTGGACGACATCATGGATAATTACGTCTTTGTTGCTACCCGATACGTTCATTGCGCTAATTTCTCTAGAGCAAATCCGTTTGATGATGATGAACCGATGGATATTTTTGATGTTAATGATGATACAGATGAGCTAGATGCTGCTCTCTTGATTGAATTTGGGAATCTTTCTGCTGAAGAAATACGTATTTTAGATCAACCTGTTCAAGAGAATCCTCATTTAGAAGAAGGAGGGATTGTTCAAGAGCCTGAACAAGCTCTTCTAACGCATTAGGAAGAAGTTATTGAAGAAGATGTGGTTGAGGAGTCTGCTCAAGCTCCTATTGATGAAAATGTTGTTTTATCTCCTGTTGTAAGAATAGAGGAAGCCCAAGAGAAGAGGCTGAAGTAACTCAGCCAGAAATTATCAGATCTGAGGGGGAACCCTCCAAAGACAAAGATGCTGAAGAAGAGAGTTCCTCATCTGAGGAGGAACAAGACCAATATGCAAGCTATGCCAGGCCCCTTCCATTCCACGAGATCATTGCGGGAAGTGTTCATGAAAATGTTAACAATCCTCTTCACTACTCTAGAGATCTGTATGAAAGATTTCAGAGAGCTGAAAGGGAACTGTAAAAAGAAGAGAAGAATGAAGCTGATAAGGTAGCTGAGAAGGATCAACCGGAGCAATCCATGCAGATTCCTACTCATTTTGAACCTATTCAAAGTATGGCAGCAGAGTCTCAAGAGAACTCATCCAACGAAGAATTCTCTGCTGAAGGTATAAAGCTTATAAAGTCTATGACTTATGTGCTCTCATCTCTTCAGAAGAACGTGGTTTCAATGAGATCAAACATGATAAAGGCTTTGAACACCCAGAAAGAAGAAAGAAAGGATTTTGCTGAAGTTATCAAGGTTCTTAATGAGTTGGATAATACTCTGAAGAAGAACACGTATGAGACTCACGTCTTAAACTTAAACTTCTCCAACTTTGAAAAGAAGCTCTACAGACGTTAATCTGAAATGATGGACCTTGAAAGGCACATTAATGATGATCGTCATAGAGAGATTTTGGATGAACTCAGCTTGATGAAGAACCAGATGGTGGAAATCCAATGATGTTTAAGAAGAAATGATGTTGAACGACTAGAATTTGCTAACTCTATTGCAAGAAAGTTTCAAGCAAAAGAGAACACGAAAGCCGATGCTGAAAAAGATCAACCTCGAATCACCCAAGGCGAGTCAAGCAGAAGAAGTGACGATGTGTCAACCGGCACTAGATCTAGACGAGCGCCAAGAAACGAAGAAAATCATAGGCCAACTAAAAGAGGCGGAGGTCGAAGCGGTGGTGATCGTGGAGGTCGAAGCAGTGGTGGTGGTCGTGGTAGGCAATCTGGATTTGATCAAAGTGGTCGTGCCAGTGGCAGTGACCGTGGTGGTAAATCAAGTGGAAGCGGTCGTTGTGGTTGCAGTCTTCCTCCTTTTCTAAATATGTTAACTGGTAAAGACATGAGCCCAACCGATCCTCGAGTAAAAAGGGAAGAACAATAATTTCTTTTCTCCTACTCTGATTATGTTTCTCAAACAATGTTTCTTTGATGATGTTTTTGAATATTGGTTTTGGATGTTTGTGAAGTGTGCTATAAGTGAACATGGTTTTGCTTATTTATATGTTGAATGCGTATTTTGCTATATATATGCAGGTTTTAAATCTCATCATCAAAAAGAGGGAAATTGTTGGGTCATATTATTTTGACTATGTGTTAAAATAGTTTGACTATTGGGATTTTGATGATTAAATGATTTATGTGTTTTGATGCAGGTGTATCGAAATCATATTTCATGAGATTTGGCTCTAATGAAGCTCATTAGACCGATTTGGCATTAGATGCACAGAATTAGACGTGTAGTCTAACTAGTAGAGTTAGACGTGCAGTCTCATGTATACGGAATTAGACGTGCAGTCTAACTTGTTGAGTTAGACGTGTAGTCTAATAGATCTCGGAATTAGACGTATAGTCTAACTCAACAGAGTTAGATGTGCAGTCTAATAGATCTCGGAATTAGACGTGTAGTCTAACGTATTGAGTTAAACGTGTAGTCTAATAGATCTTGGAATTAGACGTGCTGTCTAGCTTGGTGAGTTAGACGTGCAGTCTAACTTGGTGAGTTAGACGTGCAGTCTAATAGATCTCGGAATTAGACGTGCAGTCTAACGCGTGAAGTTAGACGTGCAGTCTAACAGATCTCGGAATTAGACGTGCGGTCTAACTTGTTGAGTTAGACGTGCAGTCTAATAGATCTCGGAATTAGACGTGTAGTCTAACTTGTTGATTTAGACGTGCAGTCTAAAAGATCTCGGAATTAGACGTGTAGTCTAACTCAGTAGAGTTAGACGTGCAGTTTAATATATTTGGAATTAGACGTGCAGTCTAACTCAGCGGAGTTAGACGTGTAGTCTAACTCAGCGGAGTTAGACGTGCAGTCTAATATATTTGGAGTTAGACGTGCAGTCTAACTCAGCGGAGTTAGACGTGTAGTTTATTGGATTGGGAAAGTTAGACGTAAGTCTAACTCCTTCAGACAAGTCTAAAGTAGAACCGGAATTAGACGTGCAATTTAACTTAGTGGAGTTAGACATGCAGTCTAATGGTTTGTGAATGATTAGACGTGAAGTCTAATTAGTGAAAGTTAGACGTAAGTCTAAATCCTTTAGACAAGTCTAAAGTAGAACCGGAATTAGACGTGCAGTCTAACTTAGTGGAGTTAGACGTATAGTATAATGGTTTGTAACAATTAGACGTGTAGTCTAATTGGTGAAAGTTAGACGTAAGTCTAACTCCTTCAGACAAGTCTGAAGTAGAACCGAAATTAGACGTGCAGTGTAACTCAGTGGAGTTAGACGTGCAGTCTAATGGTTTGTGAATGATTAGACGTGAAGTCTAATTAGTGAAAGTTAGATGTAAGTCTAACTCCTTCAGACAAGTCCGAAGTAGAACCGAATTAGACGTGCAATTTAACTCAGTGGAGTTAGACGTGTAGTATAATGGTTTGTGAATGATTAGACGTGAAGTCTAATTAGTGAAATTTAGACGTAAGTCTAACTCCTTCAGACAAGTCTGAAGTAGAACTGGAATTAGACGTGCAGTCTAACTCAGTGGAGTTAGACGTGTAGTCTAATTGGTGAAAGTTAGAAATAAGTCTAACTCCTTCAGATTAGTCTTATGTGATTGTAAATTAGATGTAAGTCTAATCCCATTAGACCAGGTGGTCTAATGGATTCAGTTATTAGACGGGGATGTTTGATTTCATTAGACGAGGTCGTCTAACTGAAATACGTCTAATGCTAAGCTTAAGTAGTATGCTTGAAGCTAGCACCCGCCTACCCACGTGCTATAGCTGTACTCTACTCCTGCTCCACTTTCTAGTGAAGATTAGTACGATAGCTATATGCAACCAACCAATGAATGCCACGTAAGAGAATTTCCCTCATATTACTTGTTTTGCAGGTACATCCCTGATGGAATATTCGGCGCACCACTAGTTGTTGTACGGCCACGATCCTTGTGCTCAAAACCTACTGTGTACAATGGAAGCTTTCTAATGGAAGAGTGTCACGTATCATTCTAAAGATTCGACCGTTAGTCTCTACCCAGTATTTATTAAATTTTAAGAATAACGGACAAATAGACAGTTATTCGATCAACTAAGAGAAATACTATCTGAGAAGAACTTCTGAGAAATCAAGCCTTTGAACATTCATACTGTGAAGCCACTTTCTTGATTGTACTGTGTGTGAATTAAGAGAGAACTAGAATCAAAAACACCTTTAGCGAAGTGATAATCTTCATCTTATAAATTGAACAGAGTGTGTTCTGTTCAATAGTGAGATAAGTGTGTGCAAACTGTATTTGATTCTAATTATATTATAGTGAATCCTTCCGGTGGTTGGAAGAAGGGGCGACGTAGGAGAGTTTCTCCGAAAATCCATAAACAAACTGTTATGTTCTTTCATTTCTGTCATCTTTTCATTCTTCATCTTGAGCTTCATACCCAAGTAAACAATTCCGCCTTGAATCTGTTTTAAGTGTTTACAAAGGTTTGCGTAGAATAGAAAGCGAATTAAATCCTTAACAAAATTTCTTTCAAATCGTTTTTCATAAGCCTTCATCAATAGCCTGACCCCCGTCTCTATCGATAAAGCCGATCCTATCAGAATTTTTTGAGGGATTTACAGATGGGAAGATATGCAAAGATGATGTTGAAGATGAATAACATACTCCCAAACCTGCCACCAGGAAGAGAAAGGTTGAAGTTACTCTCAAAGAAGCAGCCAAGAGAAAGCTTGTTTATGATGTGAGTCCCCCCGACATTATTCCAAACCTTCCAATGCCATTCATAGTCCCTCCACCGCGACGTCAAGTCCTGCATCACCTCCAACACCTTTTGTAGGATGTAAATGTGATGAGATGAAGGAGGAGCTAAAAGACCTGAAAACAGAGTTCAAGGAGGAGCTAAAAGACTTGAAAACATAGCTCAAAGAGCTGAAAATCACCACAAAAAACTCAAGAAACTCACCATGCTTATATGAAAAAGTTGGTTATTAGTATATCCGAACAGTTATTAGCCAAATCCAACCAAAAGATGACCATATTATTAACCAAATTAGATAATATGGAGGAGAAGAAGAAGAAGAGAAAGGTGGAGAAAAAGAAGGATGAGGTTAGATATTGAAAGTTGTACTTAACGTTTCGCTAAGTACTTCGCGTCTCGCTAAAGTTCGCATATCTGACCAAAATGTTCTTATATTTTGTAGGAGATGAAGATGAAGACGTTGGAGATGAAGGTGAAGGATGAAAAGAAGGTTGTGAAGGTGGATGAAGAGTAGAAGAATGTGGTGGAAGGTGTGCAGGATGAGCTGGAGAAGGTGGTGAAAGGTATGGAGAAGAGTGTGGAGGGTGTGGAGATGAAGGTGAAGGATGAGAAGAAGGTTGTGAAGGTGGATGAAGAGGAAAGAAGGTGGGGGATTTTTTGGAGGATGAGCATGAGAAGGTGGTGGAAGGTGTGGAGAAGAGTGTGGAGGTTGTGGTGATGAAGATGAAAATGAATGTTAAGGATGAGGAGAAGGATGTGAAGGTGGATGAAGAGGAGAAAGTGGTGGATGGTGTGGAGGATGAGGAGAGTGTGGTGGAGGATGAAATTAAGCTCACCGAAATGATGCGACAAGGGATTGAGAAGAAGAAGAAGAAGAAGGTTGAAGATGATGTTGATGATTTCAAAGTATACAACACTCCTTCTAAAGCAACATATGTGCGAAATAGGAGGTTGGGGAAGCTGAAGACGGATGTCTTGTACACCAACCCATTGCCAAAAATAGCTAAGATAAATGATCCAATGACAGTCAATCCCCTTCGAAAATTTGAAGATGAGCTGCTGGATGAAGTAAAAAATTGGATGAATGATCCAAATACCAAAAATGAGAAAAGGGATGTGTTTACTTGCGAAACAGAGAAGGAGTTGTTTCATAGAGTTCTAACAAGGTTCACATGGCTTCAAGATACTGTAAGTTCTAACATTATTCTAACAATGTTGTTTGATATATACTGAATGTTTTCCCATTATGAATGAAATCGACGCATGCTGCCACTTGTTGCGAAAAAAGATTTCAGCATATCCCAAGACTTATAAGAACTCTAAAATAACAATAGGGGATTGTTTATTCGCAGATAAGCTAAGGCGAGAGTACAAAACTTTTTGTAATGATCCTCAAAATTATGAACTCGCAGAATTTCACAAATATTTCTTGGGTGTTGAACATAGATATATGTCTGAATGGGCATCAATAGACTATATAAACGTGCCTTTAAACATTATTAACAAGCACTAGGTACTGTGCGTAACTCGTCAACAAAAGAATCACATTGACATTTATAACTATGATTCTTATCTTTTTAAGAATCTAGAACCATACATGAGACCGTTGTGTGAGATGATTCCACATTTATTTGCAAAGGGAGCTTATGATACTAAGCTAAAAAGGTTTCCTAACTTCAACTTCAAGCCCATGATATTCAAAAGGATTCCACACCCCAAAGCCAAAAATGCAGCTAAGATAGGGTAAGTCCCTAGAGCAACTGAGAGCGTGGACTGTGGTGTATTCATGCTTATGTATATAGAATACTTGACTACTAACCAAGGTGTACATAATATGACCTCGGATGAAATGGAGTTTTGGAGACAGAAGATTGCAGTTAGGTTATTCTATCAAATTATAGAACCATAGTATTATAATCTTGAAGTGAATTTTGGAGAGAACTTGGAGTGAATATTTTGTACTTGTAAATGTAATTGTAATGTTAAAATATAGTTGAATTTTGTATATATTCTATTCATTACATTAGATAATTTGAAAGACTTCACGTTTCGCTAAGTTCTTCGCGTTTCGCTAAGGACTTTGTATTTCCCTAAGTACTTCGCGTTTCGCTAAGTACTTCGCATTTTGCTAAGTACTTCGAATTGATAGCCTATGTTTTCTTTAAATATAAAACATACCAAGATTCATATCAAATAAATAAACATGACTTTACATAACATACCAAATAATTGGAAGATACTTTCAAGTGAAACTTCAAGCCTAAAGTGTAGTATGGAAGGATTATAAACTGAGTATCCTTCCATGCCTGCACTTCAGACATGAAGATAACCTTCAATGTAAAACTATTGTGTGTGAAGAAACATCAAGGATGAATAGTAGTAAGAAAGGATACTCAAACTAAATTGAGTATCCTTCTTTGCCTGCTATCCAGACTTGAAGATAACCTTCAATGTACAACCATTGGGTGTATGTGTAACTTTACCTCTATTTATAAAAACATAAAAACAAGTGTAACTTTAACTTCAATTTTAAACTTTAACTTTAAACATTAACTTTATACTTTAACATTAAATTTCGCGTTTCGCTAAGGACTTCGCGTATCGCTAAGTACTTCGCGTAAGGACCTCGCGTTTCGCGAAGTACTTCACATTTCTCTAAGTAAAGTAAAGGAAGGATACTAAATTGAAAGTCTTGGGAAACCTTCAGTTGAAAACCTTTAACCTTTAACTTTAAACTTTAACATATAAAAAGAAACATAATGCATGAAACATATGACAACTTATCCTAAACCACCACAATTCAATTAACTTATCCCTTATCACCACAATCTTAAATGGTTCAAGCTAAAGGCTCATATTGTTGAGATGATGACTCGTACTACTAAGATGATGATGCTCTTGTAGTAGATGGTGCAAGAATCACTACTTTGTATGTTGCCCTATTATGTCCTAGTCCAGCGTATGAGCTGCAACGTCTCGGGACCTTACGAACCTCACCTTAGGATGACATACGCTTTGTTTGTGGCCGCCCTTTCTTAACTTTAATAGGTAGTTTTAGACACACACGTTGTTTGATAATTTCGGGAACATCCCAATTTTCTTCATCACTAACAGGATAACATGTCTCTGAATATGCATTCAGCCAAGATTCAGTTGTGTAATACCTATGAGCAAGAAAAATAGAACGATTAAACAATTGGTTAAATAGATTGAACTGAGCATGTGAGTTGAATAATACCTTGAACATAAGTCATAAGAAACCAAATTCCAGTTACGGGAAGCAGCCATTGCATGCGTACAAGGAAGATTGGATACTTCAAATACCCTACAAGTGCAGTTCATGTCTTTCAAATTGATTTTAAAATGGGACTCATTGTCATGGACATAAAACTCGAATCGGTTAAACGATGATACTGTATAGAATTTGGCCTTCTAGAATCCCTCACGTAATAACTTTTTTCATAAGTTGGAGATAAAAGTTCTTGGTGGTTGGACGCTTTTTCTCTTCTATCATTAAACCAATGTTGTATTGTGAATCTTAAATACTCATTCATTGTTGAAATGGGATACTTTATGGCTTCCCCGCTCTGACTATTAAAACTCTCGGCATAATTATTTGTCAGTTGATTGTATCGCTTACCGGGAAAAATGCTCTACTCCATCTTTGGAACTCAATTTCTTCCAAATAGGCAGCAATCCTTTGATCTTTAACTCTGATTTTTTCAAAAAATCGATTAAAGTTGGGGACTGTGTACGCACGAGAAGTCAAATCAAACTCCATATGACATTTATTAGTTTTAAATTTGGCCATAATATTCATCTTTATGTGATATGTCCACGCACCGTGGTCTGCTTCTGGAAAAACAGCATATAAGGCATTGACGATGCTTGGGTGTCTATCGGATACGAAGACGAGATCATCAACTAATCCAATTGCTTCTTTCAGTTTTTGCATGAAATAAGTCTAGGAGTTATTATTCTCTGAATCAACAACGCCGAATGCGACATGATATAGTTGCTCATTCGCATTCAATGCAATAGCCATCAATAATTGACCTCCCACCTTTTGCTTAAGAAAACTGGCATCAACGCACAATACAGGATGACAAAAAGCTTTGAAACCCCTAATTGAGAGGCCTAGGAACATTAACATATACCTGAAGTTGCCGAACTCATCTGTCTGGATGTCTGTTATGATACCCGAATTATTCTTCTCCAACATGTAAAGGTATGATGACAATTTTCCATAGGAATCCTCTACCGTTCCTCGCACCGCCATTAAAGCCCTTTCCCTTGTCCTTGAAGCCTTATTTTAATTCAAATATATCCCATAAGTTGTCTACATGTCTTCAATTATTTTCTTAGGCAAGTGGTTATGGTGATGGTCCATGCACTTACTCTTCATGCACTGCCCAATAACCTATGCTGGTGTTTGTATTTTTTTCTCTACCCTCGACAAAATTGAGCATGAGTGTTGTTGGTCGAATTTCTGGATCTCAAACATCTCAGATAATTTATCTTTCACAGCACGCAATCTCCACTTGCATGTCTCATCCGAACATTTCACATACCAAAGATGTTTTCTTGACTTCTCCACTTTGAATTCAAAATGATTAATCATCGCATATTTATATAGTCTTAGTTGAAGTTCTTTTTTATTATTAAATAACGCACCGACTTCCAATACGTTTTCACTACTTAATGCTATCGTAAATGAGGGGTATGTCGGTGATGTGTCTGTCGGGTCTGTCGATGGTGTACCCATTGATGCTCTTCTTGCCCTAGATGGTGTTGTACCCATCGATGCTTTTTTTGCTCTAGATGGTGTACCTATTGATTCTCTTGCACTAGTTGGTTTACCCATTGATGCTCTTGCACTAGTTGGTGTACCCATTGATGTTCTTCTTACAGTATATGGTGTAGGTATTGATGCTCTGGCACTAGATGGTATAACAATTGATTCTCTTGCACTAGATGGTGTAGGTATTGCACTAGTAGTAGCATGCAAGTCCTTAGTAAGTATCCCATAATGAGGCAAAGAGTTTTCTCCTGTTTCATTTTGACTTTCAAAAACATCCGAGGGTACAACTTTTGGAAGACTTTTTTGAGTAAGTGATGGTGGTAGTATACTTTCTTGAGTTGGGTATGTAAGTAGTGGTATCTTTTCTTGAGTAAGTGGTGACTTCTCTACTACAGAGACACACAATGGTGACACAGTTCGACCCAAAATCAACCGTGATAAATATGTGCTCACATCCCCATCTTGATCAATAACAACAGGGGGAGGATTTGTGATACGCAGAATATCATATTTGACTTGCAGCACTAAATCATATTTAGATTTTTGCATGTTAAGTATTTTGGGGTAAATTCAATGTTTTGATTGAAGTTGCATGAAAATACATTATACCATCAGCAGCAAATTTCTACTCTCCATTATAGAAAACGAATACTTCAGCTGCAATAGAAAACATGAATGAATGAATGAATGAATGAATAATACTAATTGAAGTAACGTGAAGTCCTTCGCGAAACGTTAAGTCCTTCGCGTAACAGGAAGTCTTATCGGGAAACAGAAACGAATCAGAGCATCATGGTGGTGTAAATAAACAACAAGCGTATCAGTTGCCACAGTGCTTGTCCGTCATCGAATATTTCCGCCGCCGTCGTCGAAGATCGCCGCCGCCGTTTAAGGTTAGAGAGAAGGAGGAGAAGAGCGGGAAGAGAGAGAAGAAGAATAAGATAAATGAAAAAAAAAATACCGAAGTCATATTAAATAATAAGGGTATTCTGGATTTTTCACATTTTTTCACTTCGCGTGACGCGAAGGTCATTCGCGTAACGCGATTATGGTATTTTCGTCAAAAAAAATTAAAGTGATCACCAGCGCAAATAAAATTAAGCGGTGACCACGGATGCAAATATGTGAACTTTAAGGGTCATTTCGTCAAATTTCCCGCTACAATAGCTCACACAAAATAAAATATTGCACATGCATCAAATTTAATAATCAAATGGGTACAATAACTCACAAGTAAATGAACCTTAAACTGATATTACAAACAAATGAACCTTAAACTGAAAATAACGGAGGTTAGAAACAATACTTGGGGACTTATTTCTTAATCGAGAACACAGTTTGTATGGCAGTCAAGCAAAGGAGCACGAAACCGGCAATAAGAGATATGATTGTCCACGGGTTCTTGAAGTGTTTCTCCTTTAGGTTTACAATCCATTTGTTCCAAGAGAGCTCACAATACTTTTTCAACTCTTCTGTAACTTTATAATAATTATAAGGATTTGGAGGTTCGACTTTCCTCGTTAATTTTCCCAACATAGTATCTACGGAGTTGGCATTTATCATTTGGTTGATAAATATTTCACGATTTATAAGCAAATTGACGTCATCGGATGAGTCAACGAGATGATCCATGAAAAACACGTAATCAATGATGAACCTGTATATAATTAGAAGAATTTGATCAATTATATATAGCTTGCCTTTAACTAATTTGAGTTGAGTTTAATTAGGAATGATAATGTTACCTCTCTTTGGGCAGTTGTTGACACACCTCAAAAGCAATTAAGTTTCGGAATTCAAGCTCAGATTGATTATCTATATTCCAAGATGGTATCTCTAACTCTCCTTTCTTAAAAGTTATGTCAAACATGCTTGTCGATCTATTGGTCTTCAACTTAACATTGGCTTCTAGGAGCTTTGTGGCCGGGTTTATAAAGGAATTTATTTGAGTTTTTCGTTGAGAAGTAGCTGGTGAAAACTTGTATGTTACAAACTTGTGGGTAATGTGCAATAAATGGTTTACGTCTTTGGTATCTATTAAATCAATACGTAAGAACTTCCAATAAGCGTAATTCATAAGACCATACCTCTTAAGTTTTTTGCCAAAGAAACGAAGGGTAATAAAGATGAGACTATCAGGAGGTGTTGGAAAAATCTTGTCGAACAAGATTTCGAGGATGAAAAATGGAATTTGGTTCTCAATTAATAGCATGTCGTTTTGCAAAGCAATTAACTTGAATTTGGAAGTAATTATTGAGTCATTGATCAGGTCACCTACCTTCCTCTGACTGTACCTACAAAAGAGCTCGATATAGAAACATCCATCCAACACCATTATTTGGGCCAGTTCAGCACTATTAAGGTTCGTTAGAGGCTTGTCGTAACATTTCCTTACTCTATGTTCGTGCTGCATGACGGCTTGGACCAAGCTGTCCACGCTTTCTTTGTCCGTTCGTTGGAGAAATTCTTGCTGGTAAAGCATCTTGCGACCCTCCATGGAAGTTAGGCAAGGTTTTCCTCGGTGGTATGGGCCGATGGCGACCATCTTCGGCTCGTAGAATTCCTCGTTTCCATTACGCAATTCATCTGGAACCCTGAAGATGCATTTCTTCTGTGTTATGTCGGTTACTTTTGACACCATTTGATCTTTAGTTAAGATCTCCCTTTCATTTCCTCTTTTTATATCCGCTATCTCTATCTGATTATGAGATTCAAACTATTTAATTAGAGTTATGAACATGTACAAAAAAATGAACATGGAATGAATGATTTACCTCAATTTGTTGTTTCTGAAAATGATGATGATCAAATTTGTTTCTAATAGCATCCCAAGCTTCTTTTGAACTCTCTGCTTCCATGATAACTGAAAAAATATTTTTGGAGACTCCTTGTTGGATCAAGAACAAAGCTTTGTTGTCTTTCTTTCCGAACTCTCTCAGCCACTCTAAATTATTCTCTCCTGCCTTTTCTTGGTATCCGTGTTGGACAAGATCCCATAATTCTAGAGAAAGAAACAATGTTTTCATCTTTTTTTTCCATATTTCATATCCTTCTCCATCAAACACTGGAATGCCGCCGTCCATCTCCATCTTGTAGATAAAGACTGTCAAGTTCTACTTCTCCATAACTTTCATAATCTATGCCTATTTATAGGAGAGGAGATCTGTGTTCCCAAATTCTATTTATAGTATGGATTCTGTTACCGAAGGTCTAAAACTGGAATACTTTTTTATTATTATTATTATTAATCAATACACCTTCCGGGTATCCCAATTGTCTAGAATTATCATAGTTAATTGATGAGATCATTAAAATGTACCTTTGGTTGGAATTGAAGTTATTTATATTATTTTTGTTAGATTTGGAGTTAGCAAAAATCAAGTTATTTGTGAAAAATATTTAATAATTTATTATTTAACATTTTTAATTATTGAAATTACATGTGAAAAAAATCAAGAAAAAATAAAAATAGTGGAAATATTAATTTTTTTGGTTAATTTAAAATTAGAATTTGCTAAGATTTTTCAAATTTTCAATTTTTGAAACTATAAAAATTAAACTCTAATCATTTTAAAAATTATAAAATAATATAAAAGTGTAAAAATAACATAATTTATTTAATTTATAAATTTAAATAGATTAATGAAAAATTAACAGCCACACATATAATAACAAATAATTGAACACCTTAAATTGTCCAAATATTAACACGACTAAAATGTACCTCACATATACACATAAAAAAAAAACTCAACCATATATATATATATTAATTTTACGATAAATATTAATTTGAAGAACATTTTACGATAAATTAATTTGATTCAGCTTATTCACTCTAACTTATTCTAAGATATTTTATATGATTCAACTTATATTTAGTGTTTGTTTTCTCAAGTTTATTTAGTTAAAAAAGTAATCTATATATATATAATGATGCTTAATTTTTAAAGTGTCCGGATTGCCGGGTCGAGAGTTGTGGTTAATTTGGATATTTGGGTCGGATTGTGGGTTGACCCGTTTTTAAATTTAAAACGGTTAAAAATAAAATTAAAAATGCTAGAGGTATGTTTCGAACTTGCAACCTAACAAAACAAGTACAACTCTTTAACCAACTAGGCTACAAAGACTTTATATTTTAAATTTAACACCAAATTTGATAAACGCGGGACATTTTAATATTAATATAAGTTCAACTTTTTAACTAACTAATATATAATGATGTTGAGTAAATAAATACTTGGTTCGGATTGTGGGTTGACCCACCCATAAACTTAAAACGGTTAAAAATAAAATTAAAAATGTTATCTGTAATTTTTTTCACTATTTTTTATATTATTACTCGTGCAAATGCACGGGATAAATGCTAATTACGTTTAAACACAAAATATATTAGTGTAAATTTTGTATTTTAATAGATTATTAATCAAACGTTCAGTTTATAAGTCGAAACAAATTGATCATATTATATGTCTACTCTCATTGTTGGTTATACGATTTAGAGAGGAAATTTGAAAAGAAATAACGTGACACAATCTGATTCGATAAAAAAAACAACAAATTTATTCTCTTTTCACTTAGTGATGTAGTGACACGTCATTCTCTTTCATATTTTTTCTCATAAATTCTCTCCCCTATCACTCATCTTTTTCAACCAAGTGAGATATGTTCAATTTCTTTCTTTATTTATTTATTATTATAAGTGATTGTTAATTTATCATTAATATATTTAAATTTATAAAATAAATCATTTAAAATATAATATGTTATTTTAAAACATTTTAATAAATATATATATATATATTATTTACTATATTTTAAAATAATAAGAGTTTAATATGATTATAGCTGTGCAAAAAAACCGGAAAACCGGTAACCCAATCGAACCGATAGTTAACCAGTTCCATTTTAACGGTTTATTGGTTAACCGGTTCTAACGGTTCCGGTCAACCGGTTAAACAGTTCGGTTTTCGTTTTACCTATTTTTCTAACGATTTAACCTGTAAACCGGTAATAATTTAATTATATATTTTATAATTTGTATTAGTTGTTTTATAAATAATATTTAATAATTTATAAAAAAATATTTTAAAATTATAATTTTATAGAATTATTATAAAAAAACATTATAATTTATATGAAATTTTACAAAAATTAATTATAAACAAACTAAAATAATTTATTCAGATAACTATTATTTTATTATAACTTACCGATGCAATTACCCGTTTTATCGGTTGAGAAGGAGATTCAATCATATTCGCCTATACTGGATTGGTCAAAGACTAATCGACATAATGAATTTGAATTTTTTTCAAGAAATATATAAAAGCATTATATTATATATTATACAATATACCTAAATATATCAATAAAATATAATTTAATAAAATATAATTTAATAATATAATATATTGTAATATATTATATTATAATAATATTATAATAGAGACAAGAAAAGATGGAGAATACTATAATATGAAAGTTATAATAGGAGAGTGCAAACAATAATTTTGAAAATAAAATAATTTTACAAATTTATTACATAATTTTAAAAATTAAATTATTTTTTTCTAGTTAAACCCGATTAACCGACCGAAATCGGTAGAACCAGAACCGGTAAAACCGATAACATTAACGGTCGATTAACCGATTTGTAAAATAAAAGGCAAAACAGGTCTTAATCGGAAGCGTTTAACCAGTTGAACACCTGATTTAAAAAATTGAGTCGAAATTTAAAATCATAGTAAATCCTAAATTTAAATTAAGTAAAATAAAATAATCTTTACACTATTTAAATTTTTTTTAGTGCAGGTTATAAAAAATTTAAATAGCAGATAGATAAATGGTAAGATTTTTTTTTAATTCTGTCAATTTTTACCTACACTAGCTATTAACCTTCAAACATATTAAAATCATTAGAATAATATATATAAACTATTAAAAAAATTAAAATAACATGTTATAAATATTATATTTTAAATTATTTAAATTATAAATTTATAAATTAAAAAAATGAACGAAATTATTTTAAAATATATATTATTAAAAAATATATACAGTTATTGTATATTTTAAATAATTCTTATTTTAATTATAGTAGATCAAAATGTGTAAATTACAAAATCATTAATACAGACAAAATATTTGTAGATGGTGAATAAATTTGAAACTATACTAATGATACTAATTAGTAGTCTTTTCACAATTATATATAACATAAACTTGTTTTAAAATATTTAAAGTTAGGTTGAAACTAAATTTTAACTATCAAATTTGTTAATATATATAATTAAAATAAAGTTTAAAATGTTTTTTTCTTAAATTAATATTTGAGATATTTAAAAAAATAAAATTATTTTTGTTCAATTAATATTTTTTTTCTTATAAGTATCAATACCTTCGGAACGCGATGGACCCGCAAGTCCGAAAAAAAATAAAATATTTCTTTAAAACACTGAATATACTCTATTATCCTATTAATTAATTTATCTCTATCTCTATAAATTAATTAATTTATCTCTCTTCTCTTTCACTAATCAATTAATTTATCTCTCTCATCTCTAATTAATTAATTTAAACCATAAACTCTATATCTTAAATTCTAAACCTTAAATCATAAACCCTAATTAATATATCTTTATTATTTAGTTAAATTATGAATTTATAAAAAAATGAGTGAAAAAATTAATTAATTAGAAAATAATTAATTGTGAGAATAGAAATATTAGATAAACATTTATAAATAATAAAATTAAAATATATATTAATAAGTCAATGAAAAAATAATAAGAAAAAGAAAAAAGAGGTGATAAAGACTAATTAAAAAGAGAGTTTAGGGTGTAGAATTTATGATTTATGATTTAGAGTTTAGGATTTAGAATTTAGGGTTTAGGGGTTAGAGATTAGGGTTTAGCGAAAAAGAAATTAATTAATAAATACAACACATTATGTTTTATTTAAACATATTATTAAAATATTTAATGTGAGAGTTTGTTGTAATGTTTTGAGTTATTTTACCAATTAAAGTTAAATAAGAGATAATAAATATCAAATAAATTAGTGAAATAATTAATCGTAAGAATAAGGATAAATTAATTAGTAGAGATAGAGAGAAAAATTAATTAATAAAAGGAGAGAATATTCGGTATTTAAAGGAATATTCTATTTTCGCGGACTTTCCCGGCCTCATCATTCCGTATCATTACTCTTATTAAATTACTTGTCTTTTTTTTTTAATTAAATGAGAACTAGCATGACACCCGACAATTATGATCCCGCTTAAATTTAAAACGCTTACAAATAAAATCGAACATTTGACATTTTGATCTTTTAAACCGATTATTACTATTAAGTTATCTTGGTGGAGTAAAATCAATTAACTTATCCACTCTAATATTGTAAAATCAGTATTTTTCAATGTTGTCTTAAACTAAGATAAGAATGAGATTTGATATGAAGTTAAAAAAATTAAATTATTAGTGGAAAAGATTAAAAATTATTAGTTAAAATAATAGTTGATAAATCAAATAATTTTATTATTAAATTATATGTGAAAAAATATATATATAGTGGTTGAGTTTTATTTTTTTTACATTTGAGGTGTTAGCTAATTTGTTTTTGTTAATTTATTTAAATTTATAAATGAAATACTCACCTTAAGGTCTAGGTTTTAGGTGTCATACCTAATTAAATGGTTTAGTGTTTACTAGTTACACACTTAATCCTAATTAATTTTAAATGTATATATATATATATAGATGATCAATAAATTTAAAATTAATTAGTAGTCTTTTCACAAATATATATATATATATATATATATATATATATATATATATATATATATATATATATATATATATATATATATATATATATATATATATATATATATATCACATAAACTTGTTTACAAATATTTAAAGTAAGATTGAAATTAAATTAACTATCAAATTTGTTAATATATATATAATTAAAATAAAGTTTAGAATATTGTTAAATTTAAATTAATATTTGAGATATTTAAAAAAAAATAAAATTATTTTTGTTCCTCTTAAGATATTTGTTATTGAAATATCTAAATATAGTTCCCACTTTTTAAATGATTTTTTTTTACTCAATAGTCAAAGTCTCATCATTTACATATATATATATATATCTTTAAACTAGAAAAACCATTTGACAAACGATATTAATTAAATTTTCTCATAACTTGTAAAATTTTACATATTAAAAAAAATATAGGATATTTAAATAATCCAGATATATATGGTTGAGGTTTTTTTTTTCTGACATGTGAGGTACAGTTTTAGTCTATGTTGATAATTTTTCGTCCCTTATAAGAATACTTTTTATTATTATTATTATTATTATTATTATTATTATTATTATTATTATTATTATTATTATATGTGGATGTTAAATTTTTGCCCTAAGTACCAAATTTTTAATCTACATGAGGAGAGCAGGGAAAAATAGGAGAGGATCCAGGTGCTACGTTAGTGGCATACTGTTATATGTTATATGTTTAATTTTATTTTTAATTTTGTTGATCTATGTCTAGATTCTAGAAAATAAAAATAATTTCTTTTATACTATATATTATACTAGAATCATTTAGGTTTGAAAATAAAAAATATATATTTTAATTTTTTAATAATTAGGTTGCTTAACTCGATGGTATGGTCGGGAAATAACCATAATAATAGGGTTATTTCCAAATTTAGCATAGGATATATAATTTTTGCAAATGTAACATTTTGTCCTTGGAAAAAGTCCATTTTGCCCCTAAATAAAAAAAAATAAAAAATGATCCCTTTCAGTTTATTAGGGATCCGTTCTTTCCCTTTCTTTTATCATTTTCCCTCCCTCTCCAACCTACTCGTTTCAGTTTTCCTCTTCTCTTATTTGTTTCATGATCGCAGCAACAAACCAGGAACCGGGAAGCCAAGACAACGCCGTCTTCAACATTTCAGGTTAGTTTTCCTGTGTTTCCGTCGTTTCATGCTGAAATGAAAGAATGGTTAGGTGTTTTCGTCTTCAACATTTAGGGTTTTAGCGTTTAAAGTTTAGGGTTTAGGTTAGGTGGTGACTGAATGGTTTTAGAGCGTAGTTGAATGGTTTTACGGTGGAATTATACATCTGACAAAGGCAAAGATGTATCTGTCGCAGACGAAAATTGCATCTGTCGCGGGCGGAAAATGCATCTGTCGTAGGCGAATAAGCATTATTTGTCTTCGACATATGAATTTTCCGCCTGCAACAGATGCAATTTCCGCCTGCGACAGATGCAATTTCTGCCTGCGACAGATGCAATTTCCGCCTGCGATAGATGCAATTTCTACCTGCGACAGATGCAATTTCCGCCTGCGACAGACGCATCTTCGCTAGCGATAGATGTATTTTGCACAATTAACACTGACTTCTGTGAATTTTTATCAATTGCAGATCACATGTATGTGAGTGTTTTTCTCCTCTTTGATGGTGATTGGAAAACTGATGATGGTGGTGTTATATCTTTTGTCTCAAGTTCATGTCGTGGTATGAATGTACCCCGAAATTCTACATATGATGAATTAACTGTCATTGTCTATGATGTTATTGATGTGGACAAACTAAGATATGACTTAGTGTTCAAAGTGAAGTATAATATGTTTATGATGAATTCTCCCCCTGCAACAATCATTCGAGATAGCGATGTAACGTTCTATTTTCAAGAACTTTCGTCTTCACTACCCAATCATCGCGCTCCACTGTGTGTCTCTTTAATAGAGAAGTCAATACCTTCAACTCAAGAAATCAAAAAGACCAGAAAATGACATATTTGAGCAGCAAGATATCTTCCCAAGGCAACGAGATGTATGTGATCAGCAAGATGTCTTCCAAAGGCAACAAGATGTATCTGAGCAACAAGATGTTTTTGAGCATCAAGATGTTTTTGAGCAACGAGATGTTTTTGAGCAGCAATATGTTTATGAGCAGCAAGATGTCTTCCCAATTCAAAACCATGCAGAAGAAGTACCTCGGGAACCAAGCACTTCCCATGCTAGGAAAACATTCATCCATATTGAGGGAACCAAGCACTTCTCATATGAAGCACTCGAGATTGAAACACTTGCTCAATTAATTGAAAACGAATTGGAAGTGGGTACGTTTTTTGATAACAAAAAAGAAATACAATTGAGGTTGCATAGACATGCGATGTCTAATCATTTTATTCTCAAAGTGGTGAAGTCAACAAAAAAATCTTTGGTTTGTAAAATGTATGGCTGAGAACTGCAAGTGGAAATTGCGTGCTAAGAAAGGAAAATTCTCGGAGATGTTTGAGATTAGAAAATTTGTAAAAGAACACACATGCTTAATTTTGACAAGACAAGACAATGTGAGGAAAACACCATCTTGGGTAATTGGGGAGTGCATCAAACGTAAATACATGGACCATCACCATGACCACATGCCTAAGAAAATAATGGAAGACATGCATACAAGCTATAGGTTAACTCTAACATATAATAAGTCTTAAAGGTCCAGGGAAAAGGCCTTAATGACGGTGCAAGGAACTGTGGAGGATTCCTATGGTAAATTTCCATCATACTTGTTCATGTTGCAGAAGAAGAACCCATGTACCATAACTGACATCCAGACGGATGAGCAATGCCGCTTCAGGTATATGTTCATGTCCCTAGGGGTCTCAATTAGGGGTTTCATAGGCTGTTGTCGTCCTGTATTGTGCGTCGATGACAGCTTCCTTAAGCACAAGGTTGGAGGTCAATTACTGGTTGCGATAACATTGGATGCGAATGAGCAACTATATCCCGTTGCTTTTGGTGTCATTGATTCGGAGAATAATAACTCTTGGACATATTTCATGCAACAACTAAGGTTGACCATTGTATCAGTCTCGGATCTCGTCTTCGTATCCGATAGACACCCAAGTATTGCCAACGCCTTATCCACAGTTTTTCCAGAAGCACATCACGGTGCATGCACATACCACATCAAAATGAATAATATGGCCAAATTTAAAACTGATAACTGCCATGTTGAGTTTGATTTGGCTTCTCGCGCATACACCGAGTCCACGTTTAATCTGCATTTTGACAGGATCAGAACTAAATACCCTCGGATTGCTGAATATTTGGAACAAATTAGAGTGGAGAGATGGAGTCGTGCTTTTTTCCCCGGTTCGTGATACAATCAAATGACAAGCAATTACGCGGAGAGTTTTAATAGTTAGAGCGGGGAAGCTAGGAAATATCCCATAACAACATTAGCTGACTATTTAAGATTCACAATACAAGATTGGTTTAATCATAGAAGAGAAAAATCAACCAACCACAACGAACATTTATCTGCATATTATGAAAAGTTCTTACGTGAGCAAGGCAAAAATGCTAGATTCTACAGTGTTTATCCACTTAACCGATTCCAATTCCATGTGCATGACGGTGAATTTGATTTTCAAGTTGACTTCAAGAGTCGAACTTGTACTTGTAGGGTATTTGATGTATCTGGTCTTCCTTGTACGCATGCCCTAGAGGCTGCCCATTTCCGGAAATCGGTTCCCTATGAGTTTTGCGCAAGGTTAGAGAATTTAACCAATTGCATGTTCAATTTATGTTGAATTTAGCCAAATATAATTTTTCAGGTTTTACTCAACTGAATCGTCGTGCATGGCATATGCGGAGACATGTTTTCCAGTTTTTAATCACAATGAAGCTTGGGACAATCCCAAACATATCAAGAAACGAGTCTGCCTAAAATCCCCTGTGAAGATTAAGAAAGGACGACCAACAACAAAGTGTAGGTCATCACAAGGTGAGCCTCGTAAGGAACGGAGACGGTGCGGCTCATGTGGCGGTCTAGGTCATAACAGGGCAACATGCTCAGTAGTGATGCCCGCACCATCTACTGCAAGACCAACACAAACTAGTACACAACCTTCACAATCTAGTGCTCAATATTTGGCATGATCAAACTGTTGTACTAATTTTTTTTTATCAAATTGCTGTACTAACTTTTTTTGATCAAACTGATGTACTATATTTTTTTTGATCAAACTGATGTACTTTTAAGTGTTGTCATTTGAAGTGTGTTGTCATTTACAGAACCAACAATTGTATTAAAAACGAGATATAGCAAGACAACGAGATATAGCAGGCAAAACATGCATTTTTCATCTACGAATATACATTTGTCGCAGACGACATATGCATTGTCACCTACGACAGATGTTTTGTCGCCTGCGACAGATGCTTTGAATTTCTCCTGCGCATCTATCTCCTGCGCAAATCGAGAAAATGAATTAAGCATAGAACATAAAATGAATTAAGCACAAAATTGCATTTTCCGACTGTGACAAATGCTTCTGTCGTAGGCGAAAATGCATCTGTCGTAGGCGACAATGCATCTGTCGCAGGCGACAATGTATCTGTCGTAGTCGGAAAATGAATTTCTATGCAGGGTGTATCA
This sequence comes from Impatiens glandulifera, assembly GCF_907164915.1. NCBI lineage: Eukaryota > Viridiplantae > Streptophyta > Magnoliopsida > Ericales > Balsaminaceae > Impatiens > Impatiens glandulifera. Next base: position 137,179,119 of record NC_061862.1, on the reverse strand, counting down.
TGTTGCTTACTGGATCATGTAGCCAATTCTGAGGCCTCAACATTCTGCTAAACAAATCTCGACTAGTAAAACTAGTAACCAGATTTTTCTTGTCTTCATCCTCCAGCTTCATCCACTTATTCAACTCATCCATCTGTTCAATGTCATAATCTAAAAGAGGATTAACAGTTACTGGATCATTGAGTTTAAACGTTTTTCCATTAGGGTCTGTGTAGTTCCCCGATTTTGTGGACTTCTTCTTTCTCCAAAACTCCTTTCCCATAAATTTTGTTGGAGTCATTTCTAATACATCATCATCTTTCTTCTTCTTCTCCAACTCCACCTTCCTCTTCTTGGCCAACTCCTCTAATCTCTTCTTGGCCAACTCCACCTTCTTCTTCTTGGCCAACTCCTTTTTCGTGGCGAACTCCTTCTTCTTCGTGGCCAAATCTTCCTTATCGTCCATCTTCAACTCAGCCTCCTTCTTTCCCAACTCATTCACAACATCAGCATCTTTGTTTTCATTCTCAACAACAACATCATCATCAACATCTTTGTTTTTATTCTCAACAACAACATCTTCATCAACATCTTTGTTTACATTCTCAACAACAACATCATTATCTTCTTTCTTCTCCAACCCATCAACAACATCAACAACAACAATATCTTCTTTCTCATTCAACCCATCAACAAAATCAACATAATCAATATCTTCTTTCTTCTCCAACCCATCAACAACATCAACAGAAGCAATATCTTCTTTCTCATTCAACACATCAACAACATCAACAACAACAATATCTTCTTTCTCATTCAACCCATCATAATTTAACCCATCATCATTCAATTCATCATGAGCATCAACAACATCTTTATTCATCTCCAACCCATCATCATTCAATCCATCATGAACATCAACAACATCTTTGTTCATCTCCAACCCATCATCATTCAATCCATCATCAACATCAACAGCAACAACATCTTTTTTCTTCTCAAACTCATCATCAACATCAACAACATCTTTGTTCATCTTCAACCCATCATCATTCAACCCATCAACAGTAACATCTTTGTCCAACTCCTTCTCCACTAAATCTGAATCAACATTCTTCTGTTGTTTTATTTCACCCAATAATTTGATTATGTGATTGAACATAACACGTTGATCCTCTTTGATGACCTTCATTTCATTTTTAAGCTCATTCACATCCCTTGTTAGCTCCTTCATATCCTTTCTCAGCTCATCAAACTTGACATCATACTGGGCTTGAGTCACTCGATTGTCTTGGCTATTTGGAGAATTGTCTTCGTTATTTTGAGGAGTCATCGCTGAAGGGACATGGATAGATTCATGAGTAGTAGACCGAGAGGTGTCTTGGCTAGATTCATCACTAAATGACTTCTTGGTCCTCTTGGCTAGTGTGATTTTAAGTGGTCTTCTCCTCTTGGGCGTCGGTTTGGGAGTACTGCCATCTTCATTCTTTCTCTTCCTACCATCCACTTCAAATAATTTATCATAAATGTAGCCTCCCATTTCTTCAAAGTCTTCCCCACAGTAGTTCCTCTTCTCCTCCTCAGACTCATCAATCTTGTTAAACACATCGCACTTCAAGAGGGCAGTGGATACCTCTTGGACAGTGTTGATGTTGCTTCTGGAGGCTATAAAGAGTAATATCCTTGCGCATATAGGTTGTTCAGGTTATTCCTCGGTCATATCCGCAAATTTGGGGACAAATGTCCTCATAACCAAATATGTCCAAACTTGGAAGGCTATTGCGAACCCACTAATAGTATAAGCGACATCACAGTTCCCTTTGCAGGTTTCCATCTTGGCCAAATATAGCTCCCAGAGATGTTTCATGTCCTTGTCAATACCCTTCAGGGTTGAACTGAAGGACACCTTTCCCCATTGAAATTGAAGGAACATCTCCATTTCCTCCACCATGCTGAAGATTTTCAAATTTACACTCCTCCTATTATCAGATCCAAAAAGACACCGGTAAATCAGGTTTATTAGCCCAAGTTTCCATGCATCCTCCTTATAAGAGCATTAGAGGAAAATTGTTTGAACCTCATTCACTCTAACAATTGTTTTGCCCCCCAAATATTTATGGATTATGGGTGGACATTCTTCAACGTGCCAGTTTTTTATAACAAGAAATCTTCCGAAATTTAGGCCTATCACCAAGGCATATTCCTTCATTCCCTAATACAACTCCTGACCATTGACCAAGAAACTTATTCCCTTCGAATTGGAGCTGCTTTTCCTCATCAACATCTGATGGATTATTGTTTCTGAGAAAATTACAATCGGGGCTTTCAATAGATGCTGAAATTGAGTCTGCAAAACCCTATTCATAAGAATAAGATGATTAAACTTGTCCTTCGTCTTTAACAAGTGGGTACAAGTGGATTTCCATGAAATACTGCCAAGAAAGTTCTCAATAACGGATTTGGTTTTGGTTTTACTTTTGGTTGGTGCTATCTGCAAAAAACATTATGTCAGACTAATGAAAGCAAATACCACTTCTTAAAAGAAGCAAATAAGACATCTGTCGTAGGCGAAAATGCATCTGTCGCAGGCGACAATGCATCTGTCGCAGGCGACAATGCATATGTCGCAGGCGAATATGTATTATTCTCTTACGACAGATGCATTGTCGCCTGCGACAGATGCATTTTTGCCTGCAATGCCTTTGACAGATGCATTTTAAACCCAAAACGATTCAATCAGCCCATAAAACTCCAAACCTAAACTCTAAACATTAAAACCCTAAACCATTCTTCCATTTCAGCATGCATGGAAGGTAAACGATAGAAAACGGGAAAAACTCACCTTCAATGTTCCGGCGTTGCCTCGGAGAAAACTCACACTCAACCTTCGTTCGTTCGGCTTGGATCGTCGTCGGGGGAGAGGAGAAGAAGAGAGGGGGTTTCTAAAATATGAAAAGAGGAGAGGGAGGGAAAATGAAAAGGGAAGAAAAGGGAGGGAGAAAGGAGAAAGGTTATTTTTTTTATCTAAGGACAAAATGAACTTTTTCCATGGACAAAAGGTTACAATTGTAAAAATTATATATCCTATGCTAAATTTGAAAATAACCCTATTATCAAGGTTATTTCGTCAAATTTCCCGGTGGTCGCCTACCCTGGATACACCACAAACAAAATTATTATAAATAATTATTATTTAAAATATTGTATATATTTATTTTATAATAAATTTTTTTAAATAATTAGATATATTATTTAATTTATAAAATAAATAATTTAAAAAAAATATTTTTAATATGTTATATTTGATGTTTTTAATAAATTTATATAAATTATTTTATAAATTTTAAAATGAACGGAGTTTAATAAGATTATTTAAAAAATCTTAGCACTACAAAATTTTAAATTTAGGAAAATGTTTAATCTTTCTAACATATTATATTTTAAATTATTTATTTTATAAATTTAAAAAGAGTAACGAAATTTAATTGAAAATTTATATTATAAAAAAATTAATTATTTTTTATTTTAAATAATTCTTATTTTTATTATGTTATCGAAGTTTATAAAATATAAATTTAAAATTAAATAATATTCTTTTTTACAAATAAGTAAATATATATATATATATATATAAAAGATTACTAATTAATTTTAAATGTATTTATTGGTTGATGGTGAATATATAAACTTTAAATTAATTAATAGTCTTTTTCACAAATAAATAAATATATATCTATATATATCAGATAAACTTGTTTAAAAATATTTAAAGTTAGATTGAAATTAAATTTTAACTATTAAATTTGTTAATTTATAATTAAGATAAAGTTTAGAATATTATTAAATTTAAATTAATATTTCAGATATTTAAAAAAATAAAATTATTTTTGTTCCATTTATAATTTTTTTTATTGAAATGTCTACATATAGTTCCCACTTTTTAAATGATATTTTTTTACTCAATAGTCAAAGTCTCATCTTTTACTATCTCTTAACTCGAAAAACCATTTAAAAAACTATATTCATTAAAATTTCTCATAACTCGTAAAATTTTACATTTGAAAAAAATATAGGATATTTGAATAATCCTGATAAAAATATGTGGTTGAGATTTTTTTTTTCTGAAATGTGAGGTACAGTTTTAGTCTATGGTGATAATATATTGTCCTATAAGAATACTTCTTTTTATTATTACGAACAAATATAGGATATTTAAATAATTCTGATAAAAATATATGTGGATGAGATTTTTTTCTGACATGTGAGGTACAGTTTTAGTCTATGGTGATAAGAATGCTTTATTATTATTATTATTATTATTATTATTATTATTATTATTATTATTATTATTATTATTATTATGTGGATTTAAAATTTTCGCCGCCGTAAGGACTAATTTATTTTGTTTTTTATTATCTATGTGAGGAGAGCAGGAGAAGTTGGAAAAATAGTAATAGAGGATCCTACATGAGTGGCATAATATATATATATATATATATATATATATATATATATATATATATTATTTTTTATTATCAATGTCTAAGATTATAGAAATAAAAATTCATCATTTTTATCTTAAACCATCATATTAAAATGATTTACATTTAAACCACAATACTTATATATTAATATTTTAATAAATAGACTGGCGTAACCAGTAACCTGAGAATATGCTGGCTCCTACTCTGGATATTATTAGACCAAGAACAAAATTATTATAAACAATTATTATTTAAAATATTGTATATATATATATATATTTATTTTATAATATAAAATTTAAAATATTTCGTTATATTATTTAATTTATAAAACAATATTTTTAATATGTTATTTCTGATGTTTTTAATAAATTTTTATATATTATTTTATAAATTTTAGAATGATCGGAGTTTAATAAGATTATTTAAAAATTCTTAGCAAGACAAAATTTTAAATTTAGGAAAAAATTTAATCTTTTCTCCTATTTTTTATTTTATATATGCTAGTTAGAAAAAACTAGATAGAAAAAAACAAGTGTATAACTTAAAATGATTTGCAATCGATCTTACAAGTCAATATATATATAAATATATATATTTAAATTAAGAAATAATTTTCTTTTAAAACTTTTAGCTTTTGCTTTTCTATTTTTAGTTTTTAGAAATTTTTCTTAAATATAAACACTAAAAATATACATTTCAATTTATACTATTAATATATATTTTTTATTTTTTAATAAATAAAATCAAAATAATTGATTTCTTAACCAAAAACTAATTAATTAGGATTAATTATTATGATAATTAATTAAATTAATTAAGAATAACGGTCAAAAAAAATATTTAGGATAAATGTTATACTCATTTTATCTTAAAATAATTTTTTTTTTTTAAATAAGGGACAAAAATAAATAATTTAAAATGAAATGTGGTACTCATTTCATCTACAAAAATTATTTATTTTCCCAAAAATATACAAAAATAAAATAAAATAAAATAAAATTGTAATATTTATTTAATATTTTATGTATATAAAAATATCAGAATTAAAGCTAAAATGGTGAAAGAAAAAATAAATTTCAAACAAACTCTTAAGGTTTTAAAATAAAAATAAAAATAAAATCATAAACGGGTGTAGCCTAAATTGGAAGATAAAAGCTACAGCCACGATCAAAGTCATCAGATGAGCATCAAATCTTCATCCGATGCTCAAGGCGTGCCCGCGTAGCCCTCCGCAATTGAAGACGTGCGCGACTGAGAAGCAGGTGATCAATTAACGCCCGTTAGTTGATTCGCTAACGGAACACCTAAACACGCTCAAAACGACGTTGTTTTAAGTGCCACCATCGTCTTTGTCGCGACGCCAGAGAGATAATGATGAAATCACATCCCTTGATTTCCCAAATTTGGCTTCCTCCACAGTTCACCTTTGTGGCTGATTTAAAAGGTGAAATGATCACTCTACTTCGGTGATCATTTCCTATACAAATATAGGCACAATCCGCGCCTATATCTTCAAGTGGGATCAAGAACAACCAAAACGCCATCAATGATTTTTGGCTGATTCGATCCCTTGAATCCTCCACCGACTAAGGTAGGCTATAAATAACCTCTCTCAACACTTCCGAAGGCAAGAGATAAATCTCAAGCCCTGAATCAATTTTTTTTTAAAATCTGCCATTAAAGCTCAAAACTTCTAATTTTTCAAAAATTTCGTATGAGGCTCTAAAGCTTGGATCCAAACATCCCAAAAGCTTCCCTAAGGTCTAAGGAGCGTTCTCCAATACTTGTTAAGCTTCAAATCATCCTTTAATTCATACTTTCAATTTAAAATTGAAATTTTTATATTTTAGTTTTTATAAGCTTGTATGATGCCTGATTTTTGAATTTGATGATTGGAAATTTATCTAATGATCAATTATGATCTTTCTATGAAAGCTAGAGCAGATGAATCAGTTTTAATCAGTTTTAAAAAGAACAACCCAAATTTGAATTTTATAGAATGAAAAAATGAGTTTGTTGTTCTTGGGTTAATCCTCTTGGATCACAGCCCAAAAAACATCTTAACATGATTGTAATCATGTTGGATAACTATTTAGATCATGTTTGATCCATCCCGATAATTTTTGATCAAAATTAAATATTTTAAATTAGTTGAAAATTTGTAGTTCTTAAATTGGTTCAAACAAGCAGTCAATGTTCTTATTTGATATGCATCAAGTATATGTAGTACAAAGAATGTATTGGATAGCTCCATACACTTCAAAATAACTTTAAAATCAAAAACCTATTTTTTTTATCACAAATTGTTTTGAACAAATTGATCAAAATACAGGTCGACTAATACATTGAGATGATGATTAACATGTTTCTAGGAGCTTTGTGAAACCACCCAAGCTCTCTTGGATCAAAGAATCCAAGCCTAAAACAAAATTATAAAACCTGCACTTTTCTGTTCATGAGGACTAAGAGGTCCGACCCCGGACCGAGAGATCCGACCGAACATCTTCCGTCTGGACCGAGACCTAGGACTAAGAAATTCGAACATATGACTGAGTCCTAGGACCGATAATTTCAATAGGACCGACATGTATGACCGTTGTTCTTAAACTACGAACAAGAGGTCCTACAGATGTTCTACACCTAGGACCGAGAGGTCCGACCGATGAATTTTACATTCAGGACCGAGAGGTCTAAATCCAAGACCAAAAGGTCTAACATAGGACCGATGACTATTGATCTAGGATCGAGAATTCCCCAACTTATGATCGTGGGACTTAACCCCGAGCTAGCCTAGGACTGAGGAACTTATCCCTGAGCTAGCCCAAGACCAAGAGATTTATCCTAGATCTAGCCTAAGACCGTTGGGTTTATATACCTAGACCAAGGATCTTAGCCAAGGACTGAGAGTCCTTAGCACCTTGACCGAGGGACTTTGACACCCTAACCGAAGATCCTACGCCTCGAGCGTGAGGCTCTTTGGCCCAGACCGAGACTTTTTAGTTCCCGACTGATAAAAACAGACCCAAGGCTTAGGACTCTAAACCTAATGCATGTTTGGTTCCACTTTTCAAAACCCAAAATTATTTTTGTAATTTTGGAACCCAATCCATTTTCGAAAAATCCCGAGGGATTAGAAAATTATTTCAAAATATGTTTGAGATATGTCCATAAAAAAATATTTTGACTAAGACATGTTTGATGTTTATTTCTAAACAATAACACCCTTAAAATGACTGATGTTCTTCAGATATACTCCTCCTTGGTCATCATTAGCAACATGTACCATCATTTAAATATTATTGTTTCAATATTTCAAATAATTCTAAAATCTAGAAGCATGACTAGGGCTGGAAAAATAATCGGTTAAAACTCAAATGTTATACCCCATTTTCAAAAGTCAAGTTTAGAAGTAGAGACTATTTTTAAAAAAGGTACAGAGGATGAAGCGCGAAATCCCTTTCCCGAGTATTACCAAATATCGAACAAAATTGAAACTCTAGTAAAAAATACGTTTGTACACATACACCATTTTATTGATTTTTCGAAAATCAATTAGCGACTATGTTTTCAAATAAATAATATTTCTTAAATTAATCATGGTTAATTAATTTAAACCTAGATTTCATAAAAATCGAATCGTTATTTTATTATCTCAAATCCCTAAATTATTAAAATTTGAATAAAATTAATTATTTTTATAATTAATTTTAAAAGGATGTCATGTATTATCAAAATCTTTTAAAATAATTTTTATTTTAATACGATGCGTGACTCGCAAATTAATATTGAAACCATCTAACCTCGAACCACTCCGGGCCCACTCAAAGCGCTCTGACGCGCATGCAAGATTCCTGGATGTTACATCTTTCTTGGCGACTTTACTGGTGATTAAATATTTAACTCCAAAATATAAACTTGACTTTTGAAAAAAGTTTGTATCACGTTTTATACATAATAGGCATGTCCCTAAAAGGTACAACACCTAACAGATACATATGTTTTACTCTATTAAATGCTTTTACGTGTAAAGGATATATCACCCTCTATAACCCCGGGAATCCAACAGTAAACTTGATGATTTGAATGTTTTCACTAAACTTATTTCTGATATTAAGTTGAGTGGTGGTAAGAACATTGATGAGTATGCCCCCATTGTCTTGTTGAATGCTATTCCTGATTCTTTTAATGATGTGAAGTCTCCCATTAAGTATGGAAGAGACAGTGCCACTCTTGATATTGTTGTCAATGGTCTTAAGAGTAAGGAGTTAGATTTAAGACACTCTGAGAGGGATAAATAGTCTGGTGGGGGAAGTCATGCATGTGAGGGGTAGATCTCAGGGTAGGTCGAGTGCCCAAAAGAATGTAAGTAATGAGAGTTCTGGTAAGAAATCTCATCCTTCTAGTAAAAGCATATCTAAGTTTAGGTCTAGTGATAGAAAGTGTTATAATTGTCATGAGTCTAGTCATTTTATCAAGGACTATCCTAAGCCTAAGAGAAATCAACATGTTGAAAATGCTAATGTAGTTGTTTGTGAGGGTAATATGGGTGATATTTTTATGATTAATAATCTATGTGATAATGCTAGCTTGAACTCTGTGTTATCTAATTCTTTGTGCAAATCTGATTGGCTAGTTGACTTTGGTTGTACTCTTCATGTGACTCTATTTAGAGATTTGTTTTCTAATTATAAAAAGATTGAACATGGTTTTGTGTCTATGAAAAATTCGAAAAATTGCAAGGTGTTAGGAATAGGTGATGTATGCCTAAAGTTCTCTTGTTGTTCTGTGTTTACTTTGAAGAATGTGAGGCATGTTCCTGATTTGCATTATAATTTGCTGTGTTGTGCATCTCTTGAGAATGATGGTTTGGAGGGAAAGTGGGGGAAATGTGTTATGAAAATTTTACGTGGGTCTCTTGTTATCTTTACTACTAAAAAGATGAACAATCTGCATGTGTGTCTTGCTGAGACTGCTTGTGACTCTATAAACTCTGTGATTGATGATAAATCTATTATTTGGTATAATAGATTAGGTCACATGAGTAACAAAGGTCTAGAAATTTTGCATAAAGGTGGTCACTTTAGTAGTGATAAATTATCCCCCATCCCCTTCTGTGAATCATGTGTGCTAGAAAAACAACATAAGGTGAGTTTCCCATCTCCTCTTACCCAAATGTGTCTAAGTGTACTGATATCCTTGAATATTTATATGCTGATGTGTGGGGTTCTTCTAGTGTTGTTACATATGGAGGGAACCAATATTTTCTATCCATCATTGATGATTATTCTAGGAAAGTTTGAGTGTTACTTTTGAAACATAAGTCTGATGTTTTTGAAAAGTTTAAAGAGTGGAAGATTTTGATTGAGAATCAAACAAGTAAGAGAATCAACACTTTTAGAACAGATAATGGTCTTGAATTCTGTAATAAACAAATGAATTATTTATGTGTTACATGGGGTATTAAAAGACAAAAGTCTGTGCCGTACACACCATAGCATAATGGTGTTGCTGAGAGGATGAATATGGCACTTCTAGAGAGGGTGAGATCTATGTTAGCATCATCTGGTTTGTCTAAGATGTTTTGGGGGGATGCTTTGCATACTACTGCTTATTTAATAAATAGGTCCCCTAGTATTCCCTTAGGAGGGAAATGTCCTGAATCTGTGTTTTTAGGTAAACTTCTTGATTTGAGCAACTTGAAAGTTATTGGTTGTGTTGGCTATGTGCATCAGAAGGTTGACAAGTTGGAGCCTAGGTCCAAGAAATGTGTGTTCTTAGGCTACCCTAAAGGGGTAAAAGGTTATACGCTTTGGGATAGGAGTGAACTTGAGCTTAGGATTGTGATAAGTAGAGATGTTGTCTTTAATGAGAATGATTTTCCTTGCTTGTCTAAGTCCCCCACTCATGTTAATGATGCTCATAATAATGTGGAGCATGCGCCTGTAGTTTTTGATCAACCTTCTGAACATGATGTAAATGTTCTCAATGAGGCGGGACATGTTAATGTGCTTGATATTGATGATTTGCATGATACAAATGTTTTGTCTGATTCACATGATTTTCTTGATAATTTGAATGATTCAAATGTGTTGTCTGATTCACATGATTTGTCTGATGATTTGCATGACTATCAATTTGCTAGGGATAGAAGTAGAAGAAATGTTAGAATGCCGGCTAGATTTAGGGATGATAATTTGAATGATTACAATATGTCTGAATTTGCTTTTAACATGTTTGAATCCCTAGACTGTAATGAGCCTAACTTTTACAAAGAAGCTTTGAGGTATAAGTTTTCTACTGAATGGATTGTTGCTATGAATAATGAGATGAATTCCTTAAGAATCAATGATACTTGGAAACTTGTTCCTAAACCTCATAATTGTTCTTTAGTGTATTGAAAATGGTTGTATAAGGTGAAGCAAGAGTCTGAAAAAGTTAGATTCAAGGCTAGGTTAGTAGCCAAGGGATTTACTCAAAAGGAGAGAATATATTATGCTGAAATTTTTACTCCTGTTGTCAAATTCACTACTGTTAGAATTATGCTTGCTTTAGTTGCTCACTTTGATTGGGAATTGAAGCAAATGAATGTTACTACTGCTTTTTTACATGGTGAACTTGATAAGAATATATTTCTATGCATCAACCTGAGGGGTTTGTTGATCCCAAGTTGCCTGATAATGTTTGTTTGTTAAAAAAAGTCTTGTATGATTTAAAACAATCTCCTAGGAAATGGAATATAAGGTTCGATAAGTGCATGAAATCTTTGATGTTTAAAAGAAGTTATTCTGATCATTGTCTTTATTTCAAAAATATAGACTATGTGCATGTATTTCTTTTATTGTATGTGGATGATATGTTGATTGTTAGCCCATGTCTGAAGTCTGTTATGCATGTGCAAAAATTGCTTTGTGAAAATTTTGACATGAAAGACTTAGGTGATGCTAAGAAGATTTTGGGCATGAATATCATAACAGATAGAATAAAATTTTCTCTTGTGTTGAATCAAAGTGCATATGTTGCTAAAATTTTGAGTAAATTTTCTATGTCTAATGCTAAATCTGTGAATGTGCCTCTTGCTTCCCACTTTGTGTTAAGTAAGGATCAGTCTCCTACGACTGAAACTGAAATAACTGAAATGAAGAATGTGCATTATTCCAATGCTATAGGATCTGTTATGTATCTCATGATTAGTACTAGGCTTGATATTGCATATACAGTTAGTTGTTTGAGTAGATTTATGTCTAACCCTGATATGCCTCATTGGAATGCTTTGAAATGGCTGTTGAGATATCTAAAAACCACTGTTGATGTTGGCTTGACTTTCTCTAAGTGTTCTGTAGGTACAAAGTTGGTTGGTTATGTAGATTCCAATTATGCTAATGATAGGGATAATAGAAAGTCTACTACTTCCTATGTGTTTACTTTGTGTGTCTCTTGCTTAAGTTGGAAGTCTCAGCTTTAACCCATTATTACTTTATCTACTATAGAATCTGAGTATGTAGCTGCCATTGAAGCTTTTAAGTAAGCAATTTGGCTTAGGGCTGTTTTGTCTGAAATTGGTTTTCTAGATAAAAATGTGGTTGTGTTTTCTGATAGTCACTCTGCTATTCAAATATGTAAAAATTCTGTTTTTCATGATAGAACTAAACATATTGATGTTAGGTTTCATTACATTCAGAATATTTTTGAAAAGGGCATTGTTAAGTTAGAGAAAATCTTTTAGAATTTAATCCTGCTAATATGGGTACTAAGTGTCTACCTGCTAAATTTTTTTTCGTGTCAACGGATTTTAAACTTTGACTTAGGGAAAACTCTTTGAGGTTCGTCCTTTGTGGACATGGCATGCTTTGTGATTTTTCCTCCAATCTTTGTGATTTTCCCATGCTTTGTGCTCTTGTGTTTGATCTTTGTGATTTTCGCATGTTTCGTGCTCTTGCATTTGATCTTTGTGATTTTCGCATGCTTTGTTCTCTTGCGTTAGATCTTTGTGATTTTCCCATGCTTCGTGCTCTTGCATCTGATCTTTGTGATTTTCGCATACTTTGTGCATTTGCCCCTGGTCTTTGTGACACGAGTTTACCTTGGGTATTCTCTTTGTTTCCTCGGTGGTAATAAATTAATGATGATGTGTCTTGTGAATCCGTGATTGTGTTTTGCACTGTTTTGGGTCAAAGGTGGAGATTGTTGGGTATTGGTTGGCCCAACATTGTGGCACAATCTCTAGTAACCCGCTTATTGAACTTTAACTAATAATATAAATAGATACTACTCTCTTGTTGGGAGGTAGAGGTCAAATTTCTTTGTGGTGTTTGGATGCTAGAGAGAGGGTTGCCTCCTTTGTGTGAGATAGTGGAACAACAGAATCGATAAATAAGAGGACTGAGCAAAACTCCAATCGCATTCACACCCAACACGTTTTATAAACACAGTTCTACATTATAACAATAGTCATATGCATTACAACATTTCAGAAATACACCTGTTGAGATATCTCTTCAGATGTTTTCTACTTGTTGAGATATCTCTTCAGATGTTTTCCACCCGAGAGAATCTCCTACAGTTGGCTCTTCCCACCAGCGGTGGACATGAATGATCTTTATTTGGTCGGTAGTAACTGAAGATGTTTTCCACCACAACTGGACACTCTTCATCTTCATTGAAGAAGTTTTCCACCACAGAGAATCTCCCACAGAGTAGATCTGAACAAAAGATCTTAAGCAACACACTCATAATGCTCATTCTGAAACATTTCATTTGGGTTGGAAAGATTTGAAGCCCCTCCTTTTTATAATATAAAAGAAACTTATTTTATTACATTCACTCTCGTGATGAATTATCACATCGGCGGACAAGTCTACAGTCCTTTTGACTAATCTATTATCCAACTGCTACCATCCCATCAACGATCAATCTAAATAATGGATTAATTATATATATATATAATTTCATTGAAGCAATATGAACTTATAAATAACATTTCAGGAGTGAAGCCTACTTCACTTAATCGAGCTTCATAATGATTCCAGGGAACGAAGCTTCATCCGCTTCTTACTAAAATTGAAATTAAATTTCATCGATGTCATCATTGATAGCTAGCTTTTGAAGCGCCAAAATTTGGAGATCTCCAAAAGTTGTTGTCCCTTCAGCAGACATGTGTACTGCAGTATCTGTACGGATATACATTGATTAAAGAGAAATATATTTTTGTATTATAAATAAAAAGTGTGGGAAATAGTGAAATCTGTACTTCATGTCAATTCCAACTGCTACCATCCAGTCAATTGTCAATTCGCAATATTGAAGTATATAAAATAATTCCTGAGCGAAGCTTGCTTCACATAATCGAGCGGTAACAAGTGAAGCTTTCTTCCCCTATTCAAGGTTCTTTTATCTTTCAAATATAATAATTCCTGAGTGAAGCTAGCTTCTCTCAATTTAAAATTCATGTAAAACCACAAACGCATTATTGAAAAACATAAACGGCCGAACGTAAATCCATTCACTATGAGTAAGGATTTAGAAAATAATTTTTTTTAAGCCCCGACTCTGGGCCGTTCTACCCAACGTTACTCTTCTCTGCTCGTTTGCCTACCTCCGTTGTCTCCGTTCGTTCGCATGTGAAGGTTTTTCTCTTCCGAATTCGATCTTCTGTTGTTACGAAAATGGTAAGAAGGGTTTACGGTTTCATGTGCTGGTCTTTTTCGTTTTCTTATTTTCATTCGTTTGAATCTAATGGTGAATCTATCATTTTAGAAACAGGATTCGGATAAGAAAATAGTTCCATATACTGAATCGACGACGGAAGTTAAAACACTGAGGTAATTTTACTAATGTTGTAAAATGTTCATATTTGCTTGATTTCTGAGTATGTATTTCATCGATTGTTTTGTCTAAACGTATTACACACATGTTAATGTAGGGTTAAACAAAAGAAAAGAAAAGTCGAGGTATCAAGTACTCCCTCGACACCATTGGACATACTGGTGACAGTAGCTAATGAAGAACTTATTAAGAAACAAGTTAAGAAAAAAAGAAGAAAGACTCGTGATCCTAATGTTGATTTTAAGAGCAGAATCTCTTCATCGGGCCTTCACTACCTGGTTAATAGGTTATCCGAAGAACAGAAGGATGTTGTGAGGGACATAGGATTTGGTTCACTTCTTTCACTGGGCATATCAAAATGCCCATTGGAATTCTCACGGTGCATTGTGAGTCTCTTCAATCCCCAAAGGAGGAGCATCGTCCTACATAGTGGAGAGGAGATTCAGATTGATGAAGACGATGTTCAATGTGTATTGAACATCCCTAGAGGGGAATTAGAAATCATAGAGTGTGTTGGAATTCGCTCGAACGACCAGGAGTACAAGGACAATCTCAGGGAGTGGAGAAGGAGATAGGGATTCGAGAATAGTGGAGGTCCTTTGACCAATAAAATGCCGAAGAAAATTCTATACAACCGGAGACAGTAACTTAAATATTGACTTCGTTGTGTTTGTTGTATTCATTTTTTGTGGACTTCGCATAATTCACAGTGCAGGTATACCCAAACTACCTAGCAGTAATTATGTATTTTCTTACCCTCACTATCATGTAAAATGAATTTATCCTCTGTTTTTTTTATACAGATTCAAAATATTAAAATCCCTGCAGGATGTATTTAAAATTAAAAATTACAACTAGTGCAAGTTTACTTTAGACGGTATTGTTGAAAGTGTTTTTAAGTGGGAAAAAAAAAGACATCATATTTCCATGAACCACTAACGTTTTTTCTGGTGAGTGTAGAAAATTATATGCAGTAGGTTCTATCTTCATAATTTTTCATGTACTTTAACGTAATATATATTTTTTAATGCTAATGTATCAGTTCTGCTACTTGGACCGGGTTGTTGAATACAAGGTAAATAGTAAGATCTCAAGGAATTTCCCTATTTTGGGATGCTGGAACGACCAGAAAATGTATGACAGGGTTGGTTATGAGGCTGACCATGGGGGGTTTGGACATGATAGGGTCATTGCTCGCATAGCCATTCCGAATGACCAAAATGTGCAGCCTCCACCAGAAGAAGCTGGGGATGACAATCTAAAGACTGAGTTGCCTCATACTGAGAAGTCTCCACTAGACCAAAATGTTAAGCCTCATAATGAGCAGCCTCTGAATGAAAAAATTAAGAAGCCTCGAACTGTGCAACTTCAGACTGAGCATCCTAGGAGTGACTACACATTCAATCTTGCCTCATGTTTGAGTAATGTTGTTGCAACTGTAGAAGTTTTGGCACAAGCTGCTAAAATTCTAAATGAGGTGCACCACGTTAATGCAATAGAAGTTGTACAATCTACTTTTGAGCCTCTTTCCATGGTCGTCAACTACCATCCAATCCTGAGGGAAGGCTGGGCAAGGAGCTTAGACGAGACAAAACATCGCCAACCAAGAGAACAAGAACATCAGCCCACAACGGAAGCCAGCAATTACATCATCACTCCCACAGCCGAAGCCAACAACAACATCATCACTCTCACAGCCAAAGCCAACAACAACATCATCACTCCCACAGCCGAAGCCAACAACAACATCATCACTCCCACAGTCGAAGCCAACAACAACATCATTACCACCATAGTCGAAGCCAACAACATCCCAATTTTTCCAACCTTAATTTTTCCACAAACAGATCCTAGTGCATCAAAGTCCTTCAATTTTGGAGGAAAACGTCCTCGAAATCTGAAAACCGATTGGTTATGTGGGGTTATCAACACCGAAACCAACAATGCATGTCCTCTCTTGTCGGTAGTAAAAAGTGAAGAAGAATGCATCTCTATTCTACCATCGCCACTTGAACATATATTGCCTCTTCTACCAAATAATGATGAGCGAATGTGCGACTGGCTTCATGGATTACAATTTCCCCCAGTATTGAAAACCCCCTATTTCGATAATATATTTAGGAAGGTCAAGAATATATCAAACAAGCAGAAGATAATTGTGGGTTTCGTATATGATAAGGGACTAGAACAAACGTAATGTTTCCTCTACATTCTTATTTCATATGTACTTTGTACCTCATTCTCAAACATGTTTTATTGTCTTCTACAGTGCAATGTTATTTTTTACTGATACACTAACTATCCACCTGACGCACGCGAACATGCTTTCCTTGGTTGTTGATCGCTGGGTAGACAGTATGATTGTTGATGTTTGGTCGTATATGTTGAACAACATTTGTAGGAGAAAAGTAAAACCACCACACAATAAGTTGTTCTTAACAACCGTGATCACCGTAAGTTGTACTAACACTATTGTTTATCAATGATGTTATTAGTGTTATAATACACAGACTATGTTGTAAACAGGCTTTTAATGTAAATGAGAATGATTCTAAAAAAGCATTTGATTCGAGGTTCTATAATGAATGTAAGAATTTCAAGATGAAAAAAGTATATTACCTGAAAACAGACCTTGTAAGTAAATCTGTCGTTGTCATATCATTTAATAGCATGTACACCTCTATGAAATCTTATATGTTTTAATCGTATTTGCAGATGTTTTTCCCAATCATTGATCAGGGTCATTTTTACTTGGTTTGCTATAACTTTATAGAAAAGGAAATTCAAATAATTGACAACAAGGAGGTGATAGAATCGCCCTACGAGATAATATATAAGAATGTCCTCCTTTTGGTAATATATTGAACTTTGCTTTTCATCATGTTTAGTCGCCATAAAATTTTGGTTATTGTACATTACATCATGTTGTTCATTATGTACCAGGATTACTACCTTACACGATTTATGGACGAAGTAGACCCCGTTCTTGGTGCAAAGTTCTCCAAGTTGTCAATGACATGTTTGGAATTGTCATGGCAGGATAGAAAGAATGTAATCGATTGCAGGGTTTACTGCATGAGACACATGATAATAACATTATAAAATCATGGATCGTCCGATTGCTTTTTCTGTAAATACTCTAATACACCCCCTGTATCCCCAAAATTACAATCTCTGGTTCTTTTTGATCGCAAGTAATTTTTGTAATCTTCAGCAATAAAACCAAGATTATCCCTGCCACCGATTTGTTTGGCCATTAGAGCATGTGATGCCTTTGGAGGGATTCCCACATTATTTTCCATCTCAATGTGTAAGCCTGTAGCTATAGAAATATTCATATGGCATCTATATAGGTGAGTTTTCTTTGGACTTGCAAGAGGATGACAATGCTCACTAATAAAAGTTACCACTTCAAACTTTCTATCTGCTACCCTTTTTATCCTCAATTTCGCTTCATAACCGAACATCGTTAAAGAATTGCTACGTTTCACATAAACATCCCGTTTGTCTTTTCCCCTTTTACCCTGTGCACTACAACAAAAAACTCTATCCAGTAAAAAATCATCTTTGTCATCATGTTTTGAACTGCGCCTTATACCAAAGCCTATTATTTTAACGTATGCTAAATAGAATTCGTAGGCATCTTCTTCCCTCTCAAATTCTCGATCTAAATGTGGAATTAAGTTGGCTGCGATGTCCTCCA
Source organism: Impatiens glandulifera (assembly GCF_907164915.1). Taxonomy (NCBI): domain Eukaryota; kingdom Viridiplantae; phylum Streptophyta; class Magnoliopsida; order Ericales; family Balsaminaceae; genus Impatiens; species Impatiens glandulifera. The sequence continues at coordinate 137,161,128 of NC_061862.1, read as the reverse complement.
AAGGTTCGCCGTTTTCATCGAAATTCAATTGACGCCGACAACTCGCAGATTCGATGATCAATTATAGAACGTGGAGAAAACAAACATTCATCTCAACAAAATATAAATATTCTTATAAAATGAATGAAATATAAGTGAAGAGCGTTTCACTTCACTACTATTTACAGAAATCTTATAAGTGAAGAGCGCTTCACTTCACTAGTATTTAAAGATATCCTATAAGTGAAGAGCGCTTCACTTCAATATGAATAGAAATATCCTATAAGTGAAGAGCGCTTCACTTCAATATGAATAGAAATATCCTATAAGTGAAGAGCGCTTCACTTCAATATGAATAGAAATATCCTATAAGTGAAGAGCACTTCACTTCAATATGAATAGAAATATCTTATAGTATTAGAAAAAACAAACACAACAGTATACCTCAAATCATGATTATCATTCTCGTTCATGTAGATTCCTTCTTGATAATTAACAAGAACATAACATTTCTAGTCAAGTTTTCAAAAAACAAACAAAACGATATGAAGAAAACTTGAGAAAGAATATGACAGTGAAAACGTACCATTGTCACTCTCAGATTATAATTTTGGAATATGGATTATTGAAGATATTAATCTTGAAGGATGGACGGATTCCGGCGAAGAAAAGTTGAAATACTGCTTCACAAGAGAGAGAGAGAATCATACAACGCTAGCCGGCATGGATACATGACAACATTTAATGTGTTATGTGGGTGAAGTGACTTGATAATTTTTGGATTATAATAATAAAATAAATTATATTATTATTATAAATTAATGTTAATCAAAGTCAAGGCTTGATCAGATAGCGAAGATTGCTTCACAATTTTTGACAATTGAAAAACATGTATAGTGTTTCACATTTAATTGAGATTTGTAAATACTAAATGTGCGTATACATTACATTACATTATTCTTTCATGTTCAAAGATGTAATATTTGGTAATTTTCATATTAAAAACCCATTCCATAAACTCATTCCATTGTTCATATATTAAATGAATACTGTTTAAAAATGTAATACAAAGAACCAAAATCTAAAATCACGAATATAGAAAACAAATTCCAATGCAAATATTCAGTATTTTACAAGTCTAAGTAAACAAAGGATGCAAATCACAAGCAGCATTACATTCAAGCAATCTTGTGTCAGAATACCATATTCATCCAAATTTGCCGACACAGGATTCACTGCCTCAAATATCCAAATGACTTCATTAACATCGTGCCAAGACTCATCGTATACTACTATAGTTTTGTCGTCCTTGGGCTCATAAAATGGATTCTCCATTTCTTTAATGGTACCTACTCCAACAATTACAAACCTTATGAGATCCTGTTTGTAAGCTGGGATGAATTCACCTGCAAAAATAAAAGTGAAACTGTCGAAAAGTTTCGGCAGTTGAAAAAAAACAATTTCAGTTATCATTGAAAATAATGAAGATATAGAGGAGGAATCAGACCAAACTTACATTGTTCAAATACCGCAGTCTTCCAGCTCTTGGACCACCCAAGGTCCCATGATAATCTAGCTGAACCTCGTACGGTTCCTTGTCAACATAAGTTTTTGATTCCAAAGATGATTTTATCCCTGTACAAAAAAACATTTGTATTTGGTTTCCTATATGTGAAATTTAATATTGAGTTAAGACTAATAGAGTCTCACAATCAATTTTGAGGACCCATCTTCCGTTCAATATTGCCTTTAAGAATTTGATAGATCGACAACATCCACCATTTGCATCAGTGGAAGCTATGCCATGGGTTACGTCGTCTCTCCACCTCATTGACACTGTTGCACCACAAGTGTCAGCGTATTGAACCATCAACCGTTGTGTAAGAATAATAATATTATCTATTACAAACATGGTAATTTTAATGAAAACTTACATAATATGGAAAAAATGGTTATAGGTCAAGAATAGTACTATATCTTCATTAGATAATGTATTTGGGCAAAAAATCCATTCTTTGCCTATAGTGTTTAGGATGATATCGTTGTTTCTTGCCTACATATCACATAAAAATGCTTTGTTAATATCAAAAATGAGTTCTCACTACTTCATTAAGTAGGGTTTCTTAGAAATAATATACAAAACCCTAACCCTAACCCTAAGTACGTTTTCCTAAATACGAATGATTTTCATTGAACGTGAAAATATCGGAGTAGGGTTTCTTAAATATGAACGAAAATAAAAAGAAAAGATTATTACTTTGGTGTACGTATCATTGTCGAGATGTGAAGATCGAACCTTCTGGTCTAGTAGACGGAGGAGCCGGATTCGAATCGTCTTGAAAGGAGGAGGACACTAGAAGAGAGATAGAGGAATCAGACAGAAGTGTTTATTATTATAATGGTATCAGGGTTTATATATATTAAAGTTGTTCATACAAGTGAAGTAAACATCACTAAGTAACTCTTCAAACGAAGTATGCTTCACGAAAAAGCGTCTATTCATTATGTTTCACATGGAGGATGGACGATTGAAGATTTGCTCGAAAAGCGTCTCTTCATTGCATTTTACATGGGGCGAATGAAACACCGCTCGAAAAGCGTCTCTTCATTCTGTTTTACATGGCTCTAGGGCAATGGAAGCACCGCTCGAAAATCGTCTCTTCATTCGGTTTTACATGGCTCCTGGCGACAGAAGCACCGCTCGAAAAGCGTCTCTTCATTCGGTTTTACATGGCTCCTGGGCGATAGAAGCACCGCTCGAAAAGCATCTCTTCATTCGGTTTTACATGGTTCCTGGGCGAAGGATGCTTTGCGGAAAACTTAGAAATTTATTTTTATATAAGAATATAAAGTAATTTAAGCAAAGCATGCTTCGATCCAGTCTCTAGATTAGTATAATTTTTTAATTTTTTTTCAAATTTAAAAATAATTACTTTGGGTGAATTTTTGTATTTACATACATGAGTAAATGTTTTTACATGAAAGGTAAACTGTCTTTTAATGGATGTGTTGGGGATTTTAAATGAGCGCCAGGATAAGAAAATACTTAAAGTTAAGTATGGTTCGCCCTGAAAAGCTGATGTCTTTATTCCGTCTTACATGGCTTCTGAGCGAAGGAAGTTTCGCCCGATTAAATAAGAATATAAAGTAATTGAAGGGAAGTATGTTTCGATCTCGTCCTTTGATTAATATAATTTTTTTATTTTTATTTCTAATTTAAAAATAAATACTTTTGGTGAATTTTTGTATTTACATACATGAGTAAATGTTTTTACATGAAAGGTAAACTTTCTTTTCATGGAGGTGTCGGGGGGTTTTACATGAGCGTCAGGGTAAGAAAATACTTAAAGTTAAGTATGGTTCGCCCTGATAGACAGATCTCTTCATTCCGTTTTACATGGCTACTAGCGAAGTACACTTCTCTTTGTATCTCATATCTATATACACTGATTACATGGCGCTTGGAGCGAAATGAGCTTCGCTCTAAACTTATATCTGCATTCCTTTTGAAATGGAGCCTAGGGGAAGGGAGCTTCACTCCATACGTTAACTAGACATGTTAACGGCGTTTGGGGTAAACTCGGATAGAAATCCGGGTTCCGGATACTCTCTCCCTTCCTTCAACCAAGCTTTGATTTATTATTAAAATAATACTCCTACAATTTCATTGGTCCGCAACAGGGGAATACTGAAATCAGGAGCAGAAGATCCGCAGTTATATATATATATATAAACTTTAAAAAGTTTTAAAATAACATATTATAAATATTATATTTTAAGTTATTTATTTTATAACGTATAAATATCAATACAATAAAGTATCAAAATTGTAAACTTAACTAGAGAAAACCATTTGAAAAATCTATATTCTTTAAACTTACTTAAATATTTTTTTTTGAAATTAAAGAACTAACCTAACACCTTACCATTATTGTCCCACTTAAATTCAAAGTGCTTTGAAATGGAATCGAACCCGTGACCTTTTGATATATTAAGTCGACTCTTATCCATTAGTTAATTTGGTGGAGTAAAATCAATTTAACTTAGTTCTTCTCTAATTTCATAAATCAGTATTTCTCAATGTTATCTTAAACTAAGATAAAAATAAGATTTGATATGAAGTTAGAAAAATTAAGTTATTAGAGGAAAAGATTAAATATTTATATATATATATATATTTTATATAGTAGTTGAGTTTTTTTTTTTTAACTTTTTTTCACTATTTTTTATTTTTTTAGTGCAGGTTATAAAAATTTAGGGTTTAGGGTTTCTAAATTCTTCTGTCATTTTTTACATCCATGATCCACCGTTAACCTTTAAACATTTTAATATATATATAAACTTTTAAAAAGTTTTACAATAACATATTATAAATATTATATTTTCAGTTATTTATTTTATAATGTATAAATATCAATACAGATAAAGTATCAAAATTGTAAACTTAACTAGAGAAAACCATTTGAAAAATCTATATTTTTTAAAATTACTTAAATATTTTTTGAAATTTAAAGAAGAACTAGCATAATACCCTACAATCATGGTCACACTTAAATTCAAAGTGCTCTTAGATGGAATCGAACCCGTGACCTTTTTATATTAATCCGACTTTTATTACATAGTTACCTTGGTGGAGTAAAATTACTTTAACTTACCTCTCCTCTAATCTTGTAAAATCAGTATTTCTCAATGTTATTTTAAACTAAGATAAAAAATAAGATTTGATATGAAGTTAGAAAAATTAAGTTATTAGTGGAAAAGATTAATATTAATAAAAATAAAAATTCTTAATTTTTAATTTAAACTACTATACTAGAATATTTATGTTAAAAAATACAATATATATATTTTAATTTTTAATAAATAGGCTGCCTTAATTGAAGGCTTGTTGCCACGTTGTTGGGCGCCAACATTTGATATATATTATTATACCAAGTCTTTATTTGTTAAGCAATATTAGTCTGTATATATAAATAAGATAATAATTCTTACATGAGATTTGATTAAATATTTCGTTGAAATTTTTATATAAAAAATGTTTAGATGTTATATAGTTTATATATCAAATTAGGTTCAAATTTGTACATAATCAAACCAGTTATAAAGCGGTATAAAAAAATTATTACCAAATTTACCCTTACCCTTATACTTATATTATATTTTTTCCTTGAGGCTTTCAATCACACTTTTCTCTCTAGTCATATTTATTTTTACTTTTACTTTTCATGTTGTATTTAAATTTTATTTTATATTTAAATTCATATTATATTTAAATTTATTTTTATATTTTAATTTTATACTTTATAATTTTATTTTGAATATTATCCTAATGCATATGACTTGAAAAACAGGTCTATTCCATTTTACGAGGATTGATGTATTGTATTTAAAAAAAGATCGAACTGAAGAATTTATTGTAGGACCTGCAGAAACAATGGCAGCAATAGAGAATGAAGTAGGGACTAATGATATATAATATGAAAATGTTAAAAAAGAGCCTACACCGGGGTCAGTTAATGCAAGAACTAGTGATGTAGAAGAAGGAGGACGAGTAAGAGAAATAAATACATTATATTTGACATGTTATCTTAATTACACTTTTTGTAATTATAATTTTTTGAAGTTATATAACTTTGGTATCAAAGAAGATAATATACAATGTCAATCTTATTAATTATGCGAGGATAATATATAATGTCAATCTTATTAATTATGCGAGTAGTGTGAGCAGCTGGGTTGTGAATCATTTTATTTTATAAACTAGATATATTCTTAAATAAGGTAAAAGAAAATTATTTATTAATATAGTCACGGTTTCATATAGTGGTAAGAAATTTAATTCTTAAATGAGATTTAAAAGTGTTTAAGATTTCTCAATCATAAGTAAAAAAGAACTGTAGGTGAGAAGCAAAGTTTCAATATTGAACATGAACAAAAAAAACCTATCTTTGTTAACATCATTTTATAACATAACACAAAATGTGTTCACAAATTTATGGTAACATTATTTTATAACATAACACAACACAAAATTTTGTTAACACAATTTTATAACATAACACAAGATATGTTCACAAATTACAAGCAATAATAAAAAGATACATTAATAAAGAGATAATAAAAAAACTAAGTAATATTAATTTAACAATTAAATTTATATAAATATAAAGGGCAAAAATATCTTTTATATTTTATAGAACATTTTATACTACCAACCAAACAAAAAATTATAAAATCTATACAATTTATAACCCTCTTATACTTTCAACCAAATACAAATAACATATTTAACTTATACCTCTTAATACCCTTAAAACTTATAACCCCTACAATTAATACATATATAACTAATACCATATAAGAAACGCTACCTTAGACCAAAAACAAAATTATTATAAATAATTATTGCTTAAAATATTGTATATATTTATTTTATAATATAAAATTTAAAATAATTTGTTATATTATTTAATTTATAAAATAAATAATTTAAAAATAATGTTTTTAATATGTTATTTCTTGTTAGGATCGGGATCGCCCTTGGGGAACCGGGGTTCCAGTTTTAAGGGTAACCGCTTATAACAACACAACACACACAATTGGTGATAGTCCGGTTAGAGACTAAAACCGTTTCTTAATACCGCACAAGTTGTCACAGTCTCTTGAACCGGGTTCAAGGGCGGAAATGTCTATTTGATCTTGAAGCAACACACAAGACTTGATTTTGATGAGATTAATAAGGGATCGGTTAGAGAGGATAGATAGACCAGTTTAATTTAGAAAGAGGATTGTGTTTCGGTTTGGTTTGAAATAAATGATAGTTCGGTTTGGAGTAAGTGAGCCGGAGGTAAACAAAATAACACGAGACAAGATTTTTTATGGATGTTTGGAGCAAACTCTCCTACGTCACCCCTTCTTCTCAAATTATGAGAATGATTTCCACTAACTTGAATGTTACAACACTCACACAAAGCCGGACGAGCCATAATCGCTACTCGCCGGTTACACCACTTCACTCTGATGTAATACAATAACTCAATACAAATATATTGTTTTCAATAATTGAAACTGCTATTTAGGATCGCGCATGATATTTCTTTTCTCTCTCTTAAATTTTCAGAACCGTGTATGTCAATTTGATACTTGGCAAAATTTCTTCCTTTGCTTCTATTTATATAAAAAATATGACAACTGTCATATTTTCTCTCTCCGGGAGATTGGCCATCTGAAGCCGATAATGATCAAGGGACTTGCACGCCTTTCCTCTTGGACAGATCAATTTGGACATCTGGCAGACATGCATGCACCGGCCGCCTGTTTCAGAGATATGCTAAAGATTTTGGATAAGCCTGCCTGATAGCTACCTGCTTTCTGGAGATTGCTTCTGGATTTGGACAAGTATGCCTGACAGCTATCTACAGGTTGCTTCTAGACTGAGACAAGCATGCCTGACACCTACCTGCTACCTGCAGTTCATTTAATAACCGGAGCTTGACAACATTTAATTAACTAGAGCATTTAATAAACCGGAACTCATTTATGACCGGCCATGCTTCATTAAGTGTCGGTTGACTGATCCGGTTTGACCAGAGCCTTCTTTCATTAAATGCCTGCTTGACCGATCTCCTAACTGAGCCGGTTGACCGATCTCCAGTTGACCGAACTCCTTGACCGAGCTGGTTGACTGAACTGTTGACCGAACTGTTTGATTGAACTCCGGTTGACCAACCGGCTGACTGAACTCCGGTTGACCGAACCGGTATATATATTTTTAAGCCGATATTGCCTATAGGTAAATTTCGGATTTTGCTCAGTTTCCCTAAAATAGCAAAACTTTAAATATTATTTGAAGTCGTTAAGATTTGATCCCTGGTCACCTGTGTGACAGTCAGAAGTGTTTACCACTACGATACAGTAACTTCTTATTATATTTAAACTAATTAATATACTTGATATGACTTAGTGGTTTAACATATTTATTTGAACTTAATTTATCTATTCATTAAACTTTTCATAAGTTCTAAAATTATTTTCTAACAATTTCTCCCTTTTTGATTATTTAGAATAAATATTCAAGAATTGTAATGTGTGGCCGGTTTAAAATTATTCTACTTAATTGTTTTTTAACAATTTCTCCCTTTTTGATTATTTAGAATAAATATATTCAAAACTTGTAATTGTTGGCCGATTTTTTTAAAAGCTTATATTTGTTTGGCCGGTTTTTGGAAAAACGGTTTGATTTAAGGAGAACTTTATTTTTTAACAATTTTTCTTCAAATTTTGTAATCTAACAATCCTAAAATATTTCTAAGGGAAGAAAACTTAGACTCGAGAAGTGGCTTTGTGAGGATGTTAGTCACTTCATTCTTGTTCCCTTCATGTGATGTGTTCGTCAACAGCCGGCCCAGATGCAATGTTGTCTCTTCCAAACTTTTGTCTTGATTTACCTACATTCATAGACAATAGAAAATCTGGTCCCTATTTTTCTTTGGGTCCGTGGCTTATTAATCCCTTGAGAATCCATACTTTGATTATTTTGATGGATTTTTCGTTGTGTGTATGTATAATATATCTACCTGCTGATGATTTAACTTCAAAGGATGATTTTCGGTAAACATCTCTAAACTTTCGGTCAAGTTTTTCTATGCCATACAAACTGGTTGTCCTTCTCTCAGGTTTCAGCCAGCTTGAAGTTGGCTTTACATAAATCATCTCATCCTTTGAAGTTATATCATTACAGCTTGTAATTTCTTCCTTGAGCTTCTCATTCTTAGATGAGATCTCACTTATTGAAACATCAACCTCTTTGATTTGAGATGAACAATTTGAACTATTAGACTTGCTTTTTGAAATAGTTTGATTAAGAGATTTTGACAGTTTTATGTACTTAATGACCATGTCATTGAGTGCTGCAATTAGATCATCTCGGGGAAAATCATCAAAGGAGAGATTAAATACCTCAGATTCTTTCTTAGCCGTGAAGCAGGTTTCAACTTTATCATCACTATCGTTGGATGATGAGTCGTCCGAATCACTATCAGCCCATTTTCCCTTACTTTCAGCAGCCATTAAAGCCTTCTGCTCTTTCTGGTTCTCCTTTGTTTGATCATTACCTTCAAACAATTGGATCAACTTTTCTCACACTTCTTTTCTCGTTTTGCATTTCATGACTTTCTCGAAAGTGTTGTTTAAATAGACATTTCAGTCTTTGAACCCGATTCAAGAGTTTGTGATAGCTTGCGTGGTGCAAGGAGGAAGTGACTCGCAAAGAAATTTAACCGGTTCCAGACAACCTGAAATCTCACCAGACGTTGAAGTCCCGATTTCGGAGGAAGAAGAAGAAGCTATGTTCCAAAAGTTCATCGGTGATATGAATGAGGCAGTCGAAGGAATAGCCGGCCCGTTCCATTTGTGGGTCAGACTCAGAAGTGAAACTAAGCTCTCCCACATGCTCCCCAACCTCACAGGAAACATATATTGGACGGAGCTTTTGCGGTTAGAGCAGGAGGCTCTCGAACTTGTAGGCACTGAAATGATCCAAGCAACTTATGTCAAAACGGAGCTGATCGACGGACACGCTAAGTTGAAAGCATTAACCAACGCTTTGATGAAAGCGGATGGAGAAGAATTAAATCAGATGGAACTGAAAATGTTTAAGCGGTTCCAGAAAGTGCGAGAAGACATCATCAGTAACATCAACCGGCTAGAGGCAGATTGGAGAGAAAGCTGCAAAACTCTTTTTCTACATCCCGAAGATTTTCAAAGTAAACTTATCTTTGAAATCAGTGAATCTTCCAAGTCGGCAGATAACGGGCAAGAGGGACCTCAACCACAAGAAATTGAGAATGAAAATAACCAGGCCAAATCTCCAATTCACGCTGATCAAAATCTGGAATTCGAGCGCATAAAAGGGATCATTACCGATACTGTCATTTCCTCATTTAACGAATTCAACACAGTCACGAACGCCAAAATTTCATCCATACAAGCCGAACTAATTGAGACGGTTCAAGCTTCAATCAAGACAACGGTTGAAAAGTCAGTTGAAACGGCAACCGCCCCGCTTCTCGAGATGTTGCAAGTCATGGCAGCTCAGATTGAGGAGCTAACTAAGACACAAGCGGCTAAAAATCAAGAACAAATTCGAATGGATGTTAAAACATCTCTCAGAATCCAAGACGAAGAGGAAGACAGAGAACGGTTGAGAAAGGAAACATAAGACAAGGACCACAAGTTAGCCAAGAAATTCGATGAGGAGGAAAAGGCCGCACAACCGGAAACCACGCCAACTCAAGTCCAACACACAATGATAACAAGGAAGAGGGGTAAAAGAAAGCAAATTGCGAGCTTGTTAAAACAGGTAGAACAAAGCGGCATTGAAGGTTCTCAACCAGCTGGTCAACTCGAAGAACCTCTTGATGAAGAAGAAGATGTTGAACACCTCCATCCGAGGAAGAAGAAAGCCGTTGCATCATCAGTCGCATCACCAAGTCAGGGACCGTTAATTGTTCAACCATCTCGACCACCTAGACCAACAGGCGGTCTCTTTCGATTCAACCCACGACAGCCTGGAAGAACAAGTCTCCTAGACAGCTGGTGCATGGACGCATACAGAAGGGAGAGAGAAGGGAAAGAAGATGAGGCTAAGCAGAAAGAAAAGGGGGCACCATCCGACTCCTAACTCATCTCTTTACTTTTTACTTTATGAACTTATTCACTCTACTTATCATATAAGTTATCCATCGTTTTAAGTTAACCCGGTTTATGAACTCAGTTATTTTCGAAAGATCTCAAACCTAAATTATAATTATCATTTTTGAAAACTAACTTATTTTGAAACTTTTCTTTGAAAAGCATTAAAAAGGGAGAAATTGCTAAACATATCTTTCAAAACCGGCCATACACTACAATTTTTGAATATTTATTCTAAATAATCAAAAAGGGAGAAATTGTTAGAAAAATTAAGTAAATTAATTTTAAACCGACCATACACTACAATTTTTGAATATTTATTCTAAATAATCAAAAAGGGAGAAATTGTTAGAAAACTTAATTAATCTAAATCTTAATGTGCATGAACAGATCAAGCCGCATAAACCGGTTGGAGAACATACCAAAGTAATTCGGCTCCAAATGATCAAGTCATGATCAAGAGGAACCGGCTTCAAACATCTCAACCAGACCGGCTAGCAAGAAAGTTCTCAATTCCAGCCGGATCATACTACGAAAAGATCAACCGAAAACTTCGAAATATAAGATGATGTAATATGACCAAATAGATACTTCTTGGGAAAATGCAATAAGATAAGATCTGGATCAGAAGCATGCAATAAAAACAATGATGATCTGCTTATCCAAGATCCGAATAAAATCCAAATCAGACAGCCGGAACGTGCATGTTTGCCATGTGTCAAAAACTGCAAGCCGCTCACGTCATCAGAACTTGACCGGTGGACGCATGTTTGCCAAGTGTTAGAAAGGTGAAACGTGCACGCAACATCTCTGAACCGGCGTGGTTTCAGAGTGGCCAATCCTACGGAGAGAGAAGAAAATGACCGTTAGGACATTATTCACTATAAAAGGAAGACAAAGAGACTTCATTAAATACGGTTCTAAACATTTAAGAGAGAGAAAAGAAATCTCACGCGCGATCCTAAATAGCAGCTTCAATTATTGAAAGCATTGTTGTTGTATTGAGTTATTGTATTACATTAGAGTGAAGTGGTGTAACCGGCGAGTAGCGATTAAGGCTCGTCCGACTTTGTGTGAGTGTAGTAACATTCAAGTTAGTGGAAATTCTTCTCATAATCTGAGAAGAAGGGGTGACGTAGGAGAGTTTGCTCCGAACATCCATAAAAAATCTTGTCTCGTGTTATTTTGTTTACTTCCGGCTCATTTACTCCAAACCAAACTATCATTTACTTCAAACCAAACCAAAACACAATTCTCTTTCTAAATTAAACCGGTCTATCTATCCTCACTAACCAATCCCTTATTAATCTCATCAAAATCAAGTCTTGTGTGTTGCTTCAAGCTGAAATAGACATTTTCGCCCTTGAACCCGATTCAAGAGTCTGTGACAGCTTGCGTGGTGTTAAGAAACGGTTTTAGTCTCTAACCGGACTATCACCGGTGTGTGTTGTGTTTGTTATAAGCAGTTACCCTTAAAACCGGAACCCCGGTACTCCAAAGGCGATCCCGATCCTAACATTTCTGATGTTTTTAATAAATATATATATATATATATATATTATTTTATAAAATTTAAAATGATCGGAGTTGAATTGAATTATTTAAAAAAATCTTAGCAAG